>NC_139028.1:20670500-21091195 GCF_964662115.1 Mustela nivalis
GACATAATTTTGGCAAATCTTTCAATTAAATAATCTTAACTCTCCCCTAACTTTAGAACATATTTTATTTTCTAACTATTACCTTTTGATTATTCAAATCCCATAAGTAATGAGCCAGAGAATAGACAGAGCCTAACAATTTCTTAAAACCACAGTCACTTTGTATTTAATAACTTTTTTTAGTTTTCTAGAATTAACATCATCCTAAGGAATACTGGGGTACTCTATTTCCTCAACTCATGTCAACCTGGGATCATTCTAGTTCAGGGACACAAGTCAAATAACTACACTATCATAAGCTCGAGTTTAGCTCACGTGGCTCAGGAAGAACACTACCAGACCAGACACTGGTGCAACATACAGGAAAAAAATGAAGAGAGGCAACTTCAATAGAAGTAAACTATAAGAATAAAAAAATAACAGAAACTTAAGGCAAAGAAGAGACTAGAGTCGATGTATATCAAAAAGTTAAATATATACTTTATAGTTTCAAAGTGTACTTATGAAGTCAAAGAAAGGCCTGAAGCCCTATGAAGAATTTCTGTGTTCCATTTTTTTCAAGTGCACATGAAACACTGTCCAGGACAGATCACATGTTAGACCACAAAACAAATTTCAATAAATTTAAGAAGACTGAAATCATATCAAACATCTTTTCCAATCACAACAGTATAAAAGCAGAAATCAATTCAAGAAAAGAACAGGAAGAAACAAACATACATGGAGGCTGAACAACAGGCTCCTATACAGCCAATGGGTCAAAAAAGAAATCAAAGAGGAAATAAAATAATACCTGGAGACAAATGAAAATGGAAACACATGCGATCATAATCTTTGGGATGCAGCAAAAGCACTTAGGAGAGAAATTTTATAGTGATACAGGTCTAACGCAAGAATCAAGAAAAATCTCAAGTAAACAATCTAACTTTACACCTAAAAGAACAAGAACAAGAACACACAAAGCCCAAACTTAGTAGAAGGAAGGAAATAACAAAGATCACAGCAGAAGTAAATGAAATAGAAATCAAAATATATAGAAAAGATCAATGAAAACAAGATCTGGTTCTTTGAAAAGATAAATAAAACTGATGTACCTTCAGATAGACTAACCAGGAAAAAGAGGACTCAAATAAATAATATCAGAAATGAAAGAGAAGTAACAACCAACGCCACAGAAATACAAAAGATTATAAGAGACTACTACAAAAAATTACATGCGAACAAATTAGACAACCTATAATAAATGAATAAATTAGTAGAAACATATAATCTTCCGAGAATGAGCCAGGAAGAAACAAACAAAAAAAAATATGAACAGATCAACTACTAGTAATTATACTGAATCAGTAATCAAAAACTCCCAACAAACAAAAGTCCAGGACCAGATGGCTTCACAGATGAAATCTACAAAACATCTGAAGAAGAATTAATACCTATTCTTCTCAAACTATTCCATAAAATAGCAAAGGAAGGAATGCTTCTGAATTTATTCTATGAGGCCTGCCATTACCCTGATACCAAAACCAGAAGATGATACTACAAAATAAAAAAACTATAAACAAATGTCTCTGATTAACACAGATGTAAAAATTCTCAACAAAATTTTAGCAAAGTATATTGAAAAATACATTAAAAGGATCATTCACCTTGATCAAGTGGGATTCATCCCAGGGATGCATGGATGGTTTAATATATACAAATCAACCAACAATATATACCACATTAACAAAATGCAGATTAAAAATCAATATGGTCATCTCAATAGATATAGAAAATAATTTCACAAAGTTCAACATCCATTCATTATAAAAACTCTCAACAAAGACCGTATGGAAGGGACATATCTCAACATAATAAGGGCTGTCTATGACTAATCCACAGCTAACATCACATTCAATGGTGATAAGCTGAAAGCTTTTCTTCTAAGATCAGGAATGAGAGACAAGGATGTCCATTCTCACCACTTTCGTTCAGAAAAGTACTGAATATCCTAGCCACAGCAATCAGACAAGAAAGAGAAACAAGAGGAGTCCAAAGTGGTAAGGAAGAAGTTGGACTGGCACTATCTGGAGATGACAAGATGCTCTCTAGAAAAAACCCTGAAGACTCCACCAAGAAACCACTAGAACTAGTAAATGAATTTGGTAAAGTTGTAGGATACAAAATCAACATAGAGAAATCTATTGTTTCTATACACTAATAATAGCAGAAAGAGTAATTAAGAAAACAATCCCATATACAATTGCATCAAAAAGAATAAAACACCTAAGAATAAATTTAAACAAGGAGATCAAATTTCTGTACTCTTAAAACTGTAAGACATTAATGAGAGAAATGAAAGAGGACAAAAATAAATGCAAAGCTCTATCAGCTGACAGACTGAAAGAATTAGTATTGTTAAAATGCCCATACTACCCAAGCAATCTACAGATTCAGTGTACTCCCTGTCAAAATACCAACAGTATTTTTCACAGAACTAGAACAAAATATCCTCAAATGTGTATGGAACCACAAAACACCCTGAATAGCCAAAACAATCTTGAGAAAGAGATATCTAAAAGAGAAAGAGATATCCCAGATATCTAACTATACCAAAAAGCTATAGTAACCAAAACAGTAATGGTACTGGCACCAAAAACCTCCATAGAGATGAATGGAACAGAATAGAGAGTCCAGAAATAAGCCCATACTTACATGGTCAATTAATCTATGATAAAGAAAGCAAGAACACAATGAGGAAAAGACCATTTCTTCAATAAATGGTGCTAGGCAAACCAAATAGCTACATGTAAAAGAATGAAACTGGACCACTTTTCTAAACCATGCACACACACAAAAAAAACCCTCAAAATGGACCGAAGACCTACCTGTGAGAACTGAAACCATAAAAATCCTAAAAGAAAACCACAGGCCGTAAATTCAAGAACAGCCACCTTAGTGATATTTTCCTGGATATGTCTTCCCAAGCAAAGAAACAAAAGCAAAAGGGACTACATCAAACAAAAAGGCTTTTGCAGAGTGAAGGAAACCATCAACAAAATGAAAAGGCAACCCTACTGAATGGGAAAAGACATTGATAAGTGAGATGCCCAAGAAGGGATTAATATCCAAAATATATAACCAACTCACATAACTCAACACCAAAACCCCTAAGTAATCTAATTAAAAACAGGCAGAGGACCCGAATAGACACTTTCCAAAAAGAAGAAGAAAAAAAAAAAACACACAGATCGCCAACACATGAAAAGATGTTCACCATCACTAATCATCAGGGAAATGCAAATCAAAACCACAGTGAGATATCATCTTACACAAGTCAGATACAACAAGTGCTGGCAAGGATGTGGAGAAAAGGGAACCCTTGTGCATGGTTTATGGGAATGTAAACCAATACAGCTAACTCTGAAAAACAGTATGGAGGCTCCTCAAAAAACTAAAAATAGAAAAACCATACGATCTAGGAATTCCACTTTTAGGTATTCACACAAAGAAAAAGAAAACGGTAATTCAAAAAGATCCATGTACCCCTATGTTTATTGCAGCATTATTTACAATAGCCAAGATATGGAAACAGCCCAAGTCTCCATCAATGGATGAATGGATCAAGAAGAAGATACATACTGTGGAATATTACTCAGCCATTAAAAAAAAAGAATGAAATCTTGCCATTCATGACAACATAGATGGACCTAGAGGGTATCAAGCTAAGCGAAATAAGTCAGACAGAAAAACACAAATACCATACAATTTCAGTCATATGAGGCATCTGAAAACCAAAGCAAATGAACAAATGACAACGAAACATGAAACGTACCCGTCAATGTAGAGAACTTGTGGTTGTCAGCCGGGAGGGGGCTGGAGAAGTGGGTGAAACAGGTGAAGGGGTTTAAGAGGTACAAACTTCCAATTATAAGATAAGTAAGTCACAGGGATGAAAAGTCCAATGTAGGGAATACAGTCAGTGGGATTATAACTTTGTATGGTCACAGGGTAACTACACATATTGTGGTGAACATTCTGTAATAGTTCCAGAAAATTCTCAGGTACGAAGATGCCCATCAAGATCCCTTATGTCCCCGACTGTTCTTTGGCAACAGGAAAGACTTACGATCTACAGATTCCACATTAAGATGATGAATGTTCTAAAAAGTTACACAAAAAAACAGCAGCAGAAACCGGTTAAGACGGATACTCCTACCCGCACAACAGAAGCCATATGGGTGGGGTGGTTCTCTTCATGTGGCCTATGGTCATTTATTTCTCCCCTCACAAGTGGCTCCTAAAGTAATTTGTTAAGTCTCCTTCCAGCCCCCAACACTCCTCTTGGTTACCATTTGTCTGCAGGCTGAAATGGTATATTCTATCCTCTTCTCATAATACAGAGCAACAGACTTTAATTTGAACCACATGTCTGTCTTCGAGGGATGGTTTAAATACCAGAGCTTTACTATCAATTTTGAGACTTGAAATTCTTTGTTCTAGGCAAGATCAGGAGCCTGGGGCTGTACAGGACAGAGATATCGTATCCCTAGAAGTAAGCATATCATCAACTGGGTATGTCTGTGTGGTAAGGGAAAACAGGAAAGAATGAATGGCACTAATTTAAAAATCAGGACGGCCTGCAAGAGGAAATTTTCTTATTTGGTCCCCCACTTCAGAGCAACACCCTTGACTTCGTTTTTGGCTGACCAGGAAGCAATGCAAAGCAGATGTAAACAATTTAGGCACAGCCTACAACCAGTTCCAGTGTTCACAATGTCTGTTAAGCTAACACAGCACAGCTAAAATAGACAGCCAACCCCTCCAAGGGTAACTTGTACTCCCCTTCCTTGCCGTTGTAAGTAAACAGCTCAGAAGTAGGGGGCAGAGGAACAAAGTAAAGTGGGAAAATATTTATTTATCCTAAATAAACAATCTCACCAGAAGACACGATGACCAGATTCTCCATGTTTTAAAACCTGAAAGCTTCTGAGGACTCATCACCCTAATTCCTCACTTGCAATTATAGACAAAGACTAAGAAAAGAAATAATTTGGGCCCTTGATTAATTTCCCAGTGGACTCAGGGGAGGGGAGGAGTGAAGGAGACAAGCTGTCAGTAGTCTTGCTACAAATGACTCAAAGAACCAAACACCCCAGAAAGCGCACTACATAAACAGGATTTAGAGGGCTGTACGGACTGTGAAAATGGAACATGACACAGACAAGGAACTAATCTTGCTTTTCCTACACAGTACCACTAGCCTAGAAATCATGTGACCCAACAGTGTTATTTGGAATTGTGCGAAACAACAGTCAACTGTGTGAGTCTCGGAATTACGGTAGTGAGGATGGATGAGTTTCAAAGTTCCCAGGAGTCACAATATTAGTTCAGTCTTAAAAATGGGTCTTGGGAAGTCCTCAGTGTTTAGCAATCACTCCAACCCCTGGCTGAACTTCCTGACTAGGAGCTAATAGAGAAGTAATGCCAAAAACTACTGACTCACAGCCTGAGCATTTATACACGAGAGAAATTCCTTCACCAGGGATGGGGCGGGGAGGGGGGTAGGGGACACGGTGTGGGTAAGAATCAAGTAATCAGCAATCCTTTTTGGTCGTGGAAGGAGGATATTTGGTTTAGTTTAAGAAACTAGGGCAGGTCAGAATTAGAGGAGAGGGTAATGGGCATGGTACTGACAGACTGTGTCCACCTCCTACGTATTAGAGAAGTAGTATAGTACCTTGTTGCACGTGCTGCTATGACATCATACATGGGACTGCTCCACATCTGTCACTTAATCTTACCAGACCTGACCCTCCCCAATTTCTAGCACTATGTATTTATAAAGCATAATACCATCTCTGTGGAAGGTGAACGTTTAAAAATAAAAATGCTGGTCCTGCATTACACTGGCATTTTCAAAGAGTGACTTATGAATTTCCCCCTAAAGCTCTAAAATGCCTTAGCAGTTAGGATCACTGAACTCAGCTATTTTCAAATGAGGTAATAAACCAATCCCTTCCACTCTATTACAGATAGCACTACCTCAACCCTTCTCATTTTTCTCACAAAAAACAAAATCTCTCCCCAACATAGGATCTTCTCATCAAACTCAGTACTGAGAAGACATATAAAGGAAAGGGCTGTAATGAGAAGCTTTGTGCAAGACCTGCAAACAGTATTCATTGGAATTCTTGAATACATTAAATATCTGCTATTATAGTCGTAATTCTGATTCCTATCACTTAGAACAATGAAAGTCTAATCCTTCAATCAGTTAAGTTTCCAATATTGACAGATGAGCATTCTATACAAAATTTGAGTGTGCTTCTGATTCATCATGGTCCATAAGAAGCACCCCTTAAATACTCAACAGAAACTAAAGATACCAAATGAGAATACAGTATCTAGGTACAGTAGTAATGTTTCCCAAATGAAAAATGAAGACATATGGTCTAATAAGTAGAAGCCTACTTTTGGAGAAAGGAGATACGACTATCACAGAAGAAGTTATAAGGTATCACTGAGAAATTAAAAACAGGTAAGAGTATACCCTCTTAAGTTAAAGCTTACAGAATAAACATAACTTTTTTTTTTTTCCCAAAGAGTTTATTTATATATTTGACAGACAGAGATCACAAGTAGGCAGAGAGGCAGGGGGGTGGTGGGAAGCAGGCTCCCCACTGAGCAGAGAACCCAATGCAGGGCTCAATCCCAAGACCCTGGAACCATGACCTGAGCCGAAGGAAGAGGCCTTAACCCACCGAGACACCTAGGTGCCCCCAAAATAAACATAATTTAAATGAGAGGAAACACAAAAACAAATAACCCGCCTAAAAGGTAATGTGCAAATATGGTCACCAGCGTAGGGTACTCCCCAAGTTTCTGAGGGACCACTAATGAGTTCTTGGACCAATGTGAACAAAAGACACATAGCCCTCACCTCGCAGAGCAGTCAGTCCAGTGGGGGGGGGGGGCAGGGCACACATGACATAATTACGTGTATAACTATATAATTAGAAGCAAGGAATGAGTTTCAGGGGAAAGTTCAGGGACAACTGGCATATGACAGAAAAGAGAGGCTTTCCTGAAGAAGAGTCTGTTAAGAGTTTAGAGACTCTCTCAATTTGATCAAAAACAAACAAACAAAAACATCGCTCCACCCACAAAGTTATATTTGGACTAGAATATAAAGAAAACTAACTGGCTTAACCATACAAATACCTAGTATTTTCCAACTTTTCTGACTCACAAACTCCTTTCAAAGGAATATATTACCTTAAAAAGAATCCCAGGGAAAAAATTTAAAAAGTAATTTTGTCATTTTTGTATAACTAATGATAAAGAAGTAACTAACTTAAAGAAAGGTATTTTATCCTACACTAGCACATTATTAAAACCTGATTCAAAAATTCTTTGCAAGTTATATTTGTATTTTCTAACAAATCATCAACAAAATGAAAAGTTAACCTACTGAATGGGAGAAAATATTTTAAATCACATATCTGGTAATATATATCTAAAATATATAAAGAACTCATACAACTCAATAGCAAAAACAATAAGAAACAGTAGACTAAAAAATCAAATAGAAAATATGAATAGACATTCTTCCAAAGAAGACACACAGTTGGCCAACAGGTACATGAAAACATGCTCAACATCACCTATCACCAGAGATGCACATCAAAACCACAATGAGATATCACTTCACACTTGTTAGAATGGCTAGTACCAATAAGACAAGAAATAACAGGTGTTGGCGAGGATGTAAAGGGAACCTTGTAAGCGACTGGCGAGAATGTCAACTGGTGCAGCCACCATGGAAAACAGTATGGAGGTTCCTCAAAAGATTCAAAACAGAACTAACATATGATCCCACAGCAAGTCCACTTCTCCGTATTAATCTGAAACAATGAGAACCCTAATTCAAAAAGATATATGTTCGCCCATGTTCATTGCTGCATTATTTTTAATAGCCAAGGAAACAACCTAAGTGTATGTCAATGAGTGAATAAAGGAACACACGCACATATGCACACACGCATGTGCGTGAGCCTGTGTATAACAGAATATCACTCAGCCATAAGAAGAATGAAATCTTGCCATTCAAAACAACAGGGATGGACCTGGAGAGTACTACGCTAAGTGCGTAAGTCAGACAGAGAAAGACAAACACTTTATGATTTCACTTACATGTGGAATCTTTCAAAAACAACAAGCTCATAGATACAGAGAAGGGACTGGTGGTTGCCAAAGGCAGCTATGGGGGTGGGTGAGATGGGCAAAGGTGGTCAAGAGTACCAACTTCCATTTATAAAAAAAAAATCACAAGGACGTAATGTACAACACGGTGACAACAGTAATACTGTACTGCATATTTGAAAGTTGCTAAGAAAGTGGATCTTAGAAGTCCTCACCACAAGAAAAAAAATTTTTTTGCAATTATGTAAATGATGGGTGTTAGCTAGATTTATTGTGGTGATCATTTCACAGTACATATAAGTACTGAATCATTATGTTGTACTCCTAAGACAAATATGTTATAGGTTAAGCATACCTAGGTTTAAAAAAAAATGATAAATGTTATTTAAGAAAAAAATTTCCCATTTTATATGTGACTCACTAATTTATTTAAATTAAAAGTGCTGGGGCAACTGGGTGGCTCAGTCAGCTAGGTATCTGCCTTTGGCTCAGGTCATGATCCCAGGGTTCTGAGACTGGGCTCTCTGCTCAGCGGGGAGCCTGTTTCTCCTTCTCCCTGCCTGCTCCCCCTACTTGTGCGCACACGCGTGCTCTCTCTGTCAAATAAATAAATAAAAGCTCTTGAAAAATTAATTAAAGTGCTAATTACAAATTGTTGTCATATTTAGCTGGAAGCCACATACATATTGAGATTATAATGTCCGAAATAGCCAAAACCTCTTCATGAGCTGGTATTTGAAATGCTTAAATTTTTTAACCCAAAGAACAAACTTGTTTATCTGAATTATTTTCATGTTTTAGTTTAAAGCAGCAAAATGGGTAAGCAGGTTTAGTACTTCTGTGCAAATAAAACATTATGAACAGGGATTGTCTTTATTCCCAATAAAGTAAATTGGATGCTATGTCTCTGCATGTGTGTGTACATGTCTGTGTCTGTGTGTCTAAATTTGTGGGTTTTGAAGTCGTGGAAAGACCGTGATGTGCTAGATAAGAACAGTGATCAAATGAAGGCAATTCATGAATTGGATGAAGTTTGTCTTCAAGCACTGCTGAATTGCCATTTTTATTTTCATTAACGCAATTCTGACATCAGTGCCCCTTATGCGTTACCTTGTCCAGTGGTCCACTATAGCTATATGTGAATTGAACAAAAAATGATGAACTACACGGTCAAAACCACCGTGGTGACTGAGGATTTCACCGAGACAGCCGACTGAATGTGTTACAAGCCTGCTCATTAGCTCCCTGCTGGCAGGCAGACTCCCTGGATTTACTCTCACAGGGTCTCAAACTAATACATTGAAGGAGGTGGGGTAGGGGGAGGTGGGGAGGCCTAAATCATCACTTGATTTACTGACTTCTAACTATCCCCCAAACAAATGATCTGCAATTAACAAAAAAGTTAGTGTAAAAGAAGCCTACAGTTGGAGAAGAAATTCTTTATTCTCAAGTTTCTCGAACTACCTCAGGCATAATGCTGCGGTGTGCCAAGAGTTATGTGAAAATGAAGGCTAAAGAAAACACATATTTCTGGAACATTAATTTTTTTCTATGTTAAATAAAGCTAACTAATTTTAGTATTAGAACAAATGTAATATGTCGAGAGTACAACACGTGCATGAACTTAAAAATAAAGCATGTGATTTAAAAGGTGAACCATTCCAGACTAGCTCATCAATCCCACACTTGCCCTCACCCTGTGTGAGTTTGTCCCCCTCTGTGTTAGGGAAACCACAGTGGGAGAACCCGAGAAGCAATGCTTCTGTACCGAGAGCATCGCTATTGGGAGTGAGGGCCTGTAAACAGAACATTTTCTTGATCTCAGCAGGATGCACTCACTTTTCAAGATCATTAAGACCCTACTTATCACCTAGAACCATGACTATGACTGACAAAAATATGTTCATTTGAATTTTAACTCTAGAATTTTTTCACACAAAATAAATCAACTGCGTATACCAAAAAATGCCTTCTAAACGAAGGTGCATTCATTTTCCGTTTGTAAAGCTCCAGCCCGTGGAACAGGATGCAGAAGAGATCACTTTCAAACTGTATTTTCCCAAGGGTCCACATACATGAAAGTTGTTAGCACCTTCTAGTCGTCGGTCACACAGCATTTCTGGGGGAGAGCAACACTGTGGCGTCATGATTCCCAGGCTCTGTGATGACATGAATTCAGGGAAGTGACATGGCCTCTCTCTGGGTCTCAATTTATTACCTGCCAGCCAGGGAGGTACACAGGATAACCTGAATAAAGGTGTTATGATTATGACATTAAAAAAATTTTTTTAAAGATTTTATTTATTTATTTGACAGACAGAGATCACAAGTAGGCAGAGAGGCAGACAGAGAGGAGAGAGGAGGAAGGAGGCTCCCCGCTGAGCAGAGAGCCCGATGCGGGGCTGGATCTCAGGACCCTGGGATCATGACCCGAGACAAAGGCAGAGGCTTTAACCCACTGAGCCATACAGGTGTCCCAATGACATAAAATTTGTGACTGATGTGACTGATGTGATGCATATTCATAACCACCTTCTTTGGGCTGTCAGGGACATTCTCAGCTACCACACTGGGGAAGGGTTCTCAGAAACCCTCGCCACCTTTCTTCCCTCTACCATGGTGTCTCAGCATCTTCCTCCTGAAGGTGAAAGGTCAGTGGACTTGTGGAATGTTTTAGTTTCCCACTTTTAAAAAATGAAACAGTCTAGATCTCACCGCATTAAGGTCAAAAATTTCCACAGTACCTTAGATCCATGCACTCTGGAAATTCTTTCCAAAACACTGGCTTTGCTGTAGTTGTACTTCAGATCTCTGCTGTCTCCTGACTGCCAACTAAAACAATAACACCGGAGTGGAAACTATCTCATGGAGACCATTCTGGGAGCCGACATTTAGAAAGAAAAGTTTCCAACTTCCTTAGGTTAAAAAAAAATAATAACTTTCCACAATTTTCAAAACATTCTCATAACATCTGAGTATTTCAGATAAGTCTGCTTCAGGGACTAAGCCAACTACATTTAGGTCTTTTCTGAGGCAGTCTTTTATAAATATAGACTTTTCTCTACTTCATCTTTGGGGACAGGAATTAAAATTGCTTTCAAATAGCATTAAACACAAGACAACACCATTTCCTTTGATAGCTTAATACACTCCATCAATAAGAAAATCTGATTTCTCAATTTCTCCACAATCTGTGACTGGCAGTTCCCTCTTCCCAGCCCAGATATTTGATTGGTTATCCACCTCCAGAAAGCCTTTGTTTTCTCTCTCTCTCTTATTTCTTGCCCTCGTCTTCCTTTCCAAGTCTACTATGACCACCTTTATGAAGGATTTGACCATTCCGCAGCCTCTTCACTGACCTTCCCATTTGCTCTCCTGCCCGTTCCGCCTGTTCCCACTTTTTCCTTATTCATTCTGAATCTGACCCATCAAGCCTGGTATTCCAACAATTTCACCATCGAGTATAAATACATACCTATCTCTCTTACCTTCTCAGGCATGACTTCCCTGCTTGAAGCTTCCCCCCAGGCCAAGCTGCTTTCAACCTCTTCTGCAAATATGCTGCGTTGCTACTGCTGCCCATACTTCTCCAACTCAGCTTCCCACTGCAACCAAAATAAACTCCCAAATCCTCACTGCGGGCCTAAGGCTCCACAGGGAACCAGTGCCTGCCAGTTCTCTGACCCCATCTCCTTCCAAATGCCCCTTAGTTATCATCTCCTTTTCTCCTGCCCTGTCAGATACCCTGCATTTACGTCTCTCAGGCCTTTGCATTGCTCTTGCTTCTGCTGGGCAGGCTCGGACTATCCTGGTTAAAAGCATTCTCTCTCCCACGAATCATTCTAGCACATTTTTGGTGTTACCGTTTCCATAGTCCTTACGAGGGCTTCTGTGTTTCCTGTGTTCACTGTTGGTCTCCCCCAGCAGAACGTTCGTTCCAAGGGACAACCTGACCTGCCACTGTAACCCCAGAGCGTGGCTCAAGGGCCTGCACATTGTAGATGCTTTCCCAACATGTGCAGACTGACTAATCCTACTGGAATTCTCTCTCTTCCTATACCTACACCTTAAAGTCCTATTCATCCTTTAGACTCGCCTCAAATGTTGTGTCCTCAGTAGGGTATTTACGTGCTTCATCACCACTGTCTAAAGTTCAGATCAGCAGAGTGCTGAGCACCTCCTACCGAACAAGCATGGCCTTGGCCATGGGCATGAGACACTAAGCAGGATACGGTTAGCGTCCCTGTGGCATTCACAGTCTGATGGAACTTTACAAACTAAAGTGGTTTCTTCATCCTCTGAACTTCTGTGGTAATTAGACTATATAATTAATGTGATAATGAATCATGGCGTGCCTTGTAACATCTCCTCTATTGTAGCAAAGTATAATTTGGTCGCTGTGGAACACGCTGTCCCCCAGCGGTGCGGGCTATATGCGGAGACAGCCATGCTGTGCCTCCCTCACCTCCATTTGCTCCTCTGGGGACCCTCATGTGTCTGAGACATGAAAAATAAAGGGTGAGAGGCCAAGAATCCTATTCTTTCCTGGAGCCAGACTCTACATGAACGAGATGTGCATGAGCCCTCTTTATAAGGAATTCAGTGTTCTGGAAAGTTAAAGGTGTGTATTTTGGAGGCTCTAATGTTTTCTAAATAAGCTATGTGTACAATGCCAAATATGATGAAATTAAATAGTGTATGTGAAAATGCTTTGTAAAGAGCTACACACACACACACACACACACACACACGTAATTTTGGTGCTATTTAACTTTCCAAAGGTCTAAGCATTTGCTGCCCAAATAGACTATAAATTCTTTAGGGCAGGAGTCATGTCTTACACTTCTGTTCTCTCTCCCATGACACCTGAGCAAAGAGCCTTTGTTAACAATAGATACATTTTTGGATGACCACTACACAGTTTTAGTTCTAGACTTGGTAACTTTGCCTTTCAGAAATACAGTTCTTTATTCTGAAAACCATCAATGTTTATTCTGGATTACTAAGAACAGTAACTTACATCTTTCAAATAATCCTACAGAAGACAGGTTTGTTACTGCCATTCTAAAATCAAAAGGAAAACCAAGCTATTCTTCTGGGCTTCATTCTCTGTAGAAATAGCACTGGAACAAAAATTCAGAGGCAAGAATTTAAGCATGAAGACTCCTACTTAAACCACTGCATCTTTTAATATCTGTAAAGGAAATGTACCTGTCACGTCTAGGGAACACACACTCCCTTGAGGAAGGCTAGCATGGGCTTTTCTAATGACCAGATTGTTACTGTATGGGGTGTTAAATGTAAACTGCCCCATTAATTCATTTAAAAAGTAAAAATGAATCAGTGTAAACACAAACATTCCCAGGACACCTTATTCATCGTCTACGTTTGAACAGGATGCACTTTTCATCAAAACCATTTAGGTAAAAACCAAACCAAATCAAACAAAACAACCATTTAGGTTAACACTGGCATAAGGAAAACATGAATTTCTTAAATTTCCTAAACTGAATTTCTACTAATTCCACGTTAATTTGACACTAACATATGATGATTCTAGAAATGAGGTGTTTAAGACTACCAATATTTTAAATAAAACAACAAAACTCTTTTCTCTTTCATGTGTTATTTTCATGTCTAACAGTTTCCTTCTTACTGAGATTTAATAATAACTTATCAAAAGACCACTGAAAAGATTAGAAATCCTGAAGTTACTTTTAGCTTTTAGAATAAAAACTTGATTTCATTAGTTATCTGACCTTATTCTGTCAGAGCTATCCATTCCTCCTCTCCAAAATTAGTTATGCCGTGGTCAGCTTCAACTAGACATGATTCTCCCACTGACCCACTAAGTTCAAAGAAGACCTGGCATATGAGAATGGGAATTCTACCTAATTTATGTGTAAGAAGGGGAGTTCCGGCCGGCAATGATTGAGGAAACTGAGGACAGGAGTCCCCCATACCCGCAGGAGATACGTTCCAAGACCCCCAGTGCATGTTTGAACAGTACGAACCCTAGATGTACTCTATTTTTCCCTTTATACACACACCTATGATAAAGTTTAATTGATGAATGAGGCACAGTAAGAGACCAACAATAACAAATAATAAAATAGAACAATTATAACAATGTACTGTGATGAAAGTTATGCACATATGGCTCTCACTCTCTCAAAATATCTTATCGTGGGGCACCTGGGTGGCTCAGTGGGTTAAGCCTCTGCCTTCGGCTCAGGTCATCGTCTCAGGGTCCTGGGATTGAGCCCCGCATCGGGCTCTCTGCTCAGCAGGGAGCCTGCTTCCCCCTCTCTCTCTCTGTCTGCCTCTCTGCCTACTTGTGACCTCTGTCTGTCAAATAAATAAATTTAGAAAAAAAAAAAGATATCGTATCGTCACCTTCTTCTTCTTGAGGTGATGGGAGGTGATAAAATGTCTACGTGATGAGATGAAGTGACAGGAATGACACAGGCATTGTGACCTAACGTTAGGCTACTATTGACCTTCTGACCATACGTCAGAAGGAGGCTCACCCGCCCCCAGACCACAGTTGACCATGGGTAACTGAAACCACGGAAAGCAAAACTGAGGCAAGGGGGGTGACGGGCAGTGGCAGCAGGGGAACGACAAGGTAATGACAGCATGAAAAAAAGAACGCATGAAGAAAGACAACATCAGATACTATAGTAGGACACAGCCTAGAGCAGCTCATTTATTCTTGGCTAAACAAATAATAAAAATGTAGACTTTGGGTTAATGACCTTAAAAATCTCCCCCTATGTGTTA
This sequence comes from Mustela nivalis, assembly GCF_964662115.1. Taxonomy (NCBI): domain Eukaryota; kingdom Metazoa; phylum Chordata; class Mammalia; order Carnivora; family Mustelidae; genus Mustela; species Mustela nivalis. Next base: position 20,685,468 of record NC_139028.1, read on the forward strand.
ATGCAGAGAGCGCACAGCGGGCTACCAGCACTCCCAAGAGTCTGTAACTACACACCAGCAGGTGGAGACTCAGCGTGTGACTATGTGGATTTGTTTTAACTATTAACAAAGAAAATCATTTCAAAATCTCTTTACCCAAGTATTTGTCAGGGGCATTTCTAGTTTTAATTACTACTGACCCCTGCTTTTACACTTGGTTTCTCAATACAAAAATGACGAGCCATACAAGTCTCCCTGAACTAAGTCAAAATGGTTCTAAAGTCAAAATCAAGAACCGAGGAACCATTAAAAAAATTTTGACCTTTGGTGAGTGAAGGTCAAACACAACTGTAGAAGAAAATGAGGGTCTTCTTTTAACTTACTACCCTCATCAGTAATCCAAAGAACCCTACGATCACATCTGTGGCAAGCTGCATAAAAGCCCCTCAAGAGACATCCAAGTCCTAATCCACAGACCCCGTGAAAGTGGTATCTACGTGGTAAAGGGGGCTTCTGTAGATGTAACTAGGTGATGGGCAGATCATGCTGGATTATCCGGGCGGGTTCTGTGTAATCACAAGGGTCCTTCCGAGAGGGAAGCAAGAGGATCAGGTTAGGAGTGGGAGACGTGACAATGGGAGCACAAGGCGGAACACTGTGAAGAAAGGACCAGAACCAAGGGGTTCAGGGGCCTCCAGAAGCTGAAACCAGCCAGGGATGGACTCTCCAGAAACTCCAGGTGGAACCAGTCCTACCAACAGCTTGATTTTACCCACAGAAGGCTCATTTCGGGGGCTCGCTTTGGCAGCACACACACTAACAGGGTTAGCACAGCCCCTGCCCACAGAGGACAGGCAAATTCGTAAAGCATTCTGTATTTTTTCAGGATGGGCCCTAAGGGATGTACAGAAGTGCTGAATCATGACCTTGTGTACCTGCAACTAATATAACCTTGGACGTTAACTATACCTGCAACTAATATAACCTTGGACGTTAACTATACTGGGGTTAAAATAAAAAGTGTATTAATGTTTAAAAAAAGAGAAAGAACAAAAAAGACTCATTTCAAATTTCCAACCTCTAGAACTGTAAGATAATAAACTTGTATTGTTTCTAATACTACATTTGTGGTCATTTGTCACAGCGACAATAGGAAATTAACACAACATCTTATTATACTTTTAACGACTGTGACGCTTAGACATTATTACCATTAATTTAATTGAAGCTATGGTGAAAAATTACAAAAGAGGGTCTGAAATTGCCGGGTCTTTCCACACTACCCACTTGTGTGGGAACTGCTAGCATCTAAGAGAGCTTTGGAGAATATAAAGCAGACAGAAGGACAAAGGAAAAATGTGATTTTTATGGAAGATACAGAAAGCATCAATTTCCGTCTACTTTGCACTGGGCAAACGCAGGACTCAGGGAGCTTACCACTAGTGAAAGGACCACACAACAGTGCATCCGCCAGCTGAACTTAGATAAATAAAAAGTTCGGTGACATTGCAAGGATGTGAAAGGAGAGCCTGGAAAGAGTTATCTAGACTTATCTACACAAAACAGTCCGTAGAATCACCACCTTGAAAGGATACACGAAGGTACTCTGACCTGTAATGTAACATACATCTGAACCCTCAACTCCTACCCTTTTAAGGAGGGAAGTCCTTAGAACTGCTTTTAACCTTGACTTTCAAGGCAATTCTATTTTAGCTGTACTTCAATTTTCCATAGGAGACGCCCCTTCCCTTTGTACCTGTGAGACGGGGGACACAGAGCACAATACTGAGACTGTTGGAAAACAAAACTGGTTTCTTTTCATGTTTATACTTTCTGTCTAGCCTGCAGTCACTTTCTTCTATCAATAGGTGGTGAGCTTGTATTGGTTAGGCAAATGTTGATAGTTTATTGAAACTGAAGTAGGAACAGAGGCAGTGACAAGTGTTTTTAGGCACCGTCAGAGGAGCAGACGAGTGAAATCCGAGGACACAAAGAGATCAACTGCCTTTAAACTGACGTGAGATCTGTTCTGTCCTAAGTTATCACAAAACTACAATCTGTAACAGTGACATAAATCAGCCTCCTCAAGTAAAGCTGGCAGAGTATACAAGCTTACAGTTGTTCTCTCCACTTTATTCTAGACTATTCCTTATTATTCAAAAGGGACTATTAACCAAACTAAGAGAATTTTAAATATAACCCTTTCCCTTCTTCCTCCCCAGCCTAGTTCTATCCAATACTACATGAAAAAAGAATGTAAGTATGTTTTGAAAGTTTATCAATTTTCAAGCCACACACACACACACACACACACACACCCCTTTCATTTTCCAATACCTCTTTCTGGATAGAAGAGAATAGACAATCCCTTGCTTAAGAACCTTGAAGGAAAAGGTCTTTTGTTCCCATTTCACATCCTCAACACATGTCTCACCTGCTATCTTAATATTCAGGTTGGCATCCAGAAGCAAATTTTCAGCTTTTAGATCACGATGAACAATGTTCCGACAGTGACAAAAATAGACGGCTGCCACAATCTGTTTAAACTTCCGACGGGCCTCCTTCTCTGCCATTCTGCCATGGGCCACCAGGTGGTCTGCGGTGAAGAAGAGCACATAGTCAGTTCTCAGTTTGCACATGGGCATTGCTTCAAAAGGTGGACTCCAGGAGAGATGCCAAGGGGCCACCAGAGGAACAGTTGGGGAAGTGAAACAAACAAATGGCAACACTTGAGGCTCTGGTCTGTATCTACAGAAACCCACCAGCAAGCAGCCCCAGACCGTTTTCAGCACACATGAGAGAATGCATAGGACTACCTATGCTCTACCATAAGAGAAAGGAGTTCTAAGGGTTATGATGGCATTTTTGGAGAATCATCACATTCAACATCTCCTCTCTCTTATCTCCATTGCAAGAGATTACATACACACAGCAAACATATCCATGAAGATAAGAATCAGCAATACTTCCTGTGCTAAAGGGTGAGTCAAAAAACAGAGTCACAATAATCAATCATTTTGGGAGAAGAGCATACAGAAGTTAGTCATTGCTAAGGCGGAAAATGGCTTTATATAGGAGCCCATGTATGCTAATCTTTCTTCTGCTTTCTCAAAGTTTTGCAGATTAACATAAAATATACTTATTTGGTGACTATACTCTGGAGTGCATAATAATATGCCAGATAAAATCCATCTGCATTTATGTGTTTCTCAAATATTTCTTAAATTGTTATTAGTTTTTATAGACAATAACAGAAAACAAAGGCAAGTTTCTACCACTTTCAGTGAAATGATTTTATTGGCAACGTGGCTAACTAAACTACAGCAAAAGATTTTCCATGTGATGAGCTTTGTGATACTATAAACCAAGCTATCTTTGATATTTAAAAATAAACTGATAGACCCAGAGCCAATCCCATTAATTACCAGTTACCAATACCAATAAAATTAAGTATTTTTTCTAATACTGGCAGTAGGCTTATACTGAACCAATGAATCCTAAACCCCAGTTCTTCGTCTAACTAATAACATATCAAGATCGTAACAGCTGATGGTATTAGAAACACTGGCAATACAGCTAGCTCTACTCAAAAACTTCCCGTCCTTAAACAAACTCACCTAGGTGGGAAAAGAACACATTTGCCATCCTAAGAATCCCGAGATAGTGGGAAAGTAAAAAAAATCAGACAATAAAAATACGTGTATTACTGTTTATCAAGAATAGTCTCAATAATCTTTACCCAACAGTTCTGGCACCATGGAAATCACTGACAGGACCAGTCGGATACATCTCTTCTTCGTCACGAAGAGAAAGTCTGGCCTAAGACACATGCCCTAGTAGTAACTACCAAGACTGAGGGCTTAGGACAAGAAATGGGGGTAGTAGGTGACGAAGGGGAGTCAGATGACAATCCACCTACATAGCAGATTTTCAAATAATTCAAACTACACTCTGACCACAAAGAGCATACAACTTTGGAGATCAAATCCTACAGCAATCTTAAGAACAACGTCTCATAGGATCAGCAGAAATTATTAAGAAAGGCCCAGAATTACTGTAATTGTTCGTGTTATCAGTGGCTCCTACACCAGTTTCTTGAAGCATTTTGCTCAAGAACAATTCTTTATTATAGTTGAGGGGACCAATTTAGTAGGAAAAGAGAGAGAGAACAGGAAGTGTTCAGCTTAGAAGTCGAAAGGACTAGAATACCACTTTCTCTAGGAGTTCAGAGGTGGTGACAAATGAGCACACACTCTGGTGTATTTATGCTTCTGGTGAGATCTGTCAAATGAACTTTAAACAACACAAAGTCCCTAACTAGGGACAGTCACTTAATATAAGCTGTTAAAGAACTGGACATCCATCAAACGTGCAACGCTAGGTTTTCTTTTCAGATGCCATTCTCTCTAACAGTACCTGCACCTTTGACCCTCTATCCCTCTTAACCCAAGGCCTAATTATTCTAATAATATGTTTTAGCTGCTAAACTTCGTCTAATTAAAGGGCTTTGAAGAGACAGCTATTCTTGAGAAACATAAAAATAAACCCTTATGAAGGTTTACCATCAGAAGCTCATTTGGCCAAGCCACCCATTAATTAAAATGCCCAAGAGACATTCGTCTGGCAGTAAATACTAATTACCAGAACACATCAAAGAGCTTCTTAAATACAACAGAATGATTAATTTCGTGATTTCCAAAATAAGTGATTTTCTTTTATTAAAAAAAAAAAACCTCTTTATATTTTCTAAGTACTTTGTTTTCCTAAAATGACTGGAAAGTTCTCAAACTTGCTACAGAGGCCAGGAGCTGGTGGAATGCAGCCTCGTCCTGTTTTATCTCCACAGTGACACGCTGGCTGTCCTTGGACAAATCATTTATACTGCCAATATCCCCACCTCTTGATCTGCTGAACAGAAATAAACCCTGTTACAACACTGTGGCCAAAGAAAGGAGAGCCTATTTGGGAATAAACTTGTACTATGATGAAGAGTTATCCTGTATGATACAACTTTAACTTTCAAAGACATTTAAAAAGCTGTTTTTAAAAAGGCCCACTCAGTATTATACAGAGGATATTCAAGCGTTTGGCTAATAGATCTGAGGTTCGTCAGGATTCAGAGTGCCTGAAGGTAATTATTACATACACCCAGAGTTTCTGTTACATGGTTCTGGTTAAAAGGCATTTGTGATAGCAGCAGCCTGGGGAGAGGAGCTGAAGCTGTACAGTATTTTCTCAAAGACGCCTACAGTATCCCTACAGTTATGAATACGAAGATATACAAATCGCTTTTCTAAAGTGCTGGCTGCAAGCACCGGATCTTGTTTTTCTTAGTGACTGTGTTTGCTGCTCGTGTTTTTTCCGCTTCGGGAGCTTCATGCTCCTGTCCCAAGACAGGGCTGTCTTAGCAGCTCCGCATCGTTCAGACCGTTCAAACTCTGCCTTTATTTCTGCCTGTCTCAGGACGGCTGCCACCGCCACCCCATGCCTGGTCGTCTGCTTTCTGAGTAAACCTACGGGGGCTGGTGGGTGTGCCAGGAAGCCGGCAGCCTGCAGCGGTTTCCAGTCCCCCGCTCAAGCTGCCTTTCAGCTGCCCGCGGACAAATGGCTGCTTTATGTTCCTGTGTGCCCTACAGGCAGGCAGCAAAACTTCTGCGAGCTCAGATGCAACATTTAACTTCCAGCAAAGAAACCCAGAGCAGTTGCCCAGCCTGGCCTTAACCCAAAGTCACAGCATTTGAATAAATCCTGCGGTCATTTCAGAAGGCACATGGAACAAACAGGCTCCCGAACCACTCAAAAGACAAAGTTTCTTTTTTTTTTTTTTTTTTTTAAGATTTTATTTATTTATTTGAGAGAGAGAGACAGACAGACAGAGCATGTGAGAGGCGAGGGGCAGAGGAAACAGACTCCCTGCTGAGCAGGGAGCCCAATGTGGAACTCAATCCTGGGACCCCAGGATCATGACCTAAGCCAAAGACAGTTGCTTAACCAATGGAGTCACCCAGGAGTCCAACAGTCAAAGTTTCTTAAAATACATTCTGAATCTTGTTGGGATAAACGTCAGTTTCAAGGAATGCTATAAAATGGTTCTACCTTCTTCCAAGGAGCTCAGTGAGCTAGTTCTCCTATATACCGCATAGAAGAATATACATACTATATATCCTATGCACTGTATATACCCCATCCTCCATCCCCAACTTCCCACATGGCAGTCTGGCCCCCGCCCTCTGCGCCCAGCCACTCACCAGTCTACACCCGCAATGCACCAACCCCAACACAGGACACTCCCCTTCACGGATTCACTACTTATCTACTTAGCAGCCCCTCTACCTCTGGGGCAAACTTTCAAGTTTTTCTCTATCACAGCTCCACTCCAACCACTTCAGTCAAGACAAGGATGAGGGGACAGTCAAAGGAAAGAAAATGGGTCTCCTGTTTCAAGCTCTTAGCAAAAGGAAGGAGTCAAAGTTGTCTTTCTCACTTTGCAATCACCATTCATCACTTGGCACAGGACTTCTTTAATCTTTTTTATTGGCTCTTCCTTATGAAACAGGAAAAAGCCAGTGATACCCAGGGATGTATATTCCTCACAAGTAGAATTCTTAGAAGGGGAGGGAATGAATTCCAAAGTTTAAAAGTATCAGAGCGAGCACATGTATAAAATTTGCTTCAGAATTCCCAGCTTGTGATGTTGGCCTAATCCGACTCAGGAAGAAATATCTTGTGGTACATTTAGATTCTGACCTTTCAAAGAGCAAAAACACATCTAAGGCGGTCTTAACTTCCCTCGACCAGCTTCACTGGAGTGTCAGAGCCATGCCACTACTGGAATGGGGGGTGGGGAGCCAACACTTCTTAAAATAAGTCACTTTTCCACTCTAAACAGACAGTGTCTCCATTTGTCTGCTAAGTCTACGACTCTAAGTGATCCAAAACACCAGCTGAAAATGAACATATCCTGATAGCAGATCACACAAGAGGGCAGGAACTTTTCATTTTTCATGATAAAGAAATAGCCCAGTCCAGAAACGGGGGAGTGGCTGTGGGCTAAGCTTAGGTGGCCACCTGAGAACACTTCTACCCATCCAAGCTAATCACAGCTGGCAGCTCTGTGCTTTGCCACTCACGTCTATCATTTCTTCTTTCTACACCCATGGAAACGACTTCCTGTTTATCAAACAAATGCTTCTTTCCAAAAGAGCCAGGGCGAGGCCAAGAGAACTCAGCTGCCTGGGAGAGCAGGTTAACGAGAGTGCACTCGCGCGAGTGTCATACCGTCCCTAACCCACGCAGACGGGTGCACGCCTCAAGTTGCTCCGGACTGGAGGAAGGAGGTTTGCTACCTTGTTTTCCTTGCCAAGAACTCAACCACCTCACACCAAACTTCTTGACTTGTTGCTGCTTCTTATTGATATCTTTTTTCTTCAGGCTTCCAAAACTCTTGTTGTCATCCCATTCTCTTTCCCCCACACCCACATCCAATCCGTCAGTGGATTTTATTAGCTCTACCTTCAAAATACATCCAGAATTCAACTAGCCCTCACTCCATCTCCAACCCACCCTCAGGACAGCAACCTAGCCCAAAAGCCATTATCTCCCTCCTGAATCACTGTAATAGTTTGTCCTCCTGCTCCTAACTAGTAACCCTGATTCTGTCCTTGGCCCCCTGCGACACACTCTCAAAACAACTGCCAAAGTAATAAACTTTTAAAAACTTTTTACTTTGAAATAATTACAGACTCACAGGAAGTTGCAAAGAGAGTATGGACAGAGCCCACGTACCCTCTGCCCACAATGGTCAAATCTTACCTAATGCTAGAACAACATCAAAACCTAGAATGTGACACGCGTACCACATGAGTCCAGTCGTATGTCATTCTACCAAGTGTATGCTCATGGAGCGACCACAGTACTCGAGATATGGAATGACTTGTGAGTTTCTCATTAGTGAGTGTTCCTGCAGATCTAACAACAAAAAGCACACTCTCTTGCCCTCTGTCTATCCCAAGTAAATTAAGCATTTTCCTTCAAAGTCTTGAGAAAACACAATTTCTTTGTGAAACGCTTACAGTCACAAGATATGCCTTAGCTCTTTAAGTTTTAAACTAGAATTATTTCGGTTGTTTCCTATGCCTCCTTACTACATGCAAAAGAATGTTCTCCATATAATCGATGCTTCATAATTACAGGTTAACTCAAGGACTATCAACCAGAGAAAAGATTATAAACTTTTATAAAAACGTGTTTCTTTACTCTTCACTTTGCCACTAAACTAAGTTTATAAACTAAGCCTGTTTATGTTCAGTCTTTATAACAAAAACGGCTATTCTTCCAATATGAAGTCCTTTCAGATTAATGTATAAAAGAGGATTTGTTTTCTTATAGCTTCTTAAAAAAATACTTCTAGACTAAGCATCAAGCCCAGGCAGCCTAGGAAACGGAATCCCATATATTCCAAAAGGCCTTCCAAGAATGTTGTTCAGACATTTCTTATGTAGTGCAAATGTTTCACACGCTACGCCCATACCCATACACTAGCAAATGTGGGTTGGCTAAGTTTGCAATATAGAGGTTATTCCCTCATATAATCTGCAGGCTCCAAATCAAGCTCATTCTTTGAAAACCATCTCAAAGGTCATTTATCTGACGCTCTTCCTAACCTACTCACCCACCCTAGAAGAAAATGCTGCATAATTTGTGTCTAATGGCCTTTATTCTATATATTTCTATAATGTCAATTGTATTACAATTATTTAACATGTGTGTCTTCCCTTTTGAACTAGGCCTTCTTGGCCTATGAATGGGTTTCTATCTGTGAATCCCTGTAAGGTATAGGAAAATATGTACTGTGTGCTTCTGTTTACAGGAAGAGAGAAGTAAATTTTCTTTCATTTATTTGACAGTGAGAGAGAGAAAGAGAGAGAGCACATAAGTAGGAAGAGCAATAGGCAGAGAGAGAAGCAGGTTCCCCACTGAGCAGGAAGACCTGATGCGGGGCTCCATCCCAGGACCCTGGGATCATGACCTGAGCTGAAGGCAGACGTTTAACTGACTGAGCCACCAGGCATCCCTTAAAGGAAAATTTTCTAAAAATGATTACTTATATGGGGATGAGAAAGGGGTGGAAGCTAGATTCTCCTGAACGTACCCTCTTTTATAGCTTTAACCTTGGAAACACGTAATGTCTTAAATAACTCAAACAATTCACAACTGAATCAAACAGAAGAAATGGTAATTTCTAAAATTTGAAACCAAACTGAATAAAGGTGAACATAGCTGTGAATTAAGCTATGACATAACCAATCAGAGAATACTTGTTTTAAGTGACACACACAGTATTTTATGTTAATGGGATATATCTTAAGGACAAAAAGAACCAGTCTCCTTAATATTGAGATTGCTTTGAATCAATTTTGCCCCCATTCTCTCGTATCAAATACATAATTAGGCTAAAGTCCTTTGGAACCACAATTTTTAGCTTAAGACAAACAAGATCTAAATACATCATATTCAAGAAGTTAAAAATGCTGAAATCTTAAATTCAATTGGAATGTTAGTACAGACTCCCCTTTACTTTCCTCTATATAAAAAAAATACATATTTCCTACCTCTGTCCCTGAAAAGGCCTCTAAGCAATGACAGTCCCGTAGCAGTAATAAGTATCCTGAGGGCACAGACTCTGGTCTCTACGTGCTATTTTCCATTTGAAAGAACCACAGCTCCTAGGAGACATGTTTGATTCCAGGTCGGAGACAAGAGATGTTCAGGGTAAGCCTGTGATATCTTACCTAAAAGCAAGGAAGCTATCAAAGACTACTGCGATCATGTCAAAAGGACACAGGAGTCAACTTAAAGAGGATCCCGTGGCTAAGTGGAATAATTTAAACACCAAAAGAGTAACAACTCAAGGGACTGAAAGACATGAAATGTATTAAAATTCCTAAATTTGTAATGATATTACCAATAAAATCTACTTTTTTTGATCGACTTTTTTTGACGGATAGGGTACCAATGCATAATTCTGAAATTTAGCACGAATGAAAAGAATCAAGCACTTATTTTGCCTTTATTATAGTTTCTAAATAGTTTATAAGCAACGTTCTTTACAAAAGAACTAGAGCTAACAAATACAGAAAGAATGAGAGAACAGAAAATCACCCTTTTGCAACTTCTAATGAAATATCTGCCTAAGCAGCTAAATAAGAAGAGTGGCTAAAACATCAGGTCAAAGGTTGATGGGACACTTTGTAAGAACTTTATAAAACTGTATACATCACTGTATACCTCACTACAAGTGGGGAAACCAGACATTACACAACTCCTGAGATGCTATAATAGGAAGACGTAGTATTCTTGCCCCCGTTACCCCTACACTGGCCTGTGTTTAACCAAACCCCTTTACAAAACATAGTGAACTAGAGGAATGTGCTGAGTGACACAAGGAGGACCCGAATCCATAACGTGGGAAATTTTACAGGATGATCTAGTTTCTTCAACAAATAGAAGGCACAGAAAGTAAGTGTGTGTTGGCAGGAGAGGGTTAGGGTTGTTACAAGTGATTAAAAATTGGAGACGCTTATCAACTTAATGGATGTATAGACTTTGCTGCATCATGGCTTAAGCAAACTATAAAAAGATGTTATGACTGGGCGCCTGTGTGGCTCAGTTGGTAAGTGTCTGCCTTTGGCTCAGGTCAGGATCCCAGGATCCGGGGATCAAGCCCCACATCAGGATCCCTGCTCAGGGGGGACCCTGCTTCTCCCTCTGCCTCTGTATCTGCCCCTTGCTTGTGCTCACTCATTCTAGTACTATGTGCTCTCTCTCTCAAAATAAATAAATAAACTCTTTAAAAAAATGAAAATAAAAAATAAAAAGATGTTACGAGACAAAAGTAGAAAACTAAACATGCCATGCTTATTAGTAAAAAAAAAAAAAATAGTTAATTTTGTTGGGTGTAAAAGTGGTATTGTACGCTTTAGTTTTGATTATGAAAGAGTAACTGATGCTCGATTTACTCTCCCACTTTAACCACCTATAAAATTCAGACTGTTTGCAGACACTGGACAATAATCAGCAAAAGATTATGATTCTTGAGAGAAAGAAAGTACAAGAGGTGAACCCCATATTCACCCCAAACCACAACCTAGGGAGACAGAGCCCAAGCAAACAGGAGGACAGGGTAGAGGAAAGAGGTCAGAATTAGGGGCTACTAAGGCAGCTAGAACTTGGGTGGCAGGAGGAGGAATACCAACAATTAGCACAGAAAATCCACTCAGGGGGTGCCTGGGTGACTCAGTTGGTTAAGCGACTGCCTTCGGCTCAGGTCATGGTCCCAGAGTCCCGGGATCGAGTCCTGCATCCAGCTCCCAGTTCCATGGGATGTCTGCTTCTCCCTCTGACTTTCTCCCCCTCGGGCTCTCTCTCACTCTCTCTGTCTCAAATAAATAGACAGCATCTTTAAAAAAAAAGAAAAAGAAAAAAAGAAAGAAAGAAAGAAAAAGAAAATCCACTCAGGTCCTTGGCTAACTCCCCAAGTGCACATGTGCAAAGTAAGACTATGGAAGGTCTAATAGAAAAAACTGATGGGAGAATGAAAGCTAAAGAGAAATTTTTAGATGTTGCACAGCATTCAGAAGATGCTGGAGTTCAAATTCAGCTTATAAAGGAGAGACCTAATGTAGGTACTCAGTTGAGACCCCAGAAGACAACACCTTAGGAATAATGGCAAAACTCATAAAACCACCATAACAATGCCTACAGGCAACCCTCAACATGACCAAGTTGATCCATCTGTAATTTAACTTCCTGCCAGAACAGACTCAACATCACAAAAGACAACATAATCCAGAGTCTCTACAACATGTCACCCGTAATATGTAGCAAACAACAAAAAATTACTAAACATGGGAAGAAGCAGGAAAAGTAACTAATAGTCAAGAGATTAAAGTCAGTAGGAGCAGAACCAAAGATGACTCTAATACTGGAGTTAGCAAGGAGTTCAAATGACTACAATTAATATATTAAAGAAAACAAAGGAAAAGACATACAAAAAGGATGAAAAGATACAATATGTCAAGGGAAAACCAGAATCTAAAATATATATAATCTAGGGCTCCCGGGTGGTGCAGTCGGCTAAGTGTCTAACTCTTGGTTTCAGCTCAGGTCATGATCTCAGGGTCCTGGGACTGAGCCCTGTGTTGGGCTCCATGCTCTGCACAGAATCTGCTTAAGACTCTTTTTTCCTGGGGCACCTGGGTGGCTCAGTGGGTTAAAGCCTCTGCCTTCAGCTCAGATCATGATCTCAGGGTCCTGGGATCGAGCCCTGCATCGGGCTCTCTGCTCAGCGGGGAGCCTGCTTCTCCCACTCCCCCCACCTGCTTCTCTGCCTACTTGTGATCTCTCTCTGTCAAATAAATAAATAAAATCTTAAAAAAAAAAAAAAGACTCTTTTTTCGTGCTCTGCCTGCCTGCTCCCATACTCTCTTTCTCTAATAAATAAATCTTTAAAAAGAATATTTATATACATACGTAATCTTATATTCTAAAATAGCAAAACATCTGAAATTGAGAATTTATTAGATAGGTTTAACAGCTGACACAGAAAAAGATAGGATTAACAACCTTGAGATAGGTATTATGGTTATGTTTCCTAAAGTTCTTATATATAAAAGAAAACATTAAATATTTATGAATGAAATTATAATGATTTCTTTAAAATACTTTTAACAAAGAAAAGTGGGGGAAAGGATGAAACAAAAACAGCAACATGTTGATAGTTGTCAAAACTGGGTGACGAGCACAATATCTAATGAACAGAGTTATATATAACAATATATAATGAACAGAGTTCATTATACTGTTCTCTTCCTTCTTACATACATTTGAAAATGCTTGTATTAAAATGCTTTTAGAAATGGAATCTATCATTTGTACACCTGTGTTCATAACAGCATTATGTCCCATGGCCAAAAGGTGGAAACAACCCATGAATCCATCCTGGATAAATGGAGAGACAAAAAGTGGTACAAACACACAATGGAATATTACTCAGCCTTTAAGAGGAAAGAAATTTTGACACATACAACAACATGGATGAACCTTTAGGACATCATGCAGAGTGCAACAAGCTAGTCACAGAAGGACAAATACTGTATGATTCCACTTGTTGGAACTACCTAGGATAGTCAAATTCATATGGACAGAACACAGAATGGGGATGCCAAGGGCCAGGAAATGGGTAAATGTAAAGTTAGTGTTTAACAGACACTGACTTTGAGTCTTGCAAGACAAAAAGAGTTCTGTGAATGGACGGTGATGATGGTAGCACAGTGACATGAACATAATTAATGCCGCTGAACTGCACACTTAGAATGATTACAACGGTATACTGTATGTTATGCATATTTCACCATAATGGCTGTAAAAATGGAATCAGTCAACGAAGCCCGGACGACTCAGTTAGCTAAGCATCCAACCCTTGATTTTGGCTCAGAACATGGAGGCTGTCTGAGATTTTCTCTCTTCCTCTCTCTGTGTCCCTCCTCTCCCACTGTGCTCTCCCTCTCTAATAAATAAATAAATAAATAAATAAATAAATAAATAAATGTGGGATCAATCTCAATCTCTCTCTTACACACACACACACACCAGACCAGAAAATATCTTCAGGACATCAAAGTTTGAAAGCACACCAAAATATAATGCACTAATTCCATATTATGTGATTAAAAACTCTCCTTATATAACAAGTTAATTTCTAAATATTATGATTAAAATATTCTTAATTTTTCTAGTAGTTTCACTTTATCAGAGAAACTGCATTTTCCAAAGAAGGTCAGGAAAAAAACAGTTCAAAAACCCTCAGAAAAAAAGTATTAATAAAGGAGCCAGGCAAACATATTCCTTTGGGACTTGCATATATTAAAAGCAGCAAAAATATTTTGCTAATTCTTGGGGGCACTTATTTTTGTATAATGGTAGAATGGGCCAGGCGATCACGCAACCATGAATGGATGTTTACCAGTAAAGTAAGGTCATCAAACTACGTTTTGAGGCAAGAAGCAAAGGTGGCTTCTTCATCCTTCTGGGGCAGGTTGCAAACATAAATGCTAAAGTCATGGCTGATATTAATAAAACAAAACCCCAAAATGAAGAAGAATGAACGGAAAATTAATTGGGGAGGAGACAGAAGTTAAATGTCTTAACTCAGAGTGATTAAACAAAGTTCAGAGAGATAGTTATTTGCTTCTGTCAGCAAAGCCTTAGAAAACTGCTAGTTTTTATAGCCAAAGGGAGTAAATAATTCGGTGGGTAAATAGTATTTTAGTTGTAAAGATATATAGAAGGTCATAAGGATTAAATATTAAAAACAAGTTATAAACAAAACACAAACCCAGCTTGTAGCAGTGTGTTCAAATAAACAAATGTGATAGTGTTCTCAAACAAGTAGAAGGTCCTAAGATAACACATAAGAAACGCATAACATCTGGTAGGCATGGTCATACAAGTCAGTCTCTCCTATGCTCTGCCCAACTGGTCAGTCTCTGAGTGTCCTGCAGCATAAATAGATGGCTTTCTGAGAAGTTCTAGGTTTCATACATGTTGGCACCATTACGAAGTGTTATTTTTAAGGTGCCAAGAATGTCCATAATAAATCATACACACTTCAACAAACTGCTGTTAATATTTTATTATGAATGCCCCTGAATTCTGCCTGGTATTCAGGAAACTTCTCTTGGTAAAATACTGGATTTATGACTTCATGGTCTCAAATAGGAAGTTTGGGGATATATATCTAAAGAAATCATACTGTGAAAGTTTTAAATTATGAGTTTAGTGGTTTGCCAAATTAACCAGTTTCTCCATTCTGTTTGTAAAATTAAACACACCCACACTGTCACAGCTGCCCATTTGTAATATAGTTCTGCATAGTATCCAATAATCGTTTCAACAAATCAAATCAATGAGTAATAAATATTCATTCAATGACCACTTACTGGAGCCTATTAAACTTCTTAGAATTCATAATCTTCAATATCTTTCTCCGCAGTCATCCAGAAAACAAAAAGATATTTTTTCCACATCAAAAACTCGTTAACTAAAATGTGTTACGAAATAACAAGAAAATTCCATTTTGACTTGATTATACTTCTTTGCAACACAATGAAATCATTTATACTGAGTGCTTACTGTATGTTAGACACTGTGTGAAGCAATGAAGACGCCGATGCATAGAATTCAAATGCTACAATCTGCAATCTAGTGACATTCTTTCAGTCACTTAGTCTTTCATCCAACTGATCAATAAATATTGACTAAGCAGGTATCCTCTGCGGGCACTATTCTAAGTACTAGAGATTTAGCAAGGCTCAAAATGTACAAAGTTTAATTTCATATATGGCCCTTGTTGATAAGAACCAAGAAGGAAAATAAAGCAAGAAAGGAGATACAGAGCAGTGGGTCAGCAGAAAAAGTGAGATTTTAGATAGCATGGCTGGCAGAGATCTAGCTAATAAGGTAACATTTTATAAGAGAGCTGAAAGAAATGGGAGAGCAGTGTAGGTATCTGGGAAAAGGGTATTTCAGGAAGAAGGAATAGAATATATGAAGGACTTAATGTGAAAACACACCAGCGAGTTTAAGGAACAAAAAATAAAGGCCAGTGTGAAAAAGGGCACAGTTCTGGGAGCAGAGGTCAGAGATGCAGCTGGAGACCAGAGTACAGAGAGTTTCACTGACCACATAAAGGAACATGCATTATTCTAAATAGATGGGAAAGACAACAGAAATGGCCGAGTGGAAAGATTTCACTTTCATTTTTTAAAGAATCACTCTCACTGCAATAGCAGAATCACATCAGACTTAGGGACACTGGTTGAAGTCTACTACAAAAATCACAGCAAATGACTATGACCTAGACCAGGTTGGCACTCATAGAAATGGTGACTGAATTCAGCCTGCAGTCTGAAGGTAGAGTCACCAAGATTTACTGATAGTTTTGGCACAAGATGTGAGCAAAGAAAAATTAAGTGTGTGGGCGCCTGGGTGGCTCAGGGGGTTAGGCCGCTGCCTTTGGCTCAGGTCATGATTTGGGTCCTGAGATCGAGTCCCGCATCGGGCTCTCTGCTCGGCAGGGAGCCTGCTTCCTCCTCTCTCTCTGCCTGCTTCTCTGCCTACTTGTGATCTCTCTCTGTCAAATAAATAAATAAAATCTTAAAAAAAAAAAATTAAGTGTGACCCTAGAGATGTTTTTGATGTGAGCAACTGGATGAATGGAGTTACCATTATTGAGATGTGGAAGACTGGTGAGAAAAGAAAATAGGTAAATGGGGAGGGGGAGTCTGATAGAGTTTCTGGAGGTAAATCCATCTCAAAAGAGCCCCTCTATGACTGCCCCTGCCCCCGCCAAGAGACTTGAGCTCTGAACATTGTCCACACCGCATATCCAGCAACTCATCGGTGACAGTTCAGGTCCCCACCCACGCACTGATTCCTGACTTGGTTTCTGCTCTGACGTCTCTGCTTCTGTAGGGTGCACCTTGCCTGGATCATGGCTGATATATTCAGCTATACATCCCCTCAACCACCTCTCACCAAAATGACTAGGAGGAGGAATACTCAACAGAGGAAAAATTCAGAGACAGTGCCCTCTGCCACAGAACTATTGGATATGGACATAGACAGTATGTCGGAAAGGGAATTCAGGGTAACAATTTTCCAGGCAATGGCTGGGTTGGAGAAGACCATAGTGACAATATAGAATCTCTAAGGGTGGAAGTGAAAGCCGATCTGGCAAAAGTTAAAAATGCTATCAATGAGATCCAATCTAATCTAAATACTCTAACGGCTAGGGTAACTGAGGCAAAAGACAGAATTAGTGATCTAGAAGACACACTGATAGAAAAGAAGGATCAAGGGGAAGCCTGAAACAAACAGCTTAGGAAACCATGAAAACACAAGTAGGGAAATAAATGACGCCATGAAATGTTCCAGCGTCAGAATTATTGGGATCCCTGAGGGGGTGGAGAAAGAGAGAAAACTAAAAGATATAGTTGAACAAATTCTGGATGAAAATCTCCCCAATCTGTGGAATGGAACAAGTGTTCTTGTCCTAGATGCAGAAAGGACACCCCCTAAGACCAACAAATCTAGAAAGACCTCCAGACACTTGATTGTGAAACTCACGAATCATAATTTTAGACAAGAGCTTCTGAGGTCAGGTAGAGGGAAAAGATTCCTTATGTACAGAGGAAAGTCCATCAGAATAACATCAGACCCATCCACAGAAACCTGACAAGCCAGAAAGGGCTGGCAAGACATATTCAGGGCATTAAATGAGAAGAAAATTCAGCCAAGAATATTTTAACCAGCAAAACTGACATTCAAAAGAGCTTCCAAGACCAGCAAGGTTTAAAAGAGTATGTGACCACCAAGCCAGCGAGACAAGAAATATTAAGGGGGGTTTTATAAAAGAAAAAAGAACCCAAGAGTGACAAAGAATAGAAATTTATAGAGACAATGTATAGAAACAAGGACTTCATAGGCAACATGATGTCAATAAAAACTTATCTTTCAATGATTACTCTCAATGTGAACAGCCTAAATGCTCCAACAAAACAGCACAGGGTTGCAGACTGGATAAAATGACAGGACCCATCCATATGCTGTCTACAAGAGACACACCTGGAACCTAAAGATACATCCAGACTGAAAGTGAAGGAATGGAGAAGCATCAATGGGTCTCAAAAGAAAGCTGGGGTGGGGATTCTCATGTCAGATTAATTAGATATTAAGCTGAACACTGTAGTCAGAGATACAGAAGGACACTACGTCATTCTTAAAGGGTCTATCCACCAAGAAGATCTAACAATTGTAAATATTTATGCTCCCAATATGGGAGCAGCCAAATACCTAAGCCAACTGTTAAAATAAAGAGTCCTATTGATATGAATACATCAATTGTAGGGGATCTTAACGCACCACTCTCAGTAATAGATCATCCAAGCAGAAAATCAATAGAGAAATGAGAGCTCTGAATGACACATTGGACCAGATGGACTTCATAGATACATACAGAACATTCTACCCTAAAACAACAGAATATTCATTCTTCTTGCGCGCACATGGAACTTTCTCCAGAATAGACCATATACTGGGTCACAAATCAGGGCTCAACCAATACCAAAAGATTGAGATTATTCCCTGCATATTCTCAGATCACAATGCTTTGGAACTGGAACTTGACCACAAGAAAAAGTTTGGAAGGAATTCAAACACTTGGAAGCTAAAGACCATCCTGCTCAAGAATGTCTGGATCAACCAGGAAATCAAAGAAGAACTTCAACAATTCATGGAAACCAATGAGAATGAAGACACATTGGTCCAAAACCTATGGGATACAGCAAAGG
The DNA here is from genome assembly GCF_964662115.1 of Mustela nivalis. Lineage (NCBI taxonomy): Eukaryota > Metazoa > Chordata > Mammalia > Carnivora > Mustelidae > Mustela > Mustela nivalis. The sequence continues at coordinate 20,703,857 of NC_139028.1, forward strand.
CGGTCCTAAGGGGAAATACATAGTCATCCAAGCCTCACTCAAAAAAATTGAAAAACCCCAAATACATCAGCTCTCTTTACACCTTATAGAACTGGAAAACCAACAACATATTAAGCCAACCCCATGCACAAGAAGGGAAATAATCAAGATTAGAGCAGAGATCAATGAGCTAGAAACTAGAGATACAGTAGAACACATCAATGAAACTAGAAGCTGGTTCTTTGAAAGAATTAGTAAGATCGATAAACCAATGGCCACACTAATCCAAAAGAATAGAGAGAGGACCCAAATTAATAGAATTATGAATGAAAGGGGAGAGATTGTGACTGACACCAAGTAAATAGAAACAATCATCAGAAATTATTATCAACAGTTATATGTCAATAAGTTAAGCAACCTAGAAGAAATGGATGCATTCCCGGAAACCTATAAATTTCCACGACTGAAACAGGAAGAAACTGACAACCTGAATAGACCAATATCTAGTAATGAGATTGAAGCAGTCATCAAAAACCTCCCAAAAAACAAGAGCCCAGAACCTGACAGATTCCCTGGGGAATTCTACCAAACATTCAAAGAATAAATAACACCTATTCTGCTGAAGCTGTTTCAAAAAAGAGAAACAGGGGCACCTGGGTAGCTCTGTGGGTTAAAGCCTCTGCCTTCGGCTCAGGTCGTGATCGCAGGATCCTGGGATCAAGCCCCACATCGGCTCTCTGCGCAGCAGGGAGCCTGCTTCCTTTCCTCTCTCACTGCCTGCCTCTCTGCCTACCTGAGATCTCTGTGATCTCTAAATCTTTAGAGATCTCTAAATCTTAAAAAAAAAAAAAGAAAGAAAGAAAGAAAGAAACAGAAGGAAGACTTCCAGACTCTTCCCATGAAGCCAGCATTACCCTGATCCTCAAATCAAGCAATGACCCCATTAAAAAGGAGAACTTCCGACCAACATCCCTGATGAATATGGATGCCAAAATTCTCAGCAAGATCCTAGGAAACAGGATCCAACAGTACTGACCAGGTGGGATTTATCCCTGGGATTCAAGGGTGGTTCAACATTTGCAAATCAATCAATGTGATAATACAAATCAATAAGAGAAAAGAACCACATGGTCTTCTCAATTGATGCAGAAAAAGCATTTGACAAAAAACCAGATTAAAACTCTTCAAAGTATAGGGGTAGAGGGAACATTCCTTAACTTCATAAAATCTATCTATGAAAAACCCACAGCAAGTATCATTCTCAAGGGAGAAAAGCTGACAGCCTTCCTTTAAGATCAGCAACACAGCAAGGATGCCCACTCTCACCACTGTTGTTCAACATAGTACTAGAAGTCCAAGCAACAGCAATCAGAAAACAAAAAGAAATAAAAGGTATTCAAACTGGTAAAGAAGTCAAACTCTCTCTCTTCACAGATGACATGATACTTTATATAGAAAACACAAAAGACTCCATTCCCAAACTACTAGAACTCACACAGCAATTCAGTAATGTGGCAGGATACAAAATCAATGCACAGAAATCAGTTATATCTTATACACTAATGATGAAAATATAGAAAGGGAAATTAGAGAATCAATTCCATTTATTATAGTACCAAGAACCATTAAGATACCTGGGAATAAACCTAACCAAAGAGGTAAAGGATCTGTACTCAAGGAACTAGAGAACACTCATGAAAGAAATTAAAGAAGACACTAAAAGATGGAAAAGCATTCCATGCTCATGGATCGGAAGAATAAACATTGTTAAAATGTCTATGCTGCGCAGAGAAATCTATACTTTCAATGCCATCCTGATGAAAATTCCACCAGCATTTTTCAAAGTGCTGGAACAAACAATCCTACCATTTGTATGGAACTAGAAAAGACTCCAAATCGCTAAGGAAATGTTGAAAAAGAAAAACAAAACTGGAGCATCATGTTGCCTGATTTCAAGCTTTACTACAAAGCTGTGATCACCAAGACAGCATAGTACTGGCACAAAAACAGACACATAAACCTGTGGAACAGAGTAAAGAGTCCAGATATGGACCTGCAACTCTATGTCAAATAATCTTTGACAAAGCAGGAAAAAATATCCAGTGGAAAAAAGATAGTCTCTTCAATAAATGGTGCTGGGAAAATTGGACAGCTATGTATAGAAGAATGAAACTTGACCATTCTCTTACACTATACACAAGGATAAACTCAAAATGGATAAAAGACCTCAATATGAAGCAGGAATCTACCAAAATCCTAGTGGAGAATATAGCAGTAACCTCTTTGACACTGGCCACAGAAATTTCTTTCAAGATATGTCTCCAAAGGCAAAGGAAACAAAAACAAAAATAAACTTTTGGGACTTCATCAAGATAAAAGGCTTCTATACAGTCAACAAACAAAAGTCAACAAAACAGTCAACAAAACAAAGAGGCAACTCACGGAATGGGAAAAAAAATATATGCAAATGACAGTATAGACAAAGGGCTGATATCCAAGATCTATGAAGAATTCCTCAAACTCAACACTCAAAAAACAGATAATCACATCAAAAAATAGGCAGAAGACATGAACAGACACTTCTCCAAAGAAGACATACAAATGGCTAACACACATGAAAAAATGTTCTTCATCATTAGCCATTGAAATCAAAACCACACTGAGATACCACCTTACACCAGTTAGAATGGCCAAAATCAACAAGACAATAAACAACAAGTGTTGGAGAGGATGTGGAGAAAGGGGGAACCCTCTTACACTCTTGGTGGGAATGCAAGCTGGTGCAGCCGCTTTTGAAAACAGTGTGGAGATTCCTTAAGAAATTAAAAATAGAGCTACCTTATGACCCTGCAATTGCACTACTGGATATTTACCCCAAAGATACAGATGTAGTGAAAAGAAGGGCCATCTGTACCCCAATGTTCATAGCAGCAATGGCCATGGTCACCAAACTGTGGAAAGAATCAAGATGCCCTTCAACAGATGAATGGATAAAAAAGATATGGTCCATATATATAGTGGAATGTAATGCAGCCATCAGAAAGGATGAATACCCCACTTTTGTATCAACATGGATGGGGCTGGGAGAGATTATTCGAAGTGAGGTAAATTAAGCAGAGAGGGTCAATTATCTTATGGTTTCACTTACTTGTGGAGCATAAGGAATAACACAGAGGACATTAGGAGAAGGAAAAGAAGAAAAGAAGAAAAAGTGAATAGGGGGAAATCAGATTGGGAGACGAAGCATGAGAGACTGTGGACTCTGAGAAATAAACTGAGGATTTTGGAAGGGGAAGGATGGGTGAGCCTGGTGGTGGTTATTAAGGAGGGCACGTATTGCATGGAGCACTGGGTGTGGTGCATCAACAATGAATCTTGGAACACTGAAAAATAAATAAATACATACATACATATTTTTAAAAATAGCTGGTAAATGGATATCAGTTTGCGTATGTTAAGACTGAGAGGTCTATTAGACATCCAAGTGGAGATGTCAAGTAAACACGTGGATATGTAAATCTAGAGTTCAGAGAACAGGTCAGGCTAGAGATTTAAAATTCAGAAGCGAAAAGATGGGGCGCCTGGGTGGCTCAGTGGGTTAAAGCCTCTGCCTTCGGCTCAGGTCATGATCCCAGGGTCCTGGGATCGAGCCCCGCGTCGGGCTCTCTGCTCCGCAGGGAGCCTGCTTCCTCCCCTCTCTCTCTGCCTGCTTGTGATCTCTGTCTCTGTTCAAATAAATAAATAAAATCTTTAAAAAAAAAAAAAAAAGAAGCGAAAAGTTTAGTGGGTCATACGAAATCAACTAGGGAGTAGATGGGCATAGAAAAGAGAAGAGGTCCCAGGAATGAGCCAAGGAGTACTCCAAAATGTAGACGTCAGGAAGATGAGGAGGAGCTGGCTGAAGAACCACCACAAGAATAATGCTACATTCAGAGACTACTGTCTTAATTATTTAGTCTAGTGTCAGTAAATGACAGACTCAGAAATATACATACACCAAAAAGGGGCGGATGGGGGTTGAGAGAAAGAAAAACTTAACTACAAATGGTTTTATAGTAGAGCTATGTTCAAAGGAAGAATGAAAAAGGCATTCAGCTCTGTAGCCAAATCAGGCAAGAGTTCACAGAAAGCATAACGTTTGAGAAGGGTCATGACAGCAGAGTAGCAATGCGGAGGACAGAAAAGCGTAGCAGGGTTTTTGTATCTTGTATTCTCACACCTCTTCCAACCGACTCCTCTGAGGCCAACAATTCCTTTACAGGTTTCATGAAAGGGAAAAAAAAAAAAGGACAATATTCCCTAAGGAATTAGGAAATAATGCAAAGTTGTCTAAGTCCGCGCTAGCTTCACTCCACCAAGGTATATGCAAGGGTGTCTAGTAGACACCCTTCTCTGCTCTTGCCTTCATATTTATCAAAGACACTGAAACCTATGTCACAGTCTACCGCTCCATCCAGATTCTGCTAGTCACTTGGGAAATGTCAACAACCACGAGGATAATCTTTAGATAATTTAGCCTCACGATTTCTTGAACCTTCTTTATCTCCAGTGGCCTGTAACTCCACCAAAGTTCAGCAACTATTCCCGTAGCCACAACTTGAACTTGCCTTTGCTTGACATTTTTCTACCTCTGAAATATTAAATTTAATAGTATGCCAACCTCTTTCTTAACATAACCTTCTAGATCAGCAAGGTTGAATAGAAATAAAATGTGAGCCACTTACATACATAATTTAACATTTTCTAGTAGTCACATTAAAAAGTAAAAAGTATCACTCATTTCAAAATGAATTTTTATAATTTATTTAAGTTAATGCATCAGTCCCAATCCAATCATTATAGTATATAATCAAGACAAATACCAGCACCGAGCTGTTACTACAAATCCCAGTGTGTATTTTACAGCCTATCATATTTAAGACATGAAATTATCTGTAGTCTAGATAAAATGTAATTTTGGCAAAATAGGAGTTGTGTTTAACGAAAAAGGATTTTACTCTGTGTGTGATAAAGAATTTGGCCTTGCCCAAAGAGAAGATCTGGCCTTTTCCCTTGGTTTCTGAGAGGTAATCTCTGAGCCCTTGGAATGTTACGTGAGTGACAGGAGTGTGTCTGTTCCCCTTGTGGGCTTGGATCATGCCTGGTAGTCTAACAGGAAGATTTAGCAGGCCATACTCATCTAGTCTTAGGGTAGAGACTGGCCACACTAGAAAGACCAACAATGTGGCTTAAGCTGGGAGTTTGGGGTCACGTAATACCAGAGGACCCAGAGACAGAGATAAAGCATACAGCAATCATTCAGTCGTGCCCTTGAAGCTCTGAGCACAGATGATTGCCTGAGCTCCCAGGGAGACGAAAATAAAAGCTCTGTTTGGTACTTCTCATGGACTCTTGTATTTCTTCCCTTCGCTGATTTTAATTTGTATCCTTCCCCTGTAATAAACTGCAACTGTGAGTAGTATAGCTTTCCAGGACTTCTGTGAGTTTTTATGTCAAATTATCAAAGGTGAGGGTCGTTTGGGGAAATTTCCAAACTTGTATTCGGTGCCAAACGTGATGTGGGGTCTTGGAGACTGGTCTTTACCTTTGTAAGTAGCTAAGTCTCTCAGCTGGCCTAAAACTCTAAAGGCACACTGACTTTGTTTTTAAAATTACTTGTAAATTAAACAAGATTCAAAATTCAGTTCCTCCTTGGTACTGCCTCCATTACAAATGCACAACAGCAAACTGTGGCCGGTGGTTACTGCACCAAGCGGTGCAACCTCGGACTTTGGACCCTCTGATCCTCTTCTGCCCAACACACTCCCTTTCCAATTCCCTCTACACCTCAAACTTTTTCAGTTCCTACAACTCAGGATCATTCATCCTGATCTCACTTGCCCTCATCCCCCATTCAGCCCACGCCAGATGAGCCAACATTAGTTACTTTATTGCCAGTGGCTTCAATTCCTTTGCCAATGGCCTTTCTTCTTCTGCACATGTCCTCTAAACCCCCGCCCCTTGATCGATTCAACTCTCCTTCTTACCCCACTGACCCACAGGCTGTCAAGGACTGCTCGAGAAAGAAAGCATTAGATCCCATATAATGGAACAACAAGTTCATGGTTTCCCACTGCTGGGCCTTTTGTCAGCTCTCTTAGCTGTCCTTAATCACTTCCTCTTTCACTCCCCCAAGTAGCTTATGTCACCTTCCCCACATGCATCCAGGTCCTTATCCTTTCACGCTTAGCCCACAGGTGCTGAAATGGCCTCCTACTTCAAGTAGAAAATCAGACAGAAGGCGACGTACTTTTACTTCATATTCTTGCACCCAAAAATCCACCTCCAGCCACATACGTCCTCTACCTTCTTCTGCCCCCTCTGAGCAACCAGTTCCTGGTAGCCACGTTCACAGCTCGCGAGACTCCTATTCACGATGCAGCCACAGACTCTCTCTCCCGGATCAGTGACAGACCAGCTCACTACTGTGTCCTTAACCTCACCGATGATCAAGTCTCAAATTTAAACATTAACAAAACTCCCCCTTGCTCTGTGTCAAGTACTGAGAGAATCTGAGACTTCACCAGAATTCAACAACTTACTGTGCCACAGATGCATGAATGTTGGCAGGAGACATGAGACACCCCCCCCACCCCGGCCAGAGACAAAGGACTTCAGTAGTTAGGGAACAGCAAGCAGTAGGAGCATCAACATATTCACTTCGGTTTCCCAAATCCTAATTCTCACAGAGTGATGTGACGGAGACCAGGTCACATGTGCATGTTCAGCTGGAGGCATTCAAGGAGAGGAACCTGTAACATTCCAGTTGCTAACGAATTACTGGTACCAGTGAGAGCTTACTACACAGCGGGTCATATTCTAAGCATTTAAATTTTTTTAAAAAACTTTTAAAGTGGGGCGCCTGGGTGGCTCAATGGGTTAATCCTCTGCTTTCGGCTCAGGTCATGATCCCAGGGTCTTGGATCAAGCCCCACATCGGGCTCTCTGCTCGGCAGGGAGCCTGCTTCCCCCTCTCTCTCTGCCTGCCTCCTGCCTACTTGTGGTCTCTCTCTGTCAAAAAAATAAATAAAATCTTTAAAAAAAAAAACTTTTAAAGTGAAATATAATTAACAAGACATAAAATTAACTACTTTAAAGTGTACACTTCAGTAGTCTCAATATATCCATTATATTGGGCAATCATTACCATGATCTAATCTCTCCAGAGCATTTCCATCATCCCAAACATAAATGCTCTACTAATAAGCAATTAATCCTAGCTCTCCCCACCCCCATCTCCTGGTGACCATGAATCTGTTTTCTGTCTCTATAGCCTTGCCTTTTCTGGACATTCCATATAAATGGAATCACATAACATGTGATCCTTGGTATCCATGCTGTAGTTTGTATCAGGACTTCATCCTCTTTACTACATAATACTATTCCCCCGCAGAGCTCTATTTGCATTTTATTCATCCATTCAGCAGTTGGAAACGTGACTTACTTCAACTTTGTCACTACTACAGGTAATGCTGCTATGAACATGCTGTACAAGTCTCTGCACAGAGTAAGCACTTTATTTTTTTAAAGATTTTATTTATTTATTTAGTTAGTTAGTTAGTTATTTGACAGAGAGCACAGCAGGGGGAGCAGGCAGAGGGAGAGGGGGAAGCAGGCTCTCCGCTGATCAGAGAGCCGATGGGGGGCTCGATCCCAGGACCCTGGGATCATGACCTGAGCCAAAGGCAGACGCTTAACCCACTGAGTCACCCAGGCGCCCCCACCCTAAGCACTTTAAAAACACTCACACAATCTTTATAACAACCTTTGAGATAAGCAGTATCATCGTCATCATTGTCATCATCACTATTATTATTCATTTTAAAGATGAGGACACTAAGAGAGTGGGGTTAAAAAACTTGCTCAAGGTCACCAAGGCTGTAAGCGGAAGAATGAGGATTTGAATCACAGCAGTCTGACTCTATCCATGTTCTTTTGTTTTGTTTTGTTTTTTGAAATTTTATTTTATTTTTTCAGTGTTCCAAGAGTCATTGTTTATGCACCACACGCAGTGCTCCATGCAGTTCATGCCCTCCTTAATACCTACCACCGGACTTACCCAGCCCTCCACCCTCATCCCCTCCAAAACCGTCAGTTTGTTTCTCAGAGTCCACAGGCTATCCATGTTCTTAAAGACTAAACATGCTGCTCTGTTTAAGTCACTTCTAATCCATTTTCTCTGCCCCATTGCCACTATTTATCAGATACTCCCCAGCTGTCATCTGTCTTATCGCCAGCAGCCTCCTAAGAGCTCTCCCGGGCTCTAGTCTCATCACCCTTAAATACATACTTGTTTTGGCTCTAATGTGCCCTTTCTAAAACCTAACTAGGATGGTCATGACCCTTGCTTCAAGTCCTTCTATGGCTCACTATCATCTAAGAGTAGATGAAATTGCAGTGAAATCTTATGTGGAAATCCAATAAGCATATTAGGTTTCAAAGCAGAGATGCTATGCTCTTGTTGAACAGGAGGGAAAAATGAGGAGTGGCTGAATACATTGTGAGGAAAACATGACCTCCAAGCCTGGCCTAATGTATGTACTTTCTCAGAGAAGCCATCTTAGACATTTCCAAAGAACCCTTAGAAGTTCTGTAATAATTCAAAAACCACCAGCACATCCCTTAATCCTCTTTAAAAACTAGCTATTGTTCCCTAAATATACAAAGCTGTTTCACACCTTAAAGTCTTGACTATGCTACCCCTTTGGAAAACTGATTTCTACTCATCAAACCTCTCCTACTTGAAAATTGTGCTCAACCATTACTTCCTCCAGACTTCTCTAACCCACTCCTTGCTCCAACAATTGCAAATACTGTTTGCCATCTTTAATCACGTTTCTATTGTTGGTGTCCCTCACACAATACAGTACTCAAAACAGAAGATAATATTCTAGATATGGCGCGACTGCCACAAAGGGTTAAGAGTACTACCAAATAGAGTTTGGAATCAAGCAGCCAACTACTGCCCCAAACAGATTTGTGTCGTAATCTGCCAACATTAGGATAAAGTTCCTGGCTCTACACCTAGAGCAGAAACTTCCAAGCACCATGACTCAACACCTTGAGCAACCTTGCAAAATTCTGGACCATGTTTTTCAGTTGGATAAGAAACCTGTCAAGTACTGCTAACTAAACAACCCATGAAAAAGCCCCAAGTGGAGTCCCAATAAAGTTAACGATTTCCAACAACTGCTAACCTACCCATGTTGCCTGTCGGTCCTTCATCGAGTCCCCTTATCACCTTCTCCCTTCATTCCCTTTACCTGCTATTCCACGATCTCACCTCAGCATACAAACTGTTATCCTACTTTTCAAACACTAGTATTAGGTAGTCAGACTCTAAACTTTAATCCCCCAAACGTCAACCTTACACAAATACTTCTACAAACTTACCAGCCTTCAACTCCTCCTCAAGGAATGCCCCCATGAGATCTCTCTCCCGCCCTCAAATCTACAATTCTTCTGGCTCTACTTGTTCCTTCCACTCAAAATAAACTACAAAGTCAAATATATAATAAAAAGACAACAGGGGCGCCTGGGTGGCTCAGTCAGTTAAGCGTCCCAACTCCTGATTTCAGCTCAGGTCATGATCTTGGGATCGTGAGATGGAGCCCCTTGTCCCTTGTCGGGCTCTATGCTCAGCAGGGAGTCTTCTTGAGATCCTTTCTTTCTCCCTCTGCCCTTCCCCTCCCCCACCCCGTTCTCTTTCTCTCTCAAATAAATAAATCTTTAAAAAGAAAAAAAAAGAAAGAAAACACACATTCAACCAATGCCCCTTTTAGTTACTGACTCTCTCTCTTCCCTTCTCACCATAGCCAAGTTTCTCAAGAAACTTGTAAATTATTGTTTTTTATACATTTCATTTATACCCCTGACCTCCTAAGGATGCTGATTTTATCTTAGTGGTTGCTCCAGGGATTACAATGTGCATCTTAATTTATCACAATCTACTTCCAACTAACATGGACTTGATTCTGGTAAAATATAGCAACCTTATTCCAATATGACTCCATTTCCTCAACCTTCCTTAGTACTTCCATAGTACTTATGTTGCATCAATGTATGTGAGAAATGGAGAAATAAAGTATTATAAATAGTTCATGAAGCTCTTTTTGTCTTTTAAAGAAGATAAGAGAAGAAAAGAGGAAAAAGTATATTTATCTGGGCTTTTATTTCCTTCATATTCATCTTTTCTGATTTTCTTTATTTCCTCCTATGGATTTAAGTTACCATTTTGTGTCATTTCCTTTCAGCTTGAGCATTTCCTTCCCTGTATAGCAGGTATGCTTATAAGAAATTCTCTGTCTGGTTACTTGGGAATGTGTTTATTTCACCTTCATTTTAAAGGATAGTTTCGCTAGATACAGAATTTATGGTTCATGGGGTTTTGTTTTGTTTTTTTTTTCTCAGCATTTTAAATATGTCAGTCTACTGCCTTTGGCCTCCATTTTTTTCTCATGAGAACTCAGCTATAAGTCATACCGTCGCTGCCCTGTATATGATGAGTCATTTTTCTCTTGCTACTTTCAAGATTCTGTCTTTGCCTTTCAGCAAATTGGCAAAGCGTGTCTATGTGGATCTCTTCTGGGTTCATCCAACAAGATTCACTGAGCTTCTAGAAACTGTAAATTATTGTTTTTTATACATTTCAGAAGTTCTTGGTCATCATTTCTTCAAGTATTTTTTTTTCTGTCCCTTTCCCTCTTTCTTCTCCTTCTGGGATTCCCATTACAAATATACTGGTACACCTGATCTTGTCCCACAGGTCTCCAAGGCACTGATTATTTTTCTTCAGTGACTTTTTCTCTGTTCTTCAGATTGGATTTTTCACTATTAATATTTCAAGTTTGCTGGTTCATTCTTCTGCCACCTAAAATCTGCTACTGAACACACATAGTTAATTTTTCATTTCATTTACTGTACTTCTCAACTCTAGAATTTCCATTTTGTTCTTTTTTATCATTTCCACTTCCTTACTGAGATTCCCTAGTTGTTGAGTCACTGTCATATTTTCCACTTAGATATGGTTTCTTTTAATTGTCTGAACAAATGTATAACAATTGCCATGAAGTTTTTGCTAAAAATAACATCTAGACCTACTCAGAGGAAGTTTCTTTTTTTTTTTTTTAAGAGATTTATTTATTTGTTTATTTATTTATTTGACACAGAGAGAGAGAGATCACTAGCAGGCAGAGAAGCAGGCAGAGAGAGAGAGGAAGGGAAGCAGGCTCCCTGCTGAGCAGAGAGCCCGATGCAGGTCTCAATCCCAGGACCCTGTGATCATAACCTGAGCCTAAGGCAGCCGTCCAACTGACTGAGCCACCCAGGCGCCCCTCAGAGGAAGTTTCTATTGGCTACTTTTCTTCCTGCATAGGGATCACATGTTCCTGGGTTTTTTCTTCAACATCTAGAGTGTTTGTTGTTGTTGCTGTTATTTTTAATAAAACTGAATATTTATAGATAATAAGTTTATCCAATTCTGGATTATGATTTTTCCCCTGAGGACTGTTGTTGTTGCTGCTTTTGTTTTGTTTGTTTGCTTGTTTTTTTAGTAACCTTCTTGGAAATAATTTGAGAATCCGTCTCCCTGTGGTACGAAGCCATTGATTTTTCTGCTAAATTAAAAAAAAAAAAATTCTTGGGGCACCTGGGTGGCTCAGTGGGTTAAAGCCTCTGCCTTCAGCTCAGGTCATGATCCCAGGGTCCTGGGATCAAGCCCCATATCGGGGAGCCTGCTTCCTCCTCTCTCTCTGCCTGCTTCTCTGTCTACTTGTGATCTCTGTCTGTCAAATAAATAAATAAAATCTTTGAAAAAAAAAGTCTTATTTTTATTCTTTAGTATGGCCTTCTTAAAGTCATCCTTGTGTCTACACTGATTAGTGACAAATCTGCTGACAAGAGTGCAGACAAGACAAGAGTGCAGGAGTGCATTCAAGGTTCAGACAGTTTCAAAGTTGGCCTCGGCTTTTATTCTTCGCTGGGCTTTCTCAGGACTTCCAAGCAAATACCAACCCCCCTGTAAACTAGATGTGAATGAAGAACTTACCTTACCCTGTTGTGGTTCTCTCATTAACAAGATCTCCTACTAAATTTCTGGCTAGTTAACCATTCTGCATCCTGCACAACCTCTAGCTAGCAAGGCTCCGAGCCTTCCACATTTGTTTCCTACCAAACTTGCTATTTTTACTGACAACACAACTAGGCATGAGGGTTTTTGCTGTTTTTTGGTTTTGTTTGTTTTGTTTTGTCTTTTCCAGATCACATCAGCTGCCTCTGGATTTAAGGCCAGCCCAGTCTTAGTAACATTATGCTTTCCCTGGGGGAGGGAGAGGAAAGGCTTTAGCGGCTCAGGCAAAAGGCCAAAGCCTCTCATTATTCTTAACACAAATTCAAAAGATTTTCATGAGTTAAAGCTTCTCAATTTAATGTTTGCCACCAATTCATTTTCAGAGCCCTAATGGTTACTTTTGACAATCTTGCCACTATCGTATTTGTTCTATAGATATAGTATTTGCCAACTTCTCCACTGGGTCATTGCAAAAAATCCTATTACTTCTATCTACCTCATTATTTTCAATTTCTAATCCGTATGTATTTTAGAATGTAGCTATTGTATTATATAACATGTTTATGTAAATATATTTGAAAAAATTAGAGCGTACAATTTAAATGGTGTTATTAACATGTTCTATGATCGACTTTAGGAAACATTCTCTAAAACTCTCCACTTCCCCTTCCTCAGTATGCACTCACACCTCACCCCATTGCATTCTGATTTCTATTCTTATTACACTAGTGAAACAGCTCTAAGAGCCCTGAAAACATCTCTGCCACAAAGCCAGCATCCTTACCCCATTTTACCTTTCTACATTATTCAATAATGCTCCTTTTGAAATTCCTATTTTCCTTGGCTTTTATAATACCACAATCCTATTCCATCAACAGCAATTTCTTCATGTACTTCATGGCCTTATTTTCAACATAAGTACTAATGGTACTAAGGGTCTTATCCTTAAACCTATTCTTTTCCGTATGATCCCACATCAATGACCAACCACCATCTACCTGCTGATGAAACAACGTCCTAGGCTCCATCCTCTCTCTGACTTCCAGAGTACATTATCCGATGATTTGATGCATAACTTTCACTTAACTGGTGCCTCAACCTCACCATGTCTAAAATAACACAATTCATCTGATCTATTTTTCACTCTTATATTCTCCATCTTAGCGAATGACACTACCATTCACACCAATAACACGGTCAGAAATTGAAAAATCATCTTAAAACCCTCTTATTCATTTTCTCCTTGAACACTGATTTTCAAAAGATTTATTAGTAATCCCCTGAATGCTTAATTAATCTAAAATCTAAGAATACTGGTCACTTCTTTTATATAGACAATGATAAAACAAAAGCTTTAAAAAGAGAAGATGGAACTGTTATTATGGAAGTAGAGGAGAGGCCCCTGCCTGTGCCTAAATCTTAGTAACACTCACCGAAGAAAAATCTCTCTCTTCCTCTCTTTCAAAGGGTATTTAATAACAGAAGGGTAAAATAAGAACCTTAAAAAAAAATGGGGTGTCTGGGTGGCTCAGTGGGTTAAGCCTCTGCCTTTGGCTCAGGCCATGATCCCGGGGTCCTGGGATCAAGCCCCGCATCGGGCTCTCTGCTCAGCAGGGAGCCTGCTTCCTTCTCTCTCTCTCTGCCTTCCTCTCTGCCTACTTGTGATCTGTCAAATAAATAAATAAAAACCTTAAAAAAAAAAACAGGAGGGTAAAAAATACTTCATATTGATTGCTGCTATGTCCATACCCTAAAATTTCAGAACAGAAATCTGGCTTCTATTTGTAATAAAAGATCCTCCGCAATACTTCAGTGAAGTCTTTTTATACAGAAGATGGGATTCCTCAACCTGGTGAATGGGGAAAAAATATGTCAGACAGTTCTTGGGTTAAATCTCAGCCCTGGTACTGACTGATTAGTTACATCTTGGGCAAATTATTTAACTTCCTTGAATCTCCATTTCTTTGTAAAATGATGATAAAAATATCTGTAATTCAAGATTACAGTGAAAGAGATAAAGTCACTACCTTACTTCAATACCTCCTCATCCTCCGATATTACCATACAGCTTCCTAACTGGCACTAGCATGTTCCATCTCAGTTCTTCCTCACATGGCAACAATTCAAGATAATGTTCAATTCTTTTATGCTCTTGGTTCATTCATGCACTCACTCTTCCATTCAGTGAACAGTTACTGATCATTTCCCTTAGAAAATCTAAGTCCAACAGTATGAACTGGAGAGCAAGAAGAGCCATGGAGACAGATACAATGGTGAGCTGACATGGCCCCTGAACTTCTGCAGTCTGGTGTCTGGTAGAAAGAGAAACCATTACATAACTACAAAAATAAATGTAAAACCACAGCAGATATAAGTACCACTAAGAAAGGATAGAGTGTAATGAGAGGGTGCGATATGGGAATTGGCCAAGTCAGAAATGTCATTCAAAGCCCTTCATAATTTATTGAGCATTTCCTATCCTACCAGCCTCATTTCCGGCCATTTTCTCACATACAGTCTATAATTAAAGCACACTACACAACTTAAGGAATATGAGTATGCCCTGCTTTCTCTCATCCTGAAATCTTTCAATCAGGCTACAACATTCCTGCAATACTCTGTTCCTCATAGTTAATTCCAGCAAGAATCCAACAAGGCATTCTTTCTTTAATGCCTTCATCCACGTGACGCTAATATGAATCTCCACCTCCACCTGGTAATTGCTTTTCTCCTTTGTTCATGCCGAGCATTTTATGGGGAGATATTCTGAAATTGTGCCCAAATCCTGTCTTCTTCAGTATTAATTTCCCAGGGTGCTGAAACAACTAATCACAAGGTAGGTGATGTAAGGTAACAGTAATTTAGTCACTCACAGTTGTGGAAGCAGTAAGTCCAAAATTGAGGTATCACCAGGGCTTCACTCTACCTGGAGGCTTTAGGGGAGAATCTTTTCTACACCTCATCTAGTGGTGACTGTCCGTGTTCCTTGACTTGTGCTTGCATCACCC
The DNA here is from genome assembly GCF_964662115.1 of Mustela nivalis. NCBI lineage: Eukaryota > Metazoa > Chordata > Mammalia > Carnivora > Mustelidae > Mustela > Mustela nivalis. The sequence goes on from NC_139028.1 coordinate 20,718,950, forward strand.
TGATCTGCTTTGGTCTTTTTCAAGACTGACTTGCCTATTCTGGGTCCCTTATAATTGCACACAAATTTTATAATCCACTTGTCAATTTCTACAAAAATGCCAGCTCCCATTCTGATGGGGATGGTACTGAATGTAATTATCAGTTTGGGCAGTGAGTGGTATTGCCATCTTAACAACGTTAACTCATACAATCCACGAACGTGGGATGTTTTTCCCATCATTTAGATCTTTTTTTTTTTTTAAGATTTTATTTATTCATTTGACAGAGAGAAATCACAAGTAGATGGAGAGGCAGGCAGAGAGAGAGAGAGAGAGAGAGAGAGGGAAGCAGGCTCCCTGCTGAGCAGAGAGCCCGATGCGGGACTCGATCCCAGGACCCTGAGATCATGACCTGAGCCGAAGGCAGCGGCTTAACCCACTGAGCCACCCAGGCGCCCCTAATTTAGATCTTCTTAAATTTATTTCAACACTGTTTTTGTACTTTTCAAACCATAAAATTTGCATTTCTTCTGTTAAATTTATTCCTGATTATTTTATTCTTATTGATGTTATTGTAAACTGAATTGTTTCCTTTCACTTTCAGATTGCTCACTATAGGGATATAGAAATACAACTGATTTGTGTATATTGCTCAACATGCAATGTATATTGCATATCCTGCAAACTTGCTGAACTTTTATGTCATTCTTATAGTTTTTCAGTGGATTCTTTAGGATCTTCTATATATAAGATCATGTCATCTGTGAGTAGAGTTAGTTTTACTTCCGCTGTTCCAATCTAGATGTCTTTTATGTAAGACTTTCTTTGCCTAACCACTGTGACTAGAACCTCCAATACAATGTTTAAATAGAAATGGAGAGAGATGAAATCTTTGTTTTATTCCTAATTGGAGGAAAAAAACATCTAGCTGATCACCATTAAGTATGATGTTAGCTATGGGTTTTTCAGAGATTCTTTATCAGATAAAGAAAATTCCCTTCTACTTCTAGTTTGTTGAGTGTTTTTATCTTGAAAAGATGTTGGATTCTGTCAAGTGCTTTTTCTGCATCTGATACAATTGTGTCATTTTTGTTTCTTCTTTCATTGATATGATGTATTACATTAATGGCTTTTTGTAGTATGGATAACCAACCTTGCATTCCTGGGGTAAGTTCCACTTGGTCATAGTGTGAAATTCTCCCCCTCCCCCGACCCGCCCACACCCCCCCCCCCAAGCCCCGGCCAGAGAGGGTTGGGGCGAGGTGTTGGGGAAGAGGGAGAGAGAAAATTCCAGGCAGGCTCCATGTCTAGTGCAAAGCCTGAACCAAAGTCATGACTTGAGCCAAAATCAACAGTCAGACGCTTAATCGACTGAGCTACCCAGGCACCCCGTGTGTAATTAATTCTTTTTGCATGCTAACTATTTTGTTGAGGATTTTTGCATCCACAGTCACAAGGAATATTGCCCTGAAGTCTTCTTTTCTTGTGATATCTTTGTCTCGTATTGGCATCAAGGTAATACCAACTGACCTCACAGAATGCGTAGGGAAGTATCCATTCTCATTCTTTTTTTAAAGAAGCGTTCTTTTTAAGAAGAACTGTTATTAATTCTTCTTCAAATATCTGGTAGAATTCACCAGTGATGCCATCTGGGCCTGGACTTTATACGTAGTTTTTTGATTACCGCTTCAGTCTCTTTACTTAATATGGCTACTCAGATTGCCTATCTCTTCTTGAATCAGTTTTAATAGTTTGTGTCGTTCCAGGAATTTGTCCATTTTATCTATGTTAAATGATCTGTTGGTTTATAACTGTTCAGGTATTCCTTTATAATAATTTTTATTTCTTTAAGGTGAGTGGTAATGTCTGCTCCTTCATTTCTTATTTCAGTAATTTGAGTCTTTCTTTATCTCTTAGTCAGACTAGTTAAAGATCTATCAGTTTTGTTGATCATTTCAAAGAACAAGCATCTGGTGTCTTGGCTATCTCTTTTTTTTTCTATTCCCTGTTTAATTAATTTCTGCTATAATTTTTATTGTCTCCTTCCTTCAGTTTGGTTTAGGTTTGGTTTGTTCTATCTTTTCCAATGTCTTTCGGGTTTTTTGCTTTTAGCAACAGAGCATACATGAGCAGAGAAATGGGGTAGAGGGACAGGGAGGGAGGGAGGGCAGGAAGGAAAGAATCTTAAGTAGGATCCATGCCCACCAAGGAGCCCAATGTAGGGCTCAATCACATGACCCTGAATTCAGGACCTGAGCTGAAATCAAGAGTTGGACATTTAACCGGCTGAGTCACCTAGGCTGCCCTACATTATAATTTAAAAAAATGTTTTTTAGTGAATGCTCTAGGGTTTACTGTATATATTTTATCTTATCCAAATGGGCTTCTAACTTATGTTAGCTTAATTTTCCAGTGATTATATGGAACTATTACTCTTTTATAGATCTATTCCTTTTATTTTTGTAGTAATTTTTAATAAACATCACATCAATTAATGTTATAAATCCAACAATACATTGTTACAATTATTCTTTACTATCCTTAGTGATATCCTCAGCCCACTGTAGCTTTTATCACACACCTCCTTTGTGCCGTTATTGGCAAATATATTATACATATGTTACATTATAGGGAATGTATTTTATATATATACACACACACACACACACACATATCATACATATATATGTATGAAATCATACATATATATAATTTCATACAACTGCTTCTTAAATATATTAAGAGGAGAAAGGAAAAAGTATGCATCTCTTCTGTCTTTTACAATTATGTAATTACCTTTATTGGTGTTCTTTATTGATGAACCCAAATTACCATCTGGGGTTACCTGCTTTTACCCTAAATAACTTTCTTGTGTATTTCTTGTAAGGTGGGCCTCTCCGATTTCCAAGATCAGGGAATTCTCTCATTTTTTTATTATTGGGTGAAGGCTTTATTTTGCCTTCATTTTTGAAAAATAGCTTTACTGGAGGTAAGACTTTGGTTAATAAGTTTTTCTCTTTGAACACTTTGAAAACGCTATCCTATTGCTTTCTGGCCTCCATTTTTTGTGCTGAGAAGTCCAACGTGAACCTAAGGGGGCTCCCTTTAAGTGACACCTCATCTTTCTCTTGCTGCTTTTGATATTTTCTCCTTGTCTTTGACTTTCACTATTCTTTCACAAGCTATCTGTTTGAGGATCTCTTTGTGTGTAATCCTACTTGGATTTTGTTTAGCTTTCTGCCTACATAAATTATTGTTTTTCAATAATTGGTGAAGTTTACAGACATTATTTCCTTGCATGTTTTTTTCTTTTCCTTTCTCTCTCATCTTTTGGTACTCCCATTAGACATATGTTGTTGCACTTGATACTGTCCCACATTTCTTTGAGGCTATGCTCATTGTTCCTAGTTTGTTTTTCTCTTTCTTCTTTAAGTTATATGATCTCCATCAATCTATCTACACAACTGCTTCTTCTTCTCCAGGTCAAGTCTAGAGTTAGGCTTAGCTAATGAATTTTTAAATTTCAGTTATTTTATTTTCCAATTCCATATAGTTCCCATGTGGTTCATTTTCTTAATGATCTTTATTTCTTTATTTATACTCTAATTTGATATGACATCATCATCATATCTTCCTTTGGTACTTTAATTGTGAGTGAACATGTCTATAATGGCTACATTAAAGTCTTTTCCTGATAAATCTGACATGCGGTGTCTCTGACAGCTTCTTGGCTTGTTTTTTTTCCAGTGCATGGCTCATACTTTCCTGCTTCTCTGCATGTCTCCTATTTCCTTATTGTTGGAAACTACACATTTTAGATAATGTATCATAGCACCTCTGGGTACAGGTATGCCTTTCTCCTTCTAGAAAATGTTATTGTTATTTACTTATTTGTTTAGTGACTAGTGGACTATTTCAGTGAAATTTATTCCCCCAACCACAGTGTTCAGCTTCTAACGTTGTTCCTCAGGGAAGCACAGATTTGGTATATCCACAGTCACCCTCAGATCACTGGATCATCATGATTCAGGAGGGCTCTCTTCCTTGACCACACCCAGCTGTTAGACTCCAATAATTGCTGGCGGGTTGCTCTATTGTTTTCAACAATGCCCTGGGGAATAAACTGGTCTATAAACAAGCCAATCAAATTCTGGTTCCTTTGAAGGAATAGTTTCTGAGATCAGTGTTTGATTTTTTGTTCCAGGCTCTGGAAGGCTGTTGTAATTTTTATTCCCTGAATCTCTCCTAGAATATAAAGTTCTTTACCACAACTTCCACTATACTTTAGAATACTTTTAGGCTTCAAGTTCTTCCTTCTCTGTTGCAAATGAAGTCTGTTCCTCTGTGAACAAATTAGGAGTGATCAGTTTTATGGCTTGTTTCTCCCTCTGGGCGAATCTCTGAGCCAGGGCTCTAAGCTAGGTGTGGGGGACAATGGCAAAGTTCTATCTGAGTGGTAATTCCACTGTAGGAACTGAGAGCTCAGTGGAAGGAGACAGGACACAGGCTGGGGTCCTCTCAGTATTCCCCTCCTGGGATGGAACAACCAACTTACAATCTGAGGCAAGAATGATCTGGGCTCCAGTATTCTCAACATGCCACAACCAAATTCCACAAGTAGGGGCTAGGCCAAAGAGAGTCCCCGCTCCTGCATGACATTCACCTAGGACTTGGCTAAAAACAGGCAGCTGGAGACAGGAAGAGAATGCTATCGTGTTCCTCCCAGGAGCTAAGAGTCTAGGTTGGGGTTGGGGGGACCTGTGTTCTAGGCCACAGTAGTCCTAATTGGAATTTCTACCTCACTGTGCTGGCAAGGAGGAAGGAGGGAACTGTACTGGTTTAAAAACCACTCTCAGAGGCACCTGGGTGGCTCAGTTGGTTAAGCATCTGCCTTCGGCTCAGGTCATTGAGTCCTGCATCTGTCTCCCTACTCATCGGGGAGTCTGCTTCTCTTTCCTCTGCTCATTCTCTCTCTCTCTCAAATAAATAAATAAAATCTTTTTTAAAAACCCCACTCTCATTTCTTACCAAATTTTCATAGATGTTCTTGAATAAATGTCTCTTCATTTGCTATTCAAACTTAGGACTATGGTTTTGGAGGTTTTTCATCATTTTCATGTTTCATTGGAAAGAGAGTCAGCAGAGCTCCTCACACTGTCATGACAGAAGTCAATCTCCCAACTGTTCTTTTTTTTTTTTTTTTAAGATTTAATTAATTTATTTATTTGACAGAGAGATCACAAGTAGGCAGAGGGGCAGGCAGAGAGAGAGGAGGAAGCAGGCTCCCTACCGAGCAGAAAGCCCGATGCAGGGCTCGATCCCAGGACCCTGGGACCATGACCTGAGCTGAAGGCAGAGGCTTTAACCCACTGAGCCACCCAGGCGCCCCCTCCCAGCTGTTCTTTCACATGGATGTGAAGGATCAGTATGTGTATGATTGAGGACTCTCTATGTGTGATCTGATTTAATCTTCACAACTGTGGGGCAGACACGACAGACAGTGCTTTTACAGATCATGAAACTGAATACAGAATCATTTAATAACTTCCTCCAATTAAATCAACAAACAGGGGGTAAGGAGCTTACTCCAAACCAGGCCTAACTGCCTCCAAAGCTCGTGTTCCTGATCATGCCAATTTTTTTTTTATCTTTTATACAGATCCTTTTAAAAATCAGAGCTCATTAAAAAAAAAATAAATCAGAGCTCATGAACAGTTACATCCCTATGCATTCACTATGATTTCTTTAGGAAATACATCATTTTCTTCCTCATCTGCATCTTTTATAATAACACTACAAGAAGTCCTTTTCTGCTTCCTCATGTCTTACACTACATTTCCATAAAGAATCTCTGACCAATGGACTTTATCTTTGCTGTACTTTTAAAAATCTGTTTTCCTGAAGATCTACTTATTAGATCTGATGTGCAATGGGTTTGGGTCTTTGATTATTATAAACATTAAAACGACAAGGTCTCTTTTCTCCCAGGATTACCTTTCTGCATAAGCACATACAAAAAGCCAATTAAAAATACTATTAAGAAATGACGATAACTCCTGTAAAAAAGACTGAAGTTTCTTAGGCCCAAATTATAAGATTCCAGGGAAACTTTAACACACACACACACACACACACACACACACACACACACTCCATACAGTCACAACTGACCAGTCATCAATAAGAATATTGCACTTGAAAAGTGACCTCATGCTTTTAAATGTACTTAAATTAGGAAGCACCAATATTCAAAAGACAAAAAATTTCTGACCACAACTGAAACCAAAACACAACTAAAAAAATAAATAAATAAACTAGACAAATGTAAAGTATAAGAAGAAACCTTTCTCTTTACTTACAAAACAAAACAAAACAAATCAATTAAGAAAGAATAAAAAGACATGTCAAAGCATATTTGGAAATTTAGCTTTTACCTCTGCTTGGCTCCATTTATCACTGTTATAAAAGAAATTTTTTTGGTCAGTTTTACCACCTCAAAAAGTCTGATTTCCTGGTAGCAGATTTCACTGCTTAATTCTGATGCTGCGTGATGTCTTAGAGGAAAAAATAGTTACTGTAGACAAAACCTCCCAACAGAAGAACCATCCAGGGAACGGTGAACACATGGTACAGAATATAGTTACATGTTATATTTAAACAAAGTTTAAAGAAAGCACTAGAATGAGACTGTTTGCTCCCAGTGTCTCTTTTCTCACACAACAGAGGCCCACACACCAGGCAGTTCTGCCACATGTGGTAACCCCCAGTGGAATCCGGCAAAGCAAAGACCCTCGGTCCCACGTTCAGTAGGGGTGTTTGTTTTGGGAGATCTGTAATCTCCACTGTCAACACCTCCCTGGAGTAAACAAAACAGCTTTGCTGAGGAAACAAAGACAGTGAAGGGACTTAAACAGGTAAACCAAAATAAAATTCTTGATCGAAAATGATAGCGCTGAGGGACAGCATCAAGTGACAGCTGCTCAAGTGGCAAAGGCACTGACCAGTTATTTTAGGTTCGCTAGGGTGTGCTCGATAGCTTTTTAAAGAACGCAATAGAGGTACTTACCAAATATTTCCCCTCCACTAGCATATTCTGTCACCAGATAAATCATCCGCTCTGTCTCCATAACCTGGTACAAAGGCAGGAAAGCAACAGACAGTGACACAAATGACAGGCTGATATCATAGAAAGAGAAACTAATGACTCCTCTTTTGTCATTTGAAATATTAATAACCATTACTGCTTAAAGGAAATTTAAAACACCGGAGTGGGGTACAGGCATAAATGAAGAAATGGGGAAAACAGGCATTCGTCCTCGTTCTTTTAAGTAGGACATATTTACTGCTTGAGAGACCATCCTTTTGTTGTTCCTTGAGGCCTCTGCAATCTCGTAAGCTCCACAAAAGTGAGAAGCAAAGAAGCTGCCAAGAATCAGAAAGTTCACATTCAACATTGATCACTTCAAGTTCAAAAATGCCCCCCCTCACCCACAAAAGTCAATCAAAGCGAAAACAAAGCCTGGGAAAAACAAGGGGGAATTACATGTGGATATTTTTTTTTAATGGAAATAACAACTTTCCTCCTATATCCACTTATTCAAAATTGGGAATAATAATGTAAATACTCAAAAGTTCAAGTAATCTACTCATTTGTATTTTGTTTTGGTCCCTATTTTGCCTTTCTTACTTAGTTGTAGTGTGTTGGCAGTCCTTTCTTTCTTTTTTACCTTTTACATTAAATATTTTTTAAAGTAATATATGAGCATCTATGCTCATGATAAACTTCTTAAATAGCTGCTACATTTTTTTAAAAAGGCCAAAGATTTCCTTCTTCCCAGCCCCCTCCATTTTATTCTCCCAAAGGAAACACTGTTAAATAAGCTAATTTATTCTGTATCATTCTAGAGCAGTGTTGACCAATGGAAAAAAAAAATACAGGCCTCATATATAATTTTAACTTTTCTAATAGCCACATTAATAAGTAAAAAAAATAAAATGCAATTAACTCTAATATTTTATTTAGTCAGTGTACCCAAAATATTATCATCTCAAAAAAATTTAATCATAAACTACTTTGGTTTTCACATTAATGAAAAGTATTAAAATTAAAAATTCAGTTCCTCATTCACTCTAGCCACATTTTAATACTCAATAGCCATGTGTGGCCAGTGGCTATCATATTGGAGAAGAGAATTTTAGACTTTCACCGTAAGTCACAGTTAATTATTTTGCTAAATTATTTCCGTTACTTGATCGTTGACATCTTTACACATCAATACCATATAACAGCATTATGTGTTATAACCACAGATCTTCTGAATGGTTTCATGGTATTCCATCTTATAAGTGCACAGTACTTTTCTAATCTAATAACTGTATCGTCCTTTTTTTCTCTTTAATTTTTAAGAACTCTCTATATTGGTGATATTAGCTCATTGTTTGTTACATGCATTGCCACCAGACTCTTTCTGTATGTTGATTTACATAACAATAACAAACATAAGTGCTCTAAACATAAGCAGGTGTTGAGAAAAAAAAAGAAAAGAAAAAAGTAAATGTCATACTATAAATCTCTTTTGTACCCCTGGGTGTACAGACTTTTATTGACTGCAAATGTTCCTTTCCTGTTAAATTTTTCAGTAGCTCAAAATCTTTCCTACACAGTTACCTGTATTTGGCTCCCTCTAGAAACTGACAGGACTGAAGTTTTGGCAAATGACCTGAAAACTACCTGGATACTATTTACAAAGACAACTTGACAGCCATTCACCTTGGCAGCCCGGAATCCCCCATTAACAATACTTGCTGCCAGAGAGCAAAATTAAAGCTTAAAAGAGGACATTGTTCAAAGTCAGGGCTGAAAGTATGAGAACTCCTGCCAGCTAATGAAATCTTGGGTAAGAAAGATCAACTTGGATAATTTAGTTATAAGGTTAATACCGACAAGTTAACCTCTTGAGAAAAGTCAGCCTCATAAGCCCCACAACTATTTAGAGATGATTTATTTTAAAAAGTGAGGTCAAGAAGTTTCCTCAGTCGATCAGGATAGGAAGGAAGCAGAGGTTAGATAGACACCTCCGAGTTTGCAGACACAAGGCTTCGGGCAACACTAGGAAGCTTTCACGGGTCTGCTTCTGGGGCACGATGTAGGCGTGGTTCAACAGAACGGAGTCTGATAAATTTCAACAAGTTGGCTCCTGCTGATCTAATTCATTTCACGATGTGAGCAGCTGATGCCAGAAAAGAGCCCTAGAGCTGTAGCCTTAACCATACACACTAACATCACGATATGCTTTCCTTTCCATAAAATTAACAACTATAAAAGCCTGCCCATTGAACCTCCACCCTCACACACGGTGCCATGCCTGGGCCAGTGACTGTTACTGCAGACTAACAGCAGCAGATGAACCGAGTGGGTGGCCACTTCCTGGACAAGTAGGTGATGGCTGTTCTAGTAGAAAGCAGTGAGCAGGGCTGGCCCTGGGCAGAGGCAGAGCTGTAGCTGCCTACACGGTGCAACCTGAGAAGCACCCCAAAGCCCCACCCCTCCCAAAATGTCTCTTCCACCAGCCTGCTAAGGCAAGGTCCTCTCTTCCTATCTGGCTTGAAATTCATCATTAGATTTACTGCTTTTGCAGTAAGGTAAGGGAATCGTTGTTGAGGATGGCAGGAAATGTGCACGGTTCTTGGGAAGCTAAGAAAACCAGAATGGAAACCTCTTCCATTACACCAAATCAATCTTGAAGTGCTTATCAAATGCTACCTTAGGAAACAACGTCTAGGGCCCTACTAGAAAAGAGGTGGGTTCTAACTGACAAAGGGGCCATACTTAAAATACCCTTTGCCATCCTTAAGTCATACCGGAATCACAGAAAGGAGTACTTAAGGAATGTTATAAAAAGATAATATTCTATTAACCTCTAGCTTTTCATCCCTAAAAATTCTCTGTTCCTTTGGCTTTTCCATTCTGTTTTAGGATTCGGATCTACATAAATAAGTTCTTGACATCTTCTGAATAATCCTTTGGCGTAATCCCCACACAGAATGATACCCATGTTTTAAAGAACAAATTTAAAAGGCTTACGTGGGTAAGGCAGACTTTACTAGTAAAGAGCCAGATGAAACCTGAGTGCCGAGTGGGCAGGAAAACAGTAGGATAAACGTGTGAACACAGAAACCAAGAAATGCTGCAGATGTTCACCCAGACACCTTTTCTTCTATACACACAAGTGGCTATTCTGGGTTCTTCGCTCCCATAGGCTCTATCACAAAGGAGCCTACCTGGTACAGCCTGATGATATGGGGGTGGCAAAGCATTTTCATAATTTGAACTTCCCGGAAAATCTTCTTCAAGTTTTCTTCATCCAGCTGGGTCTTGTCTATGATCTTGATAGCAACCTGAGAACAGAGGAAGAAAATTTACTCTGATGCATGATTAAAAGCAGTTCACTACAGAAAATTAAATCCACTTTAAGACGTTACATTCCACATAACGTAAATTACTAGCATTTTGTTTACAGAATGTCAATGAAGAAAATTATTTTACTCTTTTTAAAAAGTCATGAAATGGATTCCTAGCAAGTTGGTCTCAAAGGAACAGATTCCAAAAGCTAATGGGTCTTTCTGCCATTTCTTAAACTGCTCCAATTGTAAAACCCTAAGACAAACAAAATACTTCCTAACTCCACAGATGGGATCACAGTCTGGCAAATCATGCTTTGATGCAGACGATGGTACGCCGGGTCTCTTGCAAAGAGGAAATGCTTAAAGGACAAATACAGGACGAGTTAGTAAGGTTTGACCAGAAATTCCACTGGTGCATCCCACAGCTCACCAGGTGCTAACATAACTCAATAGTAGTAGTGGCGGGGTACGGCAGGGTAGTAGCAGAGTCACTATATACCGAACATTACTGGGCACCAAGCAGAATCCTTAATGCTTTCCAAGTACTAAACCACTGATACCTCGCAATACTTTACATTACTGTTAACCTTATTTCACAAATAGGGAAACTGACACATAGAGATGAAGTAATTTACCCTAGATTAAGTCATTTACAGCTAGGATGCACCAGATTCAGGATTAAAGCCCAGGCTGGTTGGCTTCATCAAATTCTTAATGGTAATGTTCTAAAAATCTGAAGATCTTTCTGTACTATATATACACTGCTTAGCAACAAACATCTATTTTGCCCATCATTGTTAAGCTATCCAGCAGCATATACATTTTTATTATTTTTTTAAGATTTTATTCATTCAAAAAAGAGAGATACAGTGAGAGAGGGAACCAAACCAGGGGGAGTGGGAGAGGGAGAAGCAGGCTTCCCGCTGAGCAGGGAGCCCAATGCGGGGCTCGATCCCAGAACCCCGGGATCATGACCTGAGCCGAAGGCAGACACTTAACGAATGAGTCACCCAGGCGTCTGGTACATATATTTTAAAACAGAATGAAAGACGAAGAATTATTTTTACTCTACCAAATCTAAACTTCTTCACTATTCTTAGTGATATACTCAAAATACTATGTTGCCCTGAAATAAATCTATATCTCTGTCTTAGTTGATCAGTAAATAATCAAAGAATATTAGTCTGATGAAGGACCAAGCAAAGCTAAATTCTAGCCCCTTCCAATTCTTCCAATTCTATGATTCTAAACTCTGAGAGAGGGAAAGGGACCTTACTGAGAAAAATAAAAAAAAAACCAGGGGAGCAAAATACCAATAATCAAAATGCTCAGCTCAGAGCAATAAAGACTATATGGAACTACACAAGGTAGATGATTCCAATGTAAGAATGACTAACGTAAAAGTAACTTTGAAGTTGGTTCAGGTATTAGAATGAGGACTGATGGAAGAAAGGCCCAAGGAGACAAATTTCAAAATGCTCAATTCCAAGAGCGTCCAATCCCTGCCTAATGATGGAATGTGATAAGATGAGCTGAATGTAGTTTAAGCTACCAAGATTCAATCAGATACAGCCTTAACTTCAAGGAGCACACAATCTAGTAGAGGAGAGTCATACATGAAACACAACAATGCAGTGTTGGAAACAGAATCAACAAAGCTATAAGCAAGGTATGATGGTAGAACAGAGGATGGAGGGCGCCTGGGTGGCTTAGTGGATTAAGCCTCTGCCTTCCACTCAGGTCATGATCTTAGGGGCCTGGGATCGAGTCCCGCATCGTGCTCTCTGCTTGGCAGGGAGCCTGCTTTCTCCTCTCTCTCTCTGCCTACTTGTGATCTCTTGTCTGTCAATTAAATAAATAAAATCTTAAAAAAAAAAAAAAAAAAAAAAAAAAAAAACAGAGGATAGTGTATGACCTTCACCGGGGGGAGAAGCAGACACAGGGAAAGACTTCACAAATAAAGCAGAACTTGAGAAAAGAAAGAACTGGGATAGGCTAAGAAGGGGTTAGGAAATTATATGAAGAGAAAGAGCAGAATCGTTAACAAATCACACCAGCTGTTCGATCTCCTAGAAGAAGTCTTCTATCATCCCACCCTGGACAAGGGGGACAGCTCAGTGGCAGGGCGTCTGAGTGCCTCCCATCAGCATTTCTACTTCTCCTTGTTACTGTGCCGTATCACACACGGGACCTTAACTCCAGCAACTGGTCTGGCATCTGTACTTGGTTCTCCAAGAATAGCTCCCAAAACACAATGTCCTCTTACAGAATGTCCTCTTACAGAATAAATATCTGGGTTTCAATAGTAATTAATTATTAATAAATACCTATACATGAATAGCACATTATACTTGACAGATTGTTTGCATATACATAACAAGATTAGAAACTTGCGGCCTTAGCCCTGTCACAGAGCTCCCCAACTAGTGTGCTAGAAATGGATACAGGTGTAACCAAGGCCATGGATAGGTAGCAATGGATCACCTCCAGCCTCAAGAAACCTCACTTGAGGGGCGCCTGGGTGGCTCAGTGGGTTAACCCTCTGCCTTCAGCTTGGGTCATGATCTCAGGGTTCTGGGATCGAGTCCCGCATCAAGGCTCTCTGCTCAGCAGGGAGCCTGCTTCCCTCTGCCCTCCCTGCCTACTTGTGATCTCTGTCAAATAAATAAATAAAATCTTAAAAAGAAAAAAAAAAAAGAAATCTCACTTGCTTACCATAGAGAAAATAATTATTTTCTGTGTGTGCCATGAGAATGGAAAGCAATACTAAGATCTGTTGATTGTCAATTGTCCAAGGGCCGGGCCTCAGTTCGCCTAACCTGCCCGTGCCTGCCAGTGGACGGCACAGAAACAGCACTGGGGTAGAGGGTGGCGGTGGTTAAAGAGGGCCTTCAACACATTTGACCGTATTTTTGTACTTTTTCACCCACAAGAGAGAACTGAGTCACACATTAACTGGGAGAGTCATAGGGCCTCCCGATTCACTCCTCCGATGAACTCCTTCTGAATTTCAAATGCGTTCTGAGGCAGTAAGATTTTCACAAAGGCAGAGAAAACCAAATCTAATCATCTATGAGAACACAGCTGGCTACAAGATCTTATATCCCATGCACCTAGAAACTATTTTTAATTTGATAGAGATAATGGTATAGTATGGATGTCGTTCTGCATTTCATAACAAGTGTATCTGTCTTCCCAAAAAGAGACTATGGCCCCACATACTGAAATGCATTCTTATCTTTTCAGGGAAAACTGCATTAAGTATGATCTGTTCTTCAAAGGTGGATGCAGAGAGCTTTTAAACATCAAATCCCATCTTCTCCTCAGTGAGATTCAAGATACAACAAGACCCGGGCAAAGCTTGGCCTTGCACCTGAACATGGAGTCAAAAGGACGGACGCTGGCATCCAGCTGCCTGGGTTCCAAGTCTCAGAACTGCCCTTTTCATGTATAATCTTGACCAAGGTATGTAATTTGTCTGTGGCTCCTTAGAAATGTGGGCAACAGAACCTGCTCTAAAGGCTGCTGGACGTAAGCTCACGGCTGAAGCCTGTTTTGCATACAACGCCTGGCATGTGGTGAACAGGCCTTCCACGTTAATTACAGGGACTGCTCTGACCTGTTCGTTTGTTTTCTGGAATCAAGCCTTAAACCTTAGGCATTTGTTGGCAAAAATGAGATTCGTTTCACTAAACAACAGAATCCTGGCTCTCAGTCACATCAGTTCCTAACTCAAGGGGCAAGCGGAGGGGGCCAAGAGGCGAAGCAGCTAACAATTTGTGGGCCGCATTCAGAACCAACTGGTGGCTTCGAGCTGCTGTGGGAAGAACATGGAAGGAATAAAGCTGGGGGAAAAACGCATTCCATTCGGGAGCGTCACACCAAGCCACAGGACCAAACCCACAGCAGGACCTGATCTTCAGGGCTGCGCCAGGGAGAGCACGCTCTGCTTCCCTTCATGGTGGGCCGGGGACCCCCTGCCCTCCCGACTCAGTACCAAAGCCAGAGAGGAGGACACACGTGTCACTGGGCACACGTGCCTGAGAGGACCACTGAATGGAAAAGACAACCTCCAAAAGCTTCGGCTCCTGTTTTAGCTGCAAACTAGAAGATGGAAGTTTTCCAGAAAATGGAAAAACACCAATGAAACCGAGAAACAGACCACGTCAGAGAGCAGGGAGTTGGCAAGCAAGTGTGATTATTCTGACACTACCTGAAGGGCTCGGTGATCGTGAATTTTCACTGCCACAGATCAGTGGCGGCTACACAATCAGGGTTTTGGCTGGAAGTACACACTCGCTGCTTGAAAAATGGAATGCGTCCACAGCACACGATAAATTGGTAGGTAAACGGAAGATAAACTCTCCAAGAATGTTGTTAAGATTCTGGTGTTGAGAATCTATGAATCACCTCCTTGTACCTCCGTATGAAAAGCGTAACAAGTAAAAACGGAAACTTCCAATATATTACCAAGGGACCATATATTTCTTAAAGTTTCTTGTTCTATATAGAATTCTTTTTCTCTTGCAAGAAGCAGGATATGAACTGACTAATATTAATTAAACACGGCACTGTATCCAAGATGTTGCTTACAGATACAGCTTGCCTAGAGACCTTGGGAATTTCTCTACCCAAGATATTTCCATTCAACGACCCCTTTTTTCACTGGCATGTGGCAAGACAAAAAATTAAATTTAGATTGTGTCAAATTTAAAAGTCACAGTTCTTTATTATTCATTCTAGAAGGGGGGGAAACAGCTATTTCCCCCTTTTAGTTCTCACTCCTAAACCACAGTTCCTTTAACTCTTACCTAATTTTTGCAAGCACAGTAATGTTCACAGGGAATGGAGTTGAAAAAACAGTGCTTTCTTCACAACAGGCAATAATTCACTTGCGTATCCTGACACCAAATTCACAGGCAAGATAAGGAGACAATAAAAACCAATAAGCCAAGGAAAGGTTCAGTATTAAGATCAAAACAAACCACCCTTCCCCCTCACCCATCAGGAAAAAAAGTGGGTTCTTGCATTCAGGGATATGCAATGGCAAATGGGACAGTTAAAGAAAGGAACCACTTAGGAAGAAAATGCAGACCACAAGTGCTAAAATTCCTCCAGAAAGAGAAAGCGCACTCCCCTAAACCAGTATGCAGATGTACACACAATAATTTCACAAAATACAGTAAGCAGATTGAATGCTTTTAAGAAGGGAAGAGAAAACATTATGGGTGTGGAGAAAAGTTTTTTTTGTTTTTTTTCCCCCCCAATGTTCTCTGAAGCAGTTCTACTCATTGAAATGCCTTAAAATTTGGCAGATATCAAACTTTTTGCCATTGTGAATGGTTTCCAAAGGGGTTGTTTTTACCTTAGGTTCTGTAGCTAAATTTTTTTAAAAAAAGATTTTACTTATTTATTTGAGAGAGAGAGAGTGCACAAGTAGGGGGAGCAGGAGGTAGAGGGAGAAGGAGAAGCAGGTTCCTGCCAAGCAAGGAGCCTGACTCAGGACTCCATCCTGGGACCCCAGATCACAACCTGAGCGACAGACGCTCAACCGAGCCACCCAGGTGCCTCGGTGTAGGTAAATTTTTATTATCTATTTCTTGATTTCTAGATCATTCTCAGCTCAGATCTAGTATCATTTCACAGTTGAGATATGTACTGTTCAATACGGAGCACAGTGGCCACATCTGACTACTGAGCACTGGAAATGAGGCCAGTGCAAACTCCTATGCTATGAATGCTAAATACAGACCAGATCTCAAAGCCTTAATATTAAAATGAGAATATAAAAGATCTCATTGATAAATTTTATATTGATTACATGAAGAAATATCATTTTAGAGATACTAGGATAAATAAAATATATTACCAAAAACTAATTTCAATGAAAAGGCAACTTACAGAATTGGAGAAAATATGGTAGACCATGTATCTGATAAGGGGTTAATTATCCAAAATAACCAAGGAATTCATATGACTCAACAAAAAAAAACACAAATAACCCAATTTTAAAATGAACAAAGGACCTAAGTAGCATTTTCCAAAAGAAGACATACAAATGGCTAACACATGCCTGAAAAGGTACTCTACAACCCCAGTTATCAGGGAACTGCAAATCAAAACCACAAGATACCATCTCGTGCCTGTTAGGGTGTCTATTCAAAGACAAGAGATAACAGATGTTGGCACAGATATGAGGAAAAGGGAAGCTCGTGCACTGTTGGTGGGAATGAAAACTGGTACAGTCACTATGGAAAACAGTATGGAGGTTCCTTAAGATATTGAAAACAGAATTACCAGCTCCAGCAATCCCACTTCTGGGTGTATATCCAGAGGAAATGAAGTCACTATCTCAAAAAGGTACCTGCACTCCCATGTTCATTGCAGCATTATTCACAATAGCCAAGGTATGGAAACAACCTAAGTGTCTGCCAACAGACAAATGGATAAAGGAAATGTAGCTTATCTATCTATCTATCTATAGATACATATAGCTACATTTTCTTTCTCCCCCCCCCCCCGCCCAGGGCTGAATAACATTCAGTTGTGTGTATATATGTATCTGTGTGTGTGTGTATGTGTGTATATCTATCTATCTATAGATAGATAGATAAGCTACATTTTCTTTATCCATTTGTCTATCTATAGATAGATAGATAGATAGATATACACACATACACACACAGAGATACATATATACACACAACTGAATATTATTCAGCCCGGGGTTGGGGGGAGAAGGCTTTGTGATGACATGGGTGAACCTGGAGGGCACTGTGCCAAGTGAAATAAGTCTGAGAGAGGAAGATAACCACATTACCACATGGTATTACTTATATGGAATCTAAAAAAAAAGTAAAGTCAAACTCATAGAAACAGAAAGTAGAAAAGTGAGCGCCAGGGGCTGGGGGGCTGGCGAGCAACAGGGACAGGCTGGTAAAAGGGTACAAACTTTCAGTTAAAAGATGAATAAGGCCTGAGGATCTAATGTAAAACACGGTGACTATAGTTGATAACACTATTGTATAACTGAAATCTAAGAGGATAGAATTGAAATGTTCTCACCAAAAACAAACAAAACAACCAAACAAACCAAAAAGGCAAATATGTGAGGATGAACGTGTTAATTAACTCAATCAGGGGAGTCCTACACGATGTATAAGTATACAAAACAACATGTTGTGCTCTTTAATATCTTACAATTTTGTCAATTACACCTCAAGAAAGCTGAAAAAAAAACCACAACTAGTTTCACCACTTCTTTCTACTTTTGTAAATATGACTACTTGAAAAATTTTTTTAAATGATGTATGTGGTCCACATGGTGGACAATGCCAGTAAGCTGCCTGCTCCAACACGTACTACACGAAGATGACTTCTGAAATACCGGACTCAATGTTGAGAACTGCCAGTTACTGATCTCGAAGAAACTTGGCAGGTTGCAATGCACTCAATGCTCAAACACCGCCTTGGGAGAGAATCTTAAATTAGGTCTCAAAAGTTGCATTCCAAGAACTCAATTTAATTCCATTAAAAAATGTTTATTGAACAACTGATGGGCTTAAGGTGGTGCCCTTGTGCAGTCCGGTAGAAGCTAGTCTCAACAGGGTTCTGTGGAAGAATTAAGTTGTACTCTTTTTTTTTTTTTTTTAAAGATTTTATTTATTTATTTATTTATTTATTTGACAGACATGGATCAAGTAGGCAGAGAGAGGGGGAAGCAGGCTCCCTGATGAGCAGAGAGCCCGATGTGGGGCTCAATCCCAGGACCTTGAGATCATGACCTGAGCAGAAGGCGGAGGATTTAACCCACTGAGCCATCCAGGTGCCCCAAGTTTTACTCTCTTAAGATAGTAGGCTAAACCGGCAGGCACTAACTGGACATGATTAATGATGTACCACTGGCCATATTCTTGGGATATCCTGTCTCCTGCGTTGCAACCAATCAAGGAGGACTCCATATTTGAGTCGGTAACAAATAGCCAAATCAAGTTTTAAGGGACAAAGCTAAGACAGATATTCGGGAAGAACTGACTATCCTATCCATTTTACATATCAATCACAATTCCCTTTCTAGAACAATATGCAACTGTGAAGCCTAGGGATTGACTGAGATGTTGGGATTCCAGGCAACAGGAGAACGCAACATGACCACCAAAAGTGAGAGTAAATCAGGTTTCAGTGAATCCCAAAGGAAACCGTTCATAATATCTAGCGGGACTTAAGGTCACTTACTTTTCTCTACTTCTCTGCTTTGGCTGTACTAAACAGTAAAAGTGAAATTGTTCTTGTATTTATGTCTGGAGGATAGAGACTCGGGAGCTTCCTGAAGTGAGAAAAGGGACCAAGAACCATACGTTATTCTTGGAAGAATTCCTAAGGTGGAACATGGTCAGCTTGTGCATAATTAATCAAAGGAAATTTTCTGGTGATTACTTGGAATTCAAGAGAGAGAAGGGAAATTTTTCAGACAAAAAGAAAATGATTTCTCAGTTCCAGTAATTCCCATCTGGTTAACATTTACCCTCTCAGAAAGCAGAAGTCCTAGGAGTATCTCTAACATAACGGGCAACTCTCTCAGCCACACTGACATTACTACCACTGCTGTCATTTAAACACTGACACAGTGCCGGCAACACTTTGTGTGCTTTCCACAACGTTGAAATCAACTCCTGCCTTTAAGTTTCCCACTGAAATGAACTAAGTGAACAAGGAGTGGAGAAGAGGATGGAGCTGACCATAACTTACAAAAAGCAGTGCCTGACCCATTTCTAGGTATCTATTTCCAGTTGATCATGACTTGGAAGCTGAAGAGGGAGAATGAGAATTGGACCGATGGCTTAATTCCAAGGTTAGGGACCTATTTAAAAGAATACCCTGAAGCCCTCAAACAAAGGACAGAAGGGAAAGAGCAGGAAAGAGGCAGTGGGACTGAAGAATGCAGAGCAGAGAGGAGACTTTGAACACTGAGGGACCGCAGGAAGGCATTGGAGAGGAGAAGAAAAGGATTAAGAAGGAAGCTCCAAAGGTTCAAACTGGCCACCAAAGAACAGTATCCCAAAGAAAAGGGTATTATGAAAAAATAGTAATTATCACAGCAGTGTTCTGAAGTAAAAGAAAAACAAGGAGCAGCAGTTAGTCCAAGGCAAAATTTAAAGTTATGGTAGAAAATGAAGCTATGAAGAATGGCAGTTGAGTCCCAGAGAAGAGAGATTAGACATGTGGGTGAAACTTGGCAATGACCTCAACTGTGAGGTTAGACGGAGGCAGAAAGCTGAATGAATTTCAAGATGAATTTTCTTAATGAAGTACTCTGTCCTGGAGTGCCAGCTCATGGGTAAAAATAACACACACTCACAGAAGAAGTGCGCTCTTCCCAAGGACGGCATTTGTCAAGGAGCCTGTGTCCCGTTAAGCACATTTCGCTGTAATACCTAGAACACTCAAGCTTTTTAAAGCACCAGCTGGAAAGAATGCTGAACTCAAGTGGCCCGCATAACTTTCTTATACTTCCCCGATGGAGATTTATGACACTGAGCATGGTGCTAACCTTACAATGGTAGTGTTGTTCCTGGTGAACAGAGTCAGCAACAGTTCATATTTTAAGTTGTTTTAAATTATATTAATATGCCCCCAAGGCCTAATAAGACAGCCTGCAGTAGCAAAAAGTTGAGAGAACCAAGGGAACACAATAACAGCTGAAAAACTACCCTAAATTCCTCATCTTTTACATTTCCCAGCTCTTTGGTAATGAAAACAAAGGGAAAACTGGAAGCGATCTCCATTACCAGGGAGCACCTTATCCTCCCTATTTCTGAGACCTGCTTGTCACACGTGCTCACGTGCCCTACTGCGAGCTGTCACAATGTATGTCTGTGTCGGACCAGGCTATCTAGTCTGAATGCTGATGCTGGGCTGTCTTCCCTGAATTAAAGACCCAATTTCCCTGTGCCTGTTAAAAACATGGCACCAAGTACCTTCTGATGGGGTTTCTTAATCACAGCTGCACACCATTAGTGCTGGCAAAAAAAAAAAAAACTCCTCTGGGATTCCACCAAAATGAGACTATTTGGGGTGGTGGTTTTTAGCATTTATTCTGGCTTCAATGAGTTCCCTATAGTTAATGGTCATCACATTTGCAAATCAAACATTTTATATTTCCATGGTTAATGTTTGTGTTTGATGGGCTGAAGAGTGAAGTTTAAGTAAATTAAATCACTCCTCTGGAAAGTCTAATGGTAAACAATTAATTAATTCTCAAATTTCTGGTATTTATTCTAAAGGCAGGAAGAACACTACTGATAATCCTGCCATAAAAAATATGAAAAACTGCTCTATTAAAATGTAATTCATTATCATATGATTTATTATTGTATATACATTTGTGGCAAACCTTGGGCAAGTGTCACCAGCTCTGCAGTCCTCCACATTCTGATCTATTACATAAATGTGTGCCTGTATGTACTTGAAAGCAGGGTTATCAAGACAAAAGCTTCTCACTGAGCCAATTCCTAAAGAAAACTCTCAAAGATATTGGTTTTGTTTAATTTTTTTTTAAGTTCTAAGTATCATTCACATAAAGTAAAACAGAATCACTAGTTAGATAACTCTCAGTCTTGAACAATTAAAATAGTCAAGCCACCAGGGCGCCTGGGTGGCTCAATCATTAAGCATCTGTCTTTGGCTCAGGTCATGATCCCAGAGTCCTGGGATGAGCCCCGCATCTGGCTCTGCACAGCGAGAAGCCTGCTTCTCCCTCTCCCACTCGCCCTGCTTGTGTTCCCTCTCTCGCTGTGTCTCTCTGTCAAATAAATGAATAAAATATTTCAAAAAAAAAAAAGTCAAGCCACCTACTTTTATAGCCTATATAATGTAGGACCATATGCTAAGCAAAAAAACTGCATTTACCACAGCCGAGAGAGCCTCAGGGAATTTGCTCCTAAGTATTACGCTTCTCACTTAAATTAAGCAGCAATTACATTAAACTAAAGCATAACACCACTGTTTACCTAGGAAAACCCTGGCCTATGCTGCTAATATTTTCACTATTGGTAAAGCCAAAGTCTCCTACTACTGATACTAATAACATTAAATAATATATTGATATCAATCTCCCTCCCGCTTAGAGAAACCATGGTAGACTAAATTAAATGGAATGTGATACTAGCCACAAATAAGCCAAACTAATTAACCCATAAAATATAACTTAAATAAGAAGTCACTAACACTGAAACCGAAAAGCCAAGTCTAAGGTCTTGGATACGCTATCCAAACTTGATGAAACTGTAACTATAGTAAGAGTCTTAGAAATGAAAAAACCGAGTGTTTAGTTCAGTTTGTTTCACATTTTTGCGTTTTAGACAAGTTAATTCCAATATATTAAACATCAATAAAATATACTGAGCACTCACTGTGTGCCATGGTAATATTGCTTTTTTTTCCTTTTTACTATGGCACCCTTCCAATATAGACAAAAGTAGACAGAGTATCATAAGTAGCCATTATTAGCTTCAACAATTATTAACTCATCAGCAATTCTGCTCATCCACACCTCCATCAAGTTCATCCAAAATCCCAATCACCATGTTTCATCGGGAAATATTTCAATTATTTCTTTAAAGAATTCACATTCCTCTTTAAAAACATAACCATGGAAGAAGCATTATCGCGCTGGAAAAAATGAACAATAATTACAGGCCTCAGCTCTTCATGCTCACAACCACCCGACGGAGTTAGAACTGTGATTAGTCCCATGAGACATGGATGTGCATAGCACTGGTACTACAGTACTAGCCAGTTCTAGTTCAGGTGCTAGTACCTCACCCTGGAGCTCTAGACCCTAAGCCCTTAACTACATTATGTTTTGCCACCTCTGAGAACTAGATTTCATGGTATAGTAATGAGTTCTTTAAAATAAACATAGAAACTGGCTCACAAAGGAATTAATGACGGACAACACCAGAAGCCAACATTAGTTTGAAACAGAGAAAGCATACCACAGTGCCTCACCCCTCCTCCAACTGCTTTCTTCACTTCTACATTTATGCTTCATGAACACTTCAACCTTCCTCCATTTACAATAATGCCAGTCATTATAAGGTTTATTCTTTCCATGGCAACCCACTCTACCAGAGGTACTCTGGTCGATTTTTAAATCAAGAGGTACTCAAACCAACTGTCATCAAAAAAAACTCACTGGATAGACTCTTACTCAAAAATAAATATTCTCTACAGAAGTCATACAATATGTAACAGACATTACGGCGGCCAACCTCCAGTGATTCTACACACATAATAATAATATATATTCACACTTTTGTGTAATCTCTTCCCTCACCTCCTGCTGGACTTGGAGGTCTTGAGGAAGTAAGAGGCCATGTTTCAGAAGACCATAGGAAAAGCAACCATGGGTGCTCTCAAATAACTATAGGCAGTATCTTTTTATTTTTTTAATATTTTATTTATTTACTTGAGAGAGAGAGTCTGAGAGACAGAGCGCAAGTGCAAGAGAGAATGAGAGAGAGAGAGCATTGGGAGGGAGGGACAAAGGGAGAGGGAGAAGCAGACTCCCCACTAAGCAGGGAGCACCACATGGGACTCTATCCCAGGACCCTGGGATCATGACTTGAGCCAAAGGCAGACACTTAACTGACTGAGCCACCCAGGTGCCCAATAGGCAACATCTTTATAACATGAGGGTGTCCTCCAGCCAAACGGCCCACAAAAAGTTAGTCATAAAGTCACAAGGACTCAATTCTACCAACAGCCTGAACAATCTTGGAAGTGAGTTGTTTCCCACCTGAGTCTCCAGATGAGAATATCATCTACCCAATACCTTGACTGAAAATTTGTGAGACCCTGAGTGGAGGATGAGGCTGAGCCGTGCCAGGCCTTCTGATCCACAGCTGGGAGGTAATCAATGTGTGCTCTTTGAAGCTTAAGTTTTAGTTGCACAAGAAAAAACTAGTACCTCATGGTTCTTCACGATGTAGGTAACGCTTACCTCTAGGAAATTCCAGGCCAGGAAAATCTCTTCCATAATTTATGGTCTAGAAATCTAGCCGTTTCACAAAGAATTGAAGCATATGAACAGAACTGAAGCTCTTTCTTGAGCAAAGCTCTGGCCCTCCTTAGAGCTATTCTGGCAAGCCCTTTCTGTGAAAACATAGGTAAAATCTTCACTGGAAAAGGTAAGCATGCCAGACTCATTAGTTTTCAAACAGTTACTTTTGTCACCTGCAAAGATGGTACAAAAAGTATGTGTATATAACTTCCTTCCAAAGAGGACACTATGGAAAGGGGGAGAAAGAGTAACCTTACAGTGGAGAAACCTGACACACACATCTCCGCCGGGTGACCAAGGTCATTACCAGCAGTGATAATCACACTGATAGCATCTACCCTTATCAAGGGATGATGTGATGAGAAGGGCACTTTCTCTTTTTGGCCCTTCTCCCTAAAATATATAACCCCCATCTAATCACAATAAAGACATTAGACAATTTCCAATTGAGGGGCATTCTATGAAATACCTGACTAGTATTCCTCAACACTGTCCAGGTCATCAAAAACAAGGAAAGTATGAGAAAACTATCACAGCCAAGAGGAGCTTAGAGATATAATGACTAAATCTAATGTTGGATCCTGGATCCTGACACAGAAGAAAAAGACATTAGGTAAAAACTAAGGAAATCAGAAGAAACTCTAGACTTTAGTTAATAATAATATAGGAATATAGGTTCATTAAGTACGACAAACGTACATTCTAATGTAATGTATGAACGAATAATGGGGGAAACTGCATGTGGGGTATTTGGGAACTCCACCGTATTAGTAACTTTTCTGCAAATCTAAAACTACTATAAAAAAGTTTATTACATTTTTTAAACAATCACATCCATCTCATTTCAAACACCACAACAAAATACTCTGCTCTTCTGGCACCAGAGTCAAGTTCAGTCTCTATCTACTGTGTTAGATAACCTCAATTTAATGCCAGAGACACCAGACCAAAATCAGTTTTCTATTCTTTCCTCAATTCCAATAACCAGAGAGCTCAATAAACTAAATTTTACACCAGACATATATCCAGGGTCAAAACTAAATTTCCATATGACAAATATTTTGGAATTTTTTTTAAATTTTACAATGGAGGAATCTTTATGGTGTTTCTTCTTTCTTTTTCTTTTCCTTTTTTTTTTTTTTTTTGTTTTTTTTTAACGTAGTTTTGTGAACCTGACAGCAAATCATGGACAAATTCTACTTTAAAGTCGAGGGCTGTGCAGGGCTGGGAAATACACTTTATCACTTGGATGGCTTCCTTTTGCTTAATAATGTAAGTTAAAGAACTCATCGCCAGTTTTGGTTGCTTATATTGCCAGAAAGCAAACACTAAGTGAACTCTGGTAGCCAGAGTTAGCCTAAGTGTTCTGGTAAAATTATATCAATCTCCCTTCTTCCCTACAATATTTCTTATTCTTTTAAATATGTTTAAAATTTTAGTCTATAGGTCTTTTATTAAAAGATATTTAAAATTCTTTCCAACAGTAACCTTTTTTAAAAAATTTACAAATATTTACCCAGAGAAAAGACAAGCAATTCACTAACAAGACATTTACAAGACAAATACTCACATTAGTTTTTTCCCCCTTAGAAGTTTCCCTGCTCTCCCGTATTTTAGTTCATTTTCAGAAAATAGCTGTATTGAGATATTATTCATGTAATATACAATTCACCCTTTTAAAGAATACGAGTCAGTGTTTTTTAGTATATTCACAGGGTAGTCCCATCATCACAATAATCTAATTTTGAACACTTGGTCCCCCTAAAAGAAATCCCATAGCCATAGGCTGCCGCTACTCATCCCCCACTCCTCACCAGCACAAGCAACCACTAATCTACTTTCTATCCCTATGAATTTGCCTATATTGTAGGACTCATAGGAGTCCTACAATATGTGGTCTTTTCACTTACCATAATGTTTTTAAGGGGCATCCATGTTGTAGCACGAGCCGGTATTTCATTACTTTCTATTGTCAAATAACAATCCACTGTGTGGAGAGACCACATTGTAATGATCCTGTTGATGGTTTTCTGGGTGTTTCCACATTTTCGCTATTCTGAATGACGTTGCTATGAACAGTCATGTAAAATTTTTGTGTGGAGGTGTTTTCATTTGGATTTAAACATAGGAGTGGGTCATACAGTAACGTCATATATATTTTTAGAAATTTTAAGGAAATGGAAAAGTGGCTATCTCGTTTTACATTCCCACCAGCAATGCAAGAGAAGTTTCTAACATCTCTACATCTTCACCAATACCAGTGTTATTGGCCATAGGATTTCATATAGCCACCCTCATGGGTATCTCATTGTGGTTTTGGTAAGGTTTTCCTAATGACTAATGACATTAAGCATCTTCTCACGTTGGCTGGCCTGCTGTATGCCTTCTTTGTTCAATTTTTAAAATTAGGCTGTCTTTTTATCATTGAATTGTAAGAGTTATTTATATATTCTGAACACAAACCTCACAGATACATGATTTACAAATATTTTCTCCCATTCTGTGAGTTGCCCTTCCCTTCTCTGATGGTATTATTTGCAACACAAAAGTTTATTTTGATGTAATCCAATTTATCTATTTTTCATTGCCCCTTGTGCTTTTGGTGTCAGACCTAAAAAAAAAAAAAAAAAAAAAAAAAAAAAAAAAAAAAAAACCTGCTAAATCCAGATCACAAAGATTTGCTCCTATCTAGGAATTTTATAGTTTTAGACCTTACGTTTCTATCTGTGATCCATTCTGAGTTAACTTTTGTGTGTGGTCTTTGCAAAGCAGGGGTCCGACTTCACTGTGCATACGGATATCCAGCTGTCCCAGAACCATTTCTTGAAAAAAATGATTCTTTCTCCTTTTAATTGTCTTGGCACCCTAGTAAAAAGTGAAATGACCATACGTGTAAGGATTATTTCTAGACTACCGAATCTACTCCACTGATGCATTTGTGTATCCTTATGCACACTGTCTTTCCTCCTAGTTCTTGATATTCCAGATATCCACATTCACCTTACTCTGTTAAGGCTGATAATTAGTAAACAAAACAATGGGTTTAATAAGTCTCAAGCACCAGATATAGAACCGAGGAAGACCCAGAACCCAGTTGTGATTTTAGCAACTGCTGATGAACCAGACCAAAAAGATTTTTGCTTGTGGCTTAAGGGGAACTTAGTTTTTAATATTTTTTTTAAATCGATAAAGCAAATAATAAAAATTAGAATAAAAACAATCAACCAACTTAGCATATTAACATCAAATAAAGCAACTAAGACGTAGAGTAACAGTTACTAGGCAACCACAATGATAACTAAATGGAATGTGTGGTCAAAACTATTACTTCGACTCATTCATGCATTCATGTAAATGTGTATGTTTAGATCTCAACTACTTCCTTTAAAAAAAAAAAAAAAGGAGGTGTTTACAAAATCAAATCTATAAAGTGAGACAACTAAAAATAAAAACAAATCAATGGATTCTTTCAGCCACGGTGACCTTGGGAAATGGCCAAACATTTCCAGATCAGCAGGCATGCAAAGAATTCAACAGCATCACGTCTGTGAGTCTACCAGCAATGTGTGTACAGGGAAACTTCTAATATATGGGACAGGGGCAAACTGTTAGACCTTTCAAAGAAGTATAGATGTAAGGAGTTCTGGCCCTCATCTCCCAAAATCTCTGCTTTTTAACCAAAAAAGGATGAAGAAAACCAAGATTTCTTTGTTCTCTGCTTCCTCCAAAGTAGGTCAGGTCTGTGTGTAATTATTGGGTTTCACATTCCTTCAGAAAAGGAAGAGATGTCAATGCATGGAGATTTTTAACAAACAGCAGACTCAGGCTAGGGGTAGAGGCAAGAGTGACTTTGCTGCTAACCAAAAAATAAACTGGGAAACAGTCTTTTGTTTTACAGTAAGCCGATTTTCAGACAGGTTAGGAGAAGAGGCCTAGTTTCTCATTCTAACTACAACAACTGAACTTGAACTTGTGGATAAATCCTCCTTGTTTCATCTGCTGCCCAGGCATGCTCCCCAGTTAGCAAGATTGACAGAAACTGTGAAAAATAAGTTCATGTATTTACTGGAGGACTTTATATGCAAGAACACCAATGAAGAGATTAAGAACTAGTCTTTGCATTACCAAAATTCTGTCCTTAGAAAAAGAATCACTGCAGGTTCCTTCCCACAACACACTCACAGAAATTTTTTTTTTTTAATTTTTATTTTTTATAAACATGTATTTTTATCCCCAGGGGTACAGGTCTGTGAATCACCAGGTTTACACACTTCACAGCACTCACCAAAGCACATACCCTCCCCAATGTCCATAATCCCACCCCCTTCTCCCAATTTTATGGCAAAATAGGTCATATACAAATCTTAGTGCTTTATGGGCTTTTCCATTCCACCCCCAACTCAGAATAACCACTATCTTAAAACTCATGTTATCATTCTTTTGCTTCTCTTTACAACTTCCCCATATATGTACCACCAAACAACCTATTGTTTAGGTATGTCTGTTTTTAAACTTCATGTAAGTAGAATCACATTTATTATTTTTAACTACCTTTTTTGATCCTGGTGATATTTAGAAAATCGTTCCAAGAAATGCATGGAGTGGTATCTAATTTGCTTTATGCTAGTCATCCTTTTCTGAATACATCAACTTTACATATTGCTTCAGAGTTGCTAGATAGTTGAGTTGTTTGCATTTGTACCTATTTTGAACAGTACTTTCAATACTCTTATACAAGTCTCCTGGGCCACGGGTGTAAGTTTCATTAGGGTGTATACTTAGGAATCACTAAGTAAAGCCAAACAGTTTCCCAAAATGGTTGCATCCAACAGTGCAGGTGTTCCCACTGCTCTCTATCATCTCTAACAACTGCTATTTTTTAATTTTTCCCAGTCTGATGGAGAATGGGAGGCAAACAGCTTCTCACTGTTTCAATCTGCATTTCCTTCACTATGAAAAAAGACTGAGGATCTTTTCCTATATTCATAGACCATTTGCTCCTGGTCCAGTGAAATGAACTTATTTGTGACTTTCCTATTTCCTTTTTTGTTGCTGTCCTATCTTTTTTTTTTCCTTTTAATTTGAGGTTTTATATTCTGAATAACAAGCTTTGTCAGTCTATCTTCTCTCAAGTTGTGGCCTATTTTTTTACTCTTTATGATGTCTTCTTTTTTAAGTAAATTTTTCATTGAACCATAACATATAAGTGTAATTTACATACACAACAGCAAGTTAGGATTCTCAGTAATTTTTACAAGCACACGGGGTCCTAAGATACAAAATTTGGAACCACTAAATCATACCTATGTGGTGGCATCTTCTAGTCCTCCTGCTGCTAAAATGCATGTGCCCCACTCCCTCTCTGCATGCAACTCTAGAAATCTCCAGATCTGTCTCCCAGTTCACTCTCCAACTCTGTTCAGTCTGCATCATCTTTCCATTGTTTTTCACATAGGTCTTTTATTTTTAGAGGTTCTATTGAGACCGAGCTCTTCTTGCACAGTTTTCTCATCAATTTGGAGTCTCTTCATCATATATTTTTAATTCCCTCTTTTATTTTTTCAAATATCTCTAATAATCTAGGAGACTGATAGTTACTGCTGATCTTCTAGTTTTATCTATCACTGCGCAACAAACCATCCTAGGACTCAGAGGATTAAAACAATAATCATTTACTTGGCTCACAGATTTGTGATCTGTCTGGGCCTCAGAAAGGACAGCTTCTCTCTGCTCCATGTGGCATCACCTAAAGCAGCTTGAGAGGAGAGTGAAGAATCCACTTTCAAGACAGATGACGTACAAGGCGAGCAAGTCAATGCTGGCTGTCTGCAGGGAGCTAAGTTGGGGCCGTGGGCCTGAGGCCTCTAATCCTCATGACGTGGATCATGAGAATAAGGAATAAATGTGTGGCATTCTTATGGCTTAGCCTCAGAAATCACACAGTATCAGTCCTTGTCAGATTCTTTGGGTCAAAGCAGTCACAAAGGCCTGCCCAGGTTTAATGCAATGGGACAGACTATTTCTTCATGGTAGAATAGCAAGGTTTTAGAAGAACACGTGACATCAGTCAGGAAATACTATTACTGCCCCCTTTGGAAAATCTAATCTCACTCATAGTTGCTTGTTTTTTTGTGCAAGCTCACATTTCTTGCCACTTTATCTATAAAGATTCTTGGAGATCGGTCTATTAAATACGTTTCTATAAAGATCTGATCTATTACTTTTTAAATTTCTAGATCACTTATTTCTGCTCTAATCTTTATTATTTCCTTCCTTCTGCTGTCTTTAGGCATCGATATTTGTTCTTTCCTATCTCCTATAGGTGTAAGGTTAAGTTGTTTATTTGAGATTTTTCTTGATTCACTGAGGTAGGCCTGTCTGGCTATGTACTACTTCCCCTTTAGGGCCAGACGGTTGTGTTTTCATTTTCATTTGTTTCCATCTTTTTTTTTTTTTTTTTTTTTTTTTTTACTTCTTTTTCGATCTCCTGGTTGACCCACTCGTTGTTGAGCAGCACGCTATTTAGCCTCCACGTGTTTGTGGTCTTTCCAAATTTTTCTTGTGGCTGACTTCTAGTTTCATAGTGTTGTGCTCAGAAAAGGCACATGGTATGATTTCAGTCTCTTTGTATTTGTGGAGGCCTGTTCTGTGACCTAATATGTCATCTATTCTGGAGAATATTCTATGTGCACTTGAAAAGAATGTTTATTCTGCTGTTTTAGGATGGAATGTTCTGAATATATCTGTTAAGTTCATCTGGTGCAGTGTGTCATTCAAAGCCATTGTTTCCTTGTTGATTTTCTGTTCTGATGATCTATTCCACTGATGTAAGTGGGGTGTTAAGGTCCCCTACCATTATGTCATTATCAATGAGTTCCTTTACGTTTGTTATTAATTGTTTTAAAATATTTAGGTGCTCCTGTGTTAGATCTGAATTTTACTCTCCCAGACACTTGGGAAGCACAATCAACCAGAAGTACTTTCAACTAAGCTATCACCTTACGAGAATTTCAGGACTAATGGGTTAATAAATCTGGTTGCAAAACCATGTGAGTGTGGGCTTCTGTTTAGGCAGTTTTTTGGCAGACTCTCCCCCCTCCCCATCCAGAACCAAGACATTAAAATGCAAGTCTCTGCATGCAGGGCACCTTTCCCCCATCCAAGTACTAACCAGGCCCAACCCTGCTTAGCTTGCAGGGCACCTTTCAACCACTGAGGAAGTCCCCTTTCTGGAATCTCAAGTTTTCTATGCGGCAATCTCCAATATGACCTCCCTACATTGCTTAGACCCTGTTCTTTTTCTCTTTTCCCCCCTGCTGCTCTAATCCTATAAGAAACCCTCTTCGGTGCTTACTCCAGCTTAAGAAATCATGCTTCCAGGCCTTTTGAGGCCTTCAACTGTTTTTCTAACACAAGCTCCCACATTTTACATACATTTTATATGTGTTCACATAATTTTTTCCTCTCCCCACCCTCATTTTAAACAGTTCTGACCAGAAAGGGCTTCTCTACACATCTAATCTATCATATAGCTGCAAAAGAAATTACTCACTATTCATTTTAAGCTATTTTACTTATTGGGGCACCTGGATGGCTCATTGGTTAAGCCTCTGCCTTCAGCTCAAGTCATGATCTCAGGGTCCTGAGATCAAGCCCTGCATCAGGCTCTCTGCTCAGCACAGAGCCTGCTTCCCCCACTTTCTCTCTGCCTGCCTCTCTGCTTACTTGTGATCTCTGTCTGTCAAATAAATAAAGAAAATCTTTTAAAAAAAGAAGGTATTTTACTTATTAAAAACTGATAAATAATTTCAGGGATACAGCTATACTTTTTAAAGGAAGCTATGTAAAATATATCACTCGGATGGAAATGCTCTGGAAAATATTAATATACTTCCTATAAAGCAAATCTGAGGGAATTTAAATTTATTAGACATACTAACTTCTGCACCCAGATTCTTTGTATCTTTTAAAACCTATGGGGTCTATGCTCCTATACATATTTTTTTTTAAGATTTTATTTATTTATTTGACAGAGAAATCACAAGTAGGCAGAGAGGCAGGCAGAGAGAGAGAGGAGGAAGCAGGCTCCTCGCTGAGCGGAGAGCCCGATGCGGGGCTCGACCCCAGGACCCTGAGATCATGACCCGAGCCGAAGGCAGCAGCTTAACCCACTGAGCCACCCAGGCGCCCCTCCTATACATATTTTTAACATGGTTTAGAACTGCACCCACAGCCCAAGATAAAGGAAGTTTTATCGACTTAAGGGAAAGCAAACAAACAAATGACAAAAAAAAACAAAAAACAAAAAAAAAACCTACAAATTATTCCTAGTGCCAAGGTCTTAAGGTTTAAAAGAAAAAAAAGATGAGGCCAATGTCTTGTAAAAAGAAAGAAATTCAGGGCGCCTGGGTGCTCAGTCAATTAATTGCCCAACTCCCGATTTCGGCTCAGGTCACGATCTCAGGGTTATGAGATGGAGCCCCATATCAGGGTCCACACTAGGCATGGAGCCTGCTTAAGATTCTCTCTTCCTCTGCCGCTCCCCACGCCCTTTCCCTCTCAATAAATAAATAAATAAATTTTTAAAGAAGAGATAAATTCAAGTTCTCTTTGGCAAAATGAAAATGAATCATGTAGATTTAATATTCATATGCATTTTGTTGAAGAGATACCGTTACTATATTTTTTAAATTACAGTTAAGGCTCAAAAGCAGCAGCAACAGTTAATGGAAAAAAAGCACTAGGGGGGGGGTGGTAAGCCACTGGGATAAGAGCCTTTCTTTACATGTTACCTCTCTCTACCACGCTGAAAGCAATGGCAACAAATTATCATACTCCCCAAAAGATGACAGCCAAACTCTCCTATCCCAGAGGAGAAATGGCTATCACAACTCTGAGTCGGCATTGGCAGGAGACTTCACAGCAAGCCACTGAACAGACCATTTACCATTCTTCATCTTGTGCAATATGACCTTTCCAGCTCAGCCTGCTAAATATCACAGTGGTCCAGGAGGAGAAAATCCACATGGAAGCAAATTCCTAAATGCAATTTGCCCTATGGGCAGGATGCATTTCCAGATTCTTTGTCCCACTTTGCTCCACTCCCCTCTTTGGCAGATGTTAGAATTCACTCTGTATAAACTCTGGAGCCCAGATTACAAAACTCAGCAAAGTGTGCATTTGGCACAGGCAAAAATGGTTGCTTTGTGCACTGATTTGGAGTTGCTAACTTAGGATATCCACAGTTTCAAAAATGTGTCGAAGACTGATGAAAATTTAAAAATCAGGAAAAAAGGCACGTGTCGCACACATCCCAGCACAGGCTTACAAGTCTTCTGAGATCATCCTCTCCATGCCGACAAAATACCAAGGCCATTATGCAATCTGTGGTTTCTTCTTATAATTGAAGAAATTAATAGCTTTGGATTCAAAACTGAGATAGCTTTACCCTGAGATATTCTCCCGGCCTTGGATCTCTGTGTACAGAATCCGAAAGTACCAGTTACCAGACTCCCAAAGAGGGCTCTACAAAAGGTTCTTTTCATTCTCTAGCAATCTTTCTTCAGAGCAAAACTTCAAGAATGTCTTTTGGAAGAGTTGTCTAATTATGAAAAGAGGCCACAACAAACCGCCACAGTACAGCAGTATGTGTTCACCAAGGTGACAGAATTCATCTACACTGTATTTCATCTCATGCCTTATTGCTAGCTTTTCTCCGAACATTAAAATCAAAGCGTTAGCCTTCACAACAAGGGAGATCCTACACAGGATACATCAAGCCTGCAGATATTCCTAAATTGAAAAGGGTTAAACCTAGAAGGGGTTTAATTTAATTTAATTTAATTTAATTTACAATCTGAATTGTAAGTAATCTGGCATATGCAGATTTGGGGGGCAAAGTTACCTGCTGCAGTCTTAGGTAATGCAAATCTAATCCATAACAGTAAAAATCATAATTAACTAGAGCCTAGAAATTAATTAATTGATCTTACTAGATGAGTTTATCCTTGTAAATGGATAAGAGCTTGCTTATCCATCCAGACATTAAAACGGGTACAGAGGCTCAACTATAATTTCATCCATTTTGGCCTGCTTGACATCAAACTCTTCTGGCCTCCGTGTGTTCTCCTAGATGTTTGGAAGTACCTTCAAATACGTGTGAAGTGTGTAAACCTGGTGATTCACATACCTGTACCCCGGGGGATAAAAATATATTATATGTTTATAAAAAATAAAAAATTATAAAAATTTAAGAAAAAAGAAAACAAATACATCAAATAAAAACAAACAAGAAACTTCAGCTTGCATTTATGATTCTAAGAAAAAGAGGTTTACTTTTTATAAATTTCACATTTATTTAGAGCAATAATGAAGATGCATGAAGAGATCTATTGTTTACAAACAACAATACACTTTTAGACTTTGTAACACAATTCCTTAATACAAAATAAGAGTAAAACAAGTATCTGTTCAATAAGTAGAATAACTACAAATGAAAAGAATGAAAAGGCCTTTATTTCCCTGCAAAGAAAGTAAAGCACATACTAACATTAACTTCAACTTCAACATCAACTTCAACAAAATACAGCTTCAATGTATTTCAGACACACAGGCTCTAAAGAGAAAATTAGTTTATCATTTCCGAGCCTTCTAGCTATCAAGTCACATAACCGGATCTGGGTTTCAACAGAAATTCAGGTTCTCCTCCACAAAATGAAAAGGGCTATGGTAGCTCACTCTGGTTAGGAGAGCAGCCCATCAAAGGCATCAATCATTCTGGTGGGAAAAAAGCATCAATATGTTTTTTGCATCTTGGAGATATGTGTGTGTGTATGTGTGTGTATGTATATATACATACACACACATACATACACATACATTTTTTTTTTCAGTCTGCCCTTCCCCCTTTCCCTGAAGAACAGCTTTTGAAGTTCGACCCTAACCTTCCGGCTTTCCATCCCATGCAAACACTCCCAATGTCATTAACAGTTCAGGGAGAGAAAAGAGCCTGGGCTCAGGGCAAGCTGATACCACTGGGGTTCTCACTCTCACCACCTCCTTTCATAGCTCTAGAACAACTTCTCGAATAAAGCTGCTCCGAAGATTAAAACATAGGTCACCTAGAACAAGGGCTGGCGCAGCAAAGGAAACTAGTAGGCACCGGCTGTTGTTCTGGTTGGTGTCAGTACTATTATTACCATTCCACTTATCCCTGCCCAGGTCTCTGACCCCACTGCCTGGGAATCCCAACTTCTGTCACTTCCTGAAGACTCAGACTTCAGGAAATGACAGACCCCTAACATTCAACAGAATATTGCAGACCCCTAATATTCAACAGAAGATGGAGTCTTCTTACTTGACAGGGAGAAGAGACATGGAAAATTCCTTCAATTTGTTGTATGTTTCTCTGTATCTTCATGCACCCAAAACTGCCTTTTTTTTTTTTTTTCCATCCCAGAAGAAGCAGGTCTTCAACCTCAGGCAAGTAACAAGTGCCCCCAAAAAGTCACCAACTAGTCTCCTCCTCCTCTTCTTTCCCTTCCTCCTTCCCAAACAAAAGTGACAGCAATTTCCAAACTCCAAATTATAGAAGAGTTACTGATGCTCAAATTTCAGGGCTGGCAACTGCCAACCCTCACGTGGTTATGGAGAGTGGCTACTGATTTTATCGGATCACTCTGCTCTTCACCCTCAAAATCCATTTGACTGGCATAGAGGAGGGCAAGTTCCCAAAAAATAACTACGGGTTCAAACTCACAGAAAGAGAAAGTAGTAAGGTGGTTGCCGGGGGCGAGGGGAAAGTAGGGAGTTTTTGCACCTGACTGGCTTAGTTGGTAGATCATGAGACTCTTGATCTCAGGATTGTGGGTTCAAGCTTCACAATAGGCATAGAGCTTACTTTAAAAAAGGAAAAAAAAAAAGTGCACAAAAAGAAAATTTATTTTTATTTTTATTTTTATTTTTTTAAAGATTTTTTATTTTATTTATTTGTCATAGAGGGAGAAGCGAGAGCAAGCACAGGCAGACAGAGAGGCAGGCAGAGGCAGAGGGAGAAGCAGGCTCCCTGCCAAGCAAGGAGCCTGATGTGGGACTCGATCCCAGGACGCTGGGATCATGACCTGAGCCGAAGGCAGCTGCTTAACCAACTGAGCCACCCAGGCGTCCCAAGAAAATTTATTTTTAAATTAATTAATTAAATTTGGTTTGATTTAATGGGTACAGAGTTTCAGCTGTGCAAGATTAAAAGAGTCCTGAAGACTGGAGACTGGATGCACAACAATGTGAATGTACTTAACTGTACATTTAAAAATGGTGACGATGCTAAGTTCATGTTACATGCTAATTTTACCACAATTTAAATACATATACATACATACGTACATACATACGTACATACAGACATACACACATACAGCATGAACATATTCATAACAGCTCAGTACCACCCCAATATAACCTCCACCAACCTTTGCCCTGAATCCATTTTTGGGAACCCTATTCAAATCAGGGTTAAAATTTATCTAGCCATTTCAGTTTGTTCAAACAAATTCCTGGCAAGCCTCTCCACAGAAACTTACGTAGCCAGCCCATGTCTTTCTAAAAGATAAAAAAAGATGGCCTGTTATTGAGTTACATTTCGGGTTAGGATTGAATATTCTCAGAGATGACAAGCACAGCATCTGCTTCCTTCCACCCAGCAGAAGTAAATATTAAAATAATTCAAGAATACCACTCACTCTCCCAAGGGAATCTTCTGACGTCTGCACTTGGGATCCTTGGGACAGAGGTACAGAAGAGAACGAGCGCAGAGGAGAAAGCTCTTAACATAACCTGTTCTTATGAAACTAACCAAACGAAATCCATGTTACAGGAAAAATCTGACTTGAGATGCAAATATTTATTAAAAAACTATGGTTTAAAGACCATCTATTTTTAGGAGAAAAAAAGTGTGTAGTACAACAACACAGTAACAAACTAAAATGCAGGGTGAGAAGATAATAGTAAACCTTTTCGGCCAGAATAAGAAACTGTACTTTCGAGAGTTATTTTTAAAAATGTTAAATATTCACTCTTTACCTCAATATGTAAAAGAATCATTATACGAAGAGCGTTAAACACATGCAAACATATACGAACCAAGCTAAGTTTGGCTGTATTCACAGAACTTATCTGTATTTGGCTGGAACAACTCCTACTCACCTCATAAAGTCTACAAAGGCTGTTACCTCATCACAGACACAAGTCATGCTGACACCAGAAAGACCCCTGGAAATCTCTTTCTAACACAACCTCTTTGATGGATAGATGACCAAACTGAAATACTGAAAGCATAAATAAAACCTAAGTATGAAATAAATGATGACACCGCAGCATATGAAAATTTAGTTACTTTCTAATATACCAATGTTAATTTATAAGAAGATATAATGACGATGATAATTTTTCAAAGAACACAATCACAATAGCCACAAACTATCAGAAGCCTTGGAAAAGATATTCCAAAAAATGTGCGAGCATTTCATGGAGAAAACGAGAAGACGTTAGTGAAGGACTTAAGACCCATGCGACGTCCATAGCCAGAAATACCAAATATTGAAAAGACCTCAATTCTCCCTCCTTGCCCCTAAATAAGCCACGCTCTAGTCTCTCTTCCAAATAAGACCACAATAAATAACATTCTACATTCTTCTACTCTGGGAGCAATAGTGGCAAGGGGACACAGAGGAAAAATTATAATGTATAAACCAGGAAAACGTATCATCTTACCTGAACAGTTTAAACTTAAACACCAGTTTCTAGTCTATAATGCCCAGCCAAGAGCACCTTGCCTTCTACATTCACTATTTTTACAAGTTCAAATGTCCCTCAGATGATGATCTGTATTTCCAGGCAATTCTCTGTATTTGCTTTTAAAATCAGTAAGTGCTTTTAAAATGCAAAGTGAACTTGAAACAAAGTAGGCAGGCCAGAAGCTAATTTAACATTGTAACTTTAGAGTTCAGCATACACTTATTTGAAGTCTGCACAAGCTTGCCACTCAGTATTCTTCTACCAGGTTTCTTGAAAACAAGCAGGATACTTTTGGTTCTATACCAATACAAACTATCCTAAGTCCCTAAAGGTCAAGAAGAACAAGGTTAGCTCCCTGAGACTTCCAGGACCAAAAAGATATACTATCATAAAATCCTAATAAAAGTTATAAATTAAAACTAAAGGCAACCCAAGTTGCTTTCCATTAGTATTCCACTGGTAAAGAAGGGATTGAGTAAATTAAAAATAAAAATTGGACTTGGCCCTGTGGAATTATTAACTACCTATAACTGTGGGCTTCCAATTACAATCCCATCTCTAGATTTTGGTACATGGAGCAGGGTGAGTTGCGACAAATAACAACTGTAAATCTCTAACCCAAGCAAGATAGTTTCTGACAATTTAACTCGAAAGGGTAACTAAGAACACAGGGCTTAAGGTTAAAATACTACTACATAAACTGGGAGGCGGCATGTCAAACTTCTAGTAGGGTAATTTCTGAGCCTCTTAATATTTTACTGCATCAGATTCAATGCTGCTGAAATTGGAATTTCAGTTTAAAGACAATGGCAAAAGACTCTATTTTCCTTCTCGCTCAGAAAAAAATTAATTAGAAACAGTAGACATTGTGTGAGAAAGCAGTAAGGCAATCTGCATTTTAATGGTGCAGTCACGTAAAGAAAAGGCTATGACTGAACACATGAACTATGCAAGCTTCTTGGCAGCAAGACAACATGGTACTTACCCATACCAGTCCCTGCAGTGATCCCACTAGCCAAGTACCAGCACACCCACACCACATCGACAACGCAAAGGTGAGAACTTTCCTAAATAAAAAAAACTACTGGAGAGACCGAGTGTCTAGACTCGAGAGGGAGGAAACCTGCCAACATCAGAGAACTTCCCAGTTCAAAGAATGAACTTTTCCCCCAGTGTGAGAGGAAGTGGGGAAAATGCTGTGATTGAGGCCCAACAGTCAGAAGGCTAATCAAAGTTGAGTATATCCTATACCCGTTAATGAATAAAGCAGCAAATTTAAACTCCTAGCCCTTCAGAATACATAGTCTAGTGCCTTAGTCTATCTATAGTATTTTATTGGCAGTACATTAAAAAGCACATTAAGAAAAATAAATCACTGATTTCTCTTAGTCCATAGATTTTTTCAAGAATGTAAGACAAAAGACCAGTGACCTATATCCCTAGAATCAAATAGAGACAATCTCTTTAACAGGCTCCCAAGTCTTCCACATGAGTTTTTCTTAAGTCTCTCTCTGTGGTTAGGCTGCTACTCATGGGAGCCCTCCGTCCTGACCCTGGTATCTCCAAGCAGACGGTGATAACCTGCACATCTGTATGTCCAGGCTTTGTACTTCCAACCATCCCCTCCTGGACATCTCCCTTGTGCACCCCATCACCCTCAAGTCAGCCTACCCATAACTGAAGTGACTGCATTTTCCCTTCTCTGGCCAAACCTCCTCTTCTACCCTGACTTTCCCTGTCACCTAAAAGCACTGTCTGGATAAACCAATTAGGAGTCTACTTCCTAATTATCTACTTACCAAAGGTCCTCCCCTCTTTGAAAAAAAAAAAAAAAAAGAAAGAAACAAAAAAAATTAATCCCTCACATTCCAAAATTTTTCTTCTATAATGTAAGCAATGTCACAAAATAATAAATGCTACTATTTATTGGATAAGTTTCCTGTGTGAAATGCTGGGCTTTATATATATGATGGCATTCAATCCAATCTTACAGTAAATTCTTGGGGTAGTCATTATTATGCCTGTTTTACATGTGAAGTAAACTGAGTTTAGGCTTATCCAAAGTTAAAAAGATAGTCAGGGAGACTAAGAGTTCAATATCAGATACCACCTCTTAACCACTATTTAACACTGCCTCGTCTTACAGAATGCTTTTTTAAAGATTGAGGGAAGAGGGAATCTAGGTATTATTCAGTTACTCTAATAACTAAGTTACAAATTCATTATTTATCATACTGTTCTAGGCCCATGCTACATAAAATTTTATATCTACAGGGCCCCCTGGGTGACTCAGTGGTTTGAGGCCTCTGCCTTCGTCACCGGTCGTGGTCCCAGGATCCTGGGATCGAGCCCCATATCAGGTTCTCTGCTCAGTGGGGAGCCTGCTTCCCCCTCTCTCTCTGCCTGCCTCTCTGCCTACTTGTGATCTCAGTCTCTCAAATAAATAAAATCTTTAAGAAAAAAAATTTTATATCTAGAGATTCTCTCAAAACACAAATCTGATGTAAAAGACCAAACCAGAAGTATCTTTTGGTGCCTGTTCCTTCCTTATATGATAAAGACAAACAGTATTTCACCATCAGCCTCCGACCCTACCTTTCAACTAGATCTTCCAGTATTCCCAGCCACAGTCCCCTTTCCCACACACACACCTTTTGAAGCTAAGGCTGTATGCAACTAGTAATTCTCACTCACTCTCCTAAGGCCAGGTCGGTGGTCAGTTTTCTCAAGGTAGCCTTCCCTGACTTCTCCAGGCAAAATTAACTCCTCCTCCTTCTGGCTTCTACAGCAACCTTTCCTTCATTCCTAACTTGCAGCACACATATCTATGAACATACACATTACACCCATATACATGTATCATCAAATTTACTACAGATCCCAAAAAAGAGAGTCATCTTCTCTTTTCAAATATTTGGACACACATACAGAAACCTCATATATATGTGTACCTGTAGGGAAAGACATTTGTGCAGTAATCCTTCCCATTTCTGTTCCTTCCTCGCCCTCTTTCTTATCCACTCCTTACCTATACCCTATATACTCTATAGCATATTTTTTAAAAAGGAAATACTCTGAGGCCAAAGTAAGTATTTCCAAATGTAAAACCAATAACATGGTTTACTAAGACTACAGTTAGGATCAACCATGTGGCGTCCAATGTATATTAATGGTACAAATTGTTGCATTTGTATTTAAAGAAGTAGGGCTTTTCACTATACTTTAGGTAGGAGAAATGGCATTACTAAGAACAGGGTCAAGGAATAGGGATTCAAAATGTATCATGTAAGGACCAAAGGTGAATGAACAATGGACACATTTTTAGATCTTTCCTTCCTCCGCCACCCCCAAAGTAACAGAAGTGCTTTTCATAGCCATAATTGACTTTTAAATAGATAAATCACAGCGTAACCTTATATAACTAAACTATGTATGTCACTTTCAGATTGTTTTTCTATCTACAGCTTATATCCTAAAATATTTTTATTGTAAAATATTTGGTTTAACTGCAAAACAAGTTCTTTATTCCTGTTTAACAAAAGGAGGGAGGGAGGGAATAGGGAAGGAAGGAAGGAAGAAAAGGAAGGAAACAAAACTACAGACAACAGAATAATCTTAGCCTTTTATGGTTCGAACCCTGAAACCCAAAAATACAGGTTACTTAGCTTCTAAAAGTGATTTCCTTTCTCTACCCTTCTAACTATTCTGAGAAGCACACAGGAACAGAGATTTAAGAAAACGTGCATATTCTTCAAGTGTAGTCCTAAAGCAGCAAGGGAAAAAAAAAATCCTCAAATACCAGGAAGGGTAGTGGAGAGGGGCTGCAGGGTGCAAGGAGAGACCAGGTTGCCAAAGAAACCAAACAGCAAAGAGTAAGAGGAAAAATCATTAGTTGGAAAACCTCTGAAATGCTGTTTGTAGGAGTTCAATCTCTTGTCCTAAAAGACACAAAGAGAAGAGACCAATTGTCACAAATGACAAAGGGAGTCCAGAGCACACCAACTGCCTTTTCTAAATCATGCAGCACACATGTATCAGTGACCATGAGAGAATGAGAAATCTAGGATGAATCTTGTGACTTCGCTGAAACCCAAATTTTGTGTTACTTTTTAAAGACAGCTTCTGTCAGCCTAGCATTTAAGTAGATATAAATGGTAGATACAAATATAAAAGCTGTTATTGTTTATAATATAAAATATAATATAGTAATATAAAATAAAATAGAAAATTTATATAAAATATATACAATATAAAAATTAAATTAATATTAAAAAGTTACAGTTTATAATATAACCTAGGTAAAGAAACTCAGCAAACCAGAAACATTTATGAAATTAACTAGCCTCCCTTGCTCCCTTTGATGTGTCTTGGTTTAGAGGGGAAAAGTAAAATTATGAAGTATCATTTATAAGTAACCAGTAGTCCCTGGTTTTGAAGAGTTCAAAAGTTTCCTCATCGGTTAAGGTGAAGATAGTTGTAATACTTCACTCACAGGGTAGCTGTGAGGTTTAAATGAAATCATATTGGGACGCCTGGGTGGCTCAGTTGGTTAAGCAGCTGCCTTCGGCTCAGGTCATGATCCCAGGGTCCTGGGATCGAGTCCCACATCGGGCTCCTTGCTTGGCAGGGAGCCTGCTTCTCCCTCTTCACTCGCTCTCTCTCCCTCTGTCTCTGATAAATAAATAAAATCTTAAAAAAAAAAATAAAAAATAAATGAAATCATATTAAAGTACGAAGGACAAACAGTGCTTAGTCAAGATTCCATCAAATCCCTTTGAGACTGCCACAATAACCTCACCTCGACACCCTAACATCCACGCAACTATCCCCTCGGAGATCTCTGTCAGATGAATCTTCCTAAAACACTCCTTTCGCGGCACATCAGGAACCTGTGTTTGCTCATCCCAAACTCAGATTTACAGGTCTGGCTCTCAAGGCACTCTAAAACCTGTCCAAACACAAGCACCCCAAGGACTGCTGCCAAACAATCACTTAGTCCTGTTACCACTCATCACTCATCTTTGCACAAAACTTATCTCTTTTGTTTCTGCCTCTGTAGCACCTACTGTTTTTCTAAAAGGCCCACTTTCCAGGCACGTCCTACGCCTACTTTCTACCTGTGCAAATGCTATCTACCCTTCCAGAGAACAATTCAGATTCTTTGAGTAGGTGCCAATATTTTGATCCCCTAGGGATCACTCCTTAAGAACCTCTTAAGAACCTCACCACAAAGGATAACCTTACCCTGTTCTCTAATCGTGCTGTTAGCAAATTCTATAAAGTAAAAATCTCCTTCAGGGCACGGAGTTCTGTCTTCCCTAAACATCATTCACGGTACCCAGCAAAACACAGTGCACCTTCAGAAGCCTTTCATTCACTTGTTTGCACAACTAAACACAAGGAACAAAATTTTATTCAACAAATGAATAATAAATCTTTCAGTTCCATATTACAGCTTGACTACGTCAGGAGGGTGGAAATCAGAAAATATTTTCTTAAATGTAGCTGTAATTTTATGACCAGAAAAATACCAACATTAACTTGCCCAAATCCAGTGAGAAAGGGAGGATCCAACAGGAAGAAAAATGGGACATTTCTCCATCCTTGATACCGAAACAATAGACAACGGGGAGCCGTCTCCACATTGTTGTTAATGGAAGCATGCACACTTAAAATTGGCAGGCTCGTGTTTCCTGACCAGTATCACATTCATCCACAACAGTATCATAGAAGACCTTTTCACTTGATTCCATTATCAAAAAAGAACTCCCAAATCTATCCTAATGCAAGCAATTTTACATCTCTCTGAAGTTAACAACTTGAGGAAACAAGATTCAAAGGAACCACTGGCCGTTATTATTAGGTTACCTCTCTTGAGATACATTCATAGCCAGTCTTCCTTTGTTTTGCCCTGCACTTGACTCCTTAGCAGCTAGGCTGTGAGTAGCAGAGAGGTGCTGAGCAAACATTGCTGCGGTGCTTAGCCGGCTCATCTGGATCTAACAGGGCAGGCAGTCTGCAGGAAGGCAAGTGAGACGCAGGCAAATGGAAGGCTCTAAACAGCGGGTATCTCGTACAGACATGCAAAGCTGTAAATGCAAACATAGACCTATGCATGCTGTATCATCTGAAAGCCATTTTGCTCAGTATTGTACTTAAACACAGACTCATGCTACAGTGGCTTAAATTTTTAATAAAAGGTATAAGACCTAGACTACTAAAAAAGACAAATATGGCATTTATTCATTAATGTATTCATATTTTTCTCTGATTCAAGAAATGCTTAAATACAAAGATAAATACACATTGGGTAAAATACAGAATGGTGAATAGAAAAGTGAAGAGAAAATGAGATTAGGAAGATGAGATTTGAAAAAGGAAGAGGTTAGTATATTAAAATGAAAATATTAGGACCTTTAACATTTTTGCAGACAGAGACAAAAACAGAGTACTATGAATTTGGAGGAACAACGGATCTCAGCCAATCAGGACAATCAGGGTAGGCTGGGACCCATAAGGGCACAACAGTGCCACTGTTGACAAAGAATGTCGCTTCCTTCATTTATTTATTTAAATTTTTTTACTTATTCCTTTTTGAAATGACAAAGTTGAACACTGTTGATCGGGGGGGGGGGGGGGGGGATGTATGAGAAGATCTAGAAAACTCCTGACCAGGTTTGATCCTTTCTTCATCTACACGCTTTAGCGCTAGAAGCATCTGTATTACTTCCTCCCAGGTCTCCCATGACTTCGGTAACACCAATGTCTACAGCAATGTATCAAGCACACACTAGGTGCTTAATAAATGTCTGCTGAATCCATTTAACAA
The DNA here is from genome assembly GCF_964662115.1 of Mustela nivalis. Lineage (NCBI taxonomy): Eukaryota > Metazoa > Chordata > Mammalia > Carnivora > Mustelidae > Mustela > Mustela nivalis. The sequence continues at coordinate 20,763,016 of NC_139028.1, forward strand.
CCCAATAATTTTCATGGTTTTACTAACCTCTGAGGTCAATTAAAATTTTTTCCTCTTCTACCATTTTTAGAAATGCCTGGAAGACCTAGAGGAAGTTGAGATGGTGGCGCATCATTCATGTCCCAGTGCAGTACCCCTGTGAGGGTATTCTCTGTACTAATCCAGAGAGAAACTATTCACAGGCTCAAGGGAAAGAAAATAAGGAAAAGACTGACAACTGCTATTTAAAAAATACTTGCCATTCTTCTTCCTCTTACCTAAGGTGGATTTTGGGTGTAAATAGAAACAAATGTTTAAAAATTCCAATTTCTCCATAATGAGAGGCAGGAACTTTGACCATGATCTCTCACAGATAAAGAAACAAAATGGTGGGAAAAAGCTGTGGCTTTCATCATTTCCTCAACCAACTTGAGCACATTAGCCTCAGAAAGCTCCCTCCTGGCACAGAGAGGTCTCACCTTGCACTCTTTTCATATCTCCAAGACTACTGAAATTGTTCACAGAATCACAATTTCTATGTATGCTGTTACATGAGCTTTTTACTTGACAAGTACAGTAAAGATATAAATTATTGGCCATACAAAAATAGAAATTCAGCCATAATCTCAAGCGAGTCCAGAAAGCTTGCTTTTTTTTTTTCTTTTTAAGATTTTTTAATTTATTTATTTGACAGACAGAGATCACAAGTAGGCAGAGTGGTGGCGGGGCGGGGTGGGGGGTAGGGAGGCAGTCTCCCAGAGTTCAGTGTGGGGCTAGATCCCAGGAGCCTGGGATCATGACCTGAGCCAAAGGCAGAGGCTTTAACCCACTGAGCCACCCAGGCGCCCCAGAAAGCTTGCTTTAAACTACACTGGAGAACGTTTTAACTACACTACAGAGAACTAACTTTACTAAGTGATCCATTTTGAACAAATCAAAGAGAATACTGACCACTATAGGTACACAACCCTCAAGAACATAGGTATATGAAGTCAAGGCACATTTCAAATCAGATTCCAGATCTACACAAGTCATGACAATTCTTAGCTTTTAGTTCAAAAGATTTATGAAAGAAAATATTTTACAAACATAGGAGAGCCAAACATGCCTAGATTTTGACTGTAGAGTTAAAAATATTAGAACAGTTCCAGAATTATTGGTTCAAGTCCCCAGGGTAAATCATTTTTATGTTTTTATTGGTAGATAGGGCTTCCTTCTAGGTCCTTCACTTCTTTACAGTGAGCTGTAGTAACAGGGCAAGTGTTCGATATTTGAGCCATAAACACTCCAATTACGGTTCTAAAACTTAAATGTCTGTGACTTTTCTGAAGTTGTAACTTCTAGTACTCCAAAATTCTTCAAAATCTGTGATTCCTCTAAGCTCGCGGGAGATCAGCAACGGCAAACAAATGACAATCTAACTGCTCTCTAGTCGCTCTGGATGACACTTGTCTTATATCAGCTTCAAGTTCAGCATATTTGTGTGCTTGTGAGAATAGGGTGAGTATGATCCTGTGAGACACAGGAGGGAGCTGGATCTCTAAGAAGGCCTTTAACTGAAAAATATTCTGGATCTGAAGAAGCCATTCAGTCACATGCTTCAATGGTCTGCACACTAGCAGTCGGACTTTAAATACAAACCATCTTTCCATACTTGGCTTCAATTTAGAGTCTTCCCAAAAGAATCCCGTCAACTGGCCATGCTAAGGGTACAAAATGAGGAAAATCAATCAACATTTTCATCCGCCTCCTCGCATTATGTGCAGCTAATCCGTTGGTAAGTTCACGACATCAACTCTGCTGACCATTCACTGAAAGCTGAGCACCCAGCCACCTTTTTGTGTTTGTTCTGCAAAATAAATTTTTATTTATTTTAGTAATATTTTTATTTCACAGTATTTTTACTACGAAGTGGTATGTGTTTGTTGTAGAAAATTTAGAAAACAGATCAAAGAAGGAGAAAAAGATTCTGCTACCACTCACAGGATACAACCACTGACCTCTAAGTGACCAGTAAGACAACTCTGTCACCTGGTTCAATGGCTTCTACCGCAACCTCAGCTCCACCACCATCACCGCCCGTCCCAGGTCCACTTGGATTACCGACTCAGCGGGTCTGCCTCAATGGCTTGAAGGTGTTCGTAATTTTTCCTGTGTAATATGTCTATCAACAAAAAATGAAACTCTACTGTATATACATACCACATGGAGTGTGTTTTTTTCCACTTAGGAACACATATTGTTTATCTTTCAATATCTCTAAATAGTCTTCCACAGTTTATAATCGATTTCTCAGGTTGGGACTTCTAGGGTTTTGGGGGGAGGTTTTGTTTGTGTTTGCTATTCTCAACAATGTTATGGTAAATATTCTCACGGCTACATTCTTATTTTGACGGGTGGTCATTTCTATCAGACAAACTCCTAAAACCAAAAGTGCCAAGTCAAAGAATATACACTTTTAAGGCCATTGCTACATTCTTCATACACACCCCTAAAGTTGGACCTCCCTAGTCCCCAACCCTGGAGATGGCGCTGAGAATGGCCCAGTTTTAAATAAAACTTCACTGTTTGGACAAGTAAAACAGAATGACATCGTAACTGACATTACTTTGACTGTGGGTGACATATACATAAGGTATATCTAAAATTAGGTAAGCATATTGGATAATTGTATGTTTTTTCATTGTTGCCAAAAATTTCTATCAGTTCATTTTTAGCTCAAAACCCTCTTGCTCAACCTCTCAATTTTAGCACGCTTATATAAAAGGGGAAAGTACAGCATAAAACTCTTCTGATACTCCTGCCTTGGAAACTCCTTCCTCAAACCTGAGGTGGGCAAGATAGTCTCTCCATTACTTGTGCTCCAATACAGAAGGTATACACAGCAGAGTTGACATAATACCTGGCATAAATAAAATCTATCTGCAATTAGCTACACAATGTTGGAATTTATAAGTGAGATCAACCCACTTGGGATTTGTTTGTTTGTTTACTTTCTTAGACATCCTTTTTAAATCTTAAGTGCATTTTAATGCATAGTTCTGTCAGGGAGCCAAGAAATAATAAAATGGGGACTATCAACCCTCTTTAATGCTGTCAGATTACTAAAACATCAATGACAAAGCATCATGTTAAAGTGATCTATCTTATAAAAGTAGTATCAGATCCCATTAAATTACAGCTGATTCATCTCTCGTTACCTTGCCCAAACAAACCTAAAAGACTGAGTAGCTTTCGGGCTCAAGATTTTCTCCAACTTGTCCGACTCATTCAGACATTGCCAAGGCCTTCTCCAAGTGATTACCTGGTGTGTAATGAATCCATTTCTTAAAGACTATTAATGCACATACTAATGCCAGCATAGCTGGAAGGGAGAGAACTAGCCCAATGAGATCATTAGTCATTGATACCAGATTATAGTAACATTCAAAAATGACAACAGGCTGCTTAGCAACAGTTTTCCACATGCATTCATACAAAAAAAAAAAAAAAAAAAAAAACTGACAGTAATCTTCTCCACAGAAAATCACAGACAGAACCTATTCATAAAACAGTATGGGATCTCTCAGTAACGGAGCTCAGCCAAAAAACCCTGCCCTCTTGGCAAATTTTCCCCATATATAGGAACAAGAATATGGGATCACTGTTCTCTGCCCCCAAAATACTCCCACCTTTGATGGACAAGGGAAACCTTCCTCTCCTTGAAGGTTCATGTCTCTCAACCATACTGCTCTCTGTGTCAATGGTCTAACTCATCTCCAGGCCGTCTTTCAGTGTATGTAGAATAACTTGGCACCTGGCTTGGTCATTTCCAACCTAGGTACTAACATTCTTCTAGCCAACTTCCCAGAACTGAGACCTTAATGGCAAGAACCTTTATCTCTTCTCCTGGACTCATCATAATCCATAGCTATTCCAGTCTTGAAATCCTGAAGTACAGTATCTACAATAAGCTAGATAGAATTTTTCCAATTTCCCACAATCACAAGACTTGTCCTTCCAAATTATGAGAAACAGCAAGCAATTCAAGATAAAGTTAAGCCCCAGCCCCACACCCCACTGCTCATTTCTCTCATTGGCTTACACCAACCACATCAGCCAACACTCTTCACGGGTGAACCTCATTAGAACCTTGGATCGCTTGACCCTTTCTCCTTCCCTTCTCTCACAAGTACTCTTTATCTCATCATAACCAAGTTTCTACCACAAGTAGTCTTTAATCACTAGTGCCACCTACTTACCTAACACTCCTTAATCCCCTAGAACTGGCCTCGCACTCAACAACTCTACCGAAACTCCCCTCACTATAAAGTCACCAACGGACCCACTAAGGGATACTTCTCAGTCTCAATCTTAATGAATTCCCAGCAATATTTTCCAGAACTAATCACTCCCTTCTTTAAATTCTTTCTCCTGCTTCCAAAAAACCCTCCCCTACCTCTATTTTATCATCTGCCCTATTCCTCTTCCTCCCCTCCCAATCCTCCCCACAGCAGCCAGAAGGATTTTTGTTAAAGGTCTGATTTGATCATGACACTCTCCAGCTTAAAACAGTTCGGGTGCTTTTAACAAAGTCTTTCATGTGGTTTATAAGGTAACTGTTTAATTCCCCTGGCCTCATTTCTCTCAACACACTTCCTTGCTCTCCACAAACCCACCACACTGAATGATTTGCAGTTCCCTAAACAAGCCAGGGTTTTTGTCTCACGTACTCCGGCCATTTTCAGATACTACTTCCTCAACTGAAATACTTGTCTTTCCAACACCCCAAACCCCACCCCTACATTTTGCACAACTTCACTTAGCTGACTCCATCTTACAGTTTCCTAAAAAGGCTTTCCTGTTGTCCTCCCCCCTACCCCCATACTGGGCTAAGGGGTTAAGGTCTCCGTTCTATCCTAAATGCCCTGGTATAGGACTTGACCATTGTAGTTGCCTGTTGTTTGTCAAATCTCCCACTAGACTGTAAGTTCCCTGAAGGCAATAACTGTATCTTATTCACCCTGTTAACTCAATATATAACTAATTCTATGTCTAACCCATAACAGGAACTTAATAAACATTTAACAAATAATGAACGAATAAAGGGCACCCTTTTCTGCACCCTAGAAGAGTTCCTTAACTCATTATTTCTTGCTTAAATAATACAAGAGTCTCCTAATAATGTTTCTCCTAACAACGAATAAGAGTCTACCGACCTTCAACCTACACTACATATTGCTACATGAATTCTTGAAAGCAAACTGGATTCCATGTGTTCCCTTCTTAAAAGTTACCAGAAGTTTCCCCATTATCTACAGGAACAGTTCCAAACTTTTTAACATCAAAGACAAAGCTCCTTCATTGTCAAGTCTCACCTCCTGCCACTCCCCTGCACTGCCATTGTGCTTTGGCCTGAAGAAACCATTTACACTTTCCAGAACTTACCTTGCTTTTTCACACCTTTTCCCCTTCCCCACTTTTTAAAGGCTACAGTTTGAACATTATGGCAACATATAGAATGCACCCTGATTCTGCAGTAGGCTGACCTTAAGTGGCCAAAGATTTGGATAAAGTATTAGTCTCCAGAGGAAAAAAAACAGAGCAGCGACCTTAGAATCGGTTTCCCAAACGGAAGCAGAATCTATTTACATAAGTTACTTTCACTGGGGTACATCCGGCAGTAACAGCCACACAATACCCTTGCATCTCAGTCCATCACTGAGGGAGGAAAAATACCACATTCAGGAAGAAGAAGAGGGGGAAAAAAGTACATTTCATGATACCAGCCTCCTAATAAATACACTTTAAGCTAAAACAGTATCAAGCAGAACTCTAATATAATAAAATGCTTGTCACTAGCAGTTCTTTCATGGAGAACATGTAGGAGGAAGGCTTGTCATCTGACAGCATCTACCAGGTTAGCATTATGCAAGCCTCAGAACTAACAGGCAGAAAGTAACAGTTACTGCCCCCAAAAAGTCTGTAACCCTACATGAACTCCACTGTGAAATGGGTGGAAGTTGTGTTTTTCCTGTTCCAAACTCCAACTTATTCACATTCCTCACAGGTAGCCAGCACTGGCAAAGCAGGGATCTGCCAGCATGAAAAGCGGTCAGTGTTCTGCCTTAAGTATACATGGCTTGTCAAGTAAATGCTCCCTTTGTTGTAGTTGCTAGAGCCATAACCAACAACAACAATGCTCCCCCCAAAAAGTCAGCCTGTGTACCACGTAAACGTCTCCTTTCCTACGATATTGATTTCTGCTACATTAAGTCTCTGGTTATGATGAGAAATTCATGTTGACTCCACCACGTCTACACTGTTCAGAATCTGACTGGATTTCATACAGAATTCACAAAGTGGCATGTGCCCCACACTCGTTTCTGCTCCATGAGTCTTCAGCGAAGAACAGAAAGGAAAGCCTTGACTCCAACAGATGTGGTCTGGAATTCCGGATCCATGACTTACTACTACTCTTGCACTTTGTGTAATTTCCTTTCGTCTGATATAAACTCGAGATGACAAAAGTACCTAGCGTGTAGGGTTGTTCCTGGGATTAAATAAAATGATATACTCAACACCAGGCCAGGTGTGCCGCAGGCGCTCTATAAGCAAAATCAATTATTACCATTGCCTTGATTTTGCTGTTGTAGCTTCTCTGTGTGCTTTATGTAAGGAGGATAGTGTAGACCAGACCATCACAAACTACACACACACAAAAGAAACAATTCAAGTTGAGAGTTTAAAGACAGAGCAACCTCCTTAGGGACAGACAGATTAATAAATCAAAGAGGAATCCAGATGGATTCCCATTTCAGATGCAAACATTGCTGAAAACTACACTTGACCAAGAAATGCTCAAAAGGATAAACTTTCATTATCCGTGCGCTGTTGCCTTCATCTGGGAATCTACAGAAATTGTGGTGAGGGAAAACCAAAAGAAGTTTAAAAAAAAAAAAAAAGCCATGCTAAGGTATTTATTAAATGGCAAAATACTACAATAGAAAATGTAAATATTAAAAATCCTTTCCAAATAACATCTTACCATCCATTGATTAGAAACAAAATTGACAGAGGGTAACCCTGAATTTAAGGAACCTGAACTATGCCTGGAGCCCTCCTTCATTAAGCTTTGACAGGTAAGTCTGCTGAATCTACCTTTAAAAGGGGCACATGTTGATCAAAGTAACTAATATTTTCTGGATTATACAAACAAGAACCCGGCAAACAGCTGGGTAAGTGCATTTGGCTAATCGATTCTGACAAAATAAATAATAAAGGTGGAGGGAGGAAATGACACAGTAACACTATTAATCAAGGCCCCACTCAGTCCTTTCCTTCCAATCTTAAAAGCGTTTAAACCACCAGAGTCCCAAGAGCACTTCTTCCCACCTGGCAATAGCCTTCTTCTAACCAGCTGCAGTGACACTCTTAGCTCCCCTCCTCCTCCCACCTTCCAGCAGCTTGGGTCCAACTTGCACTGGGAAATGAGAAGGGAAACAAGGCTTCAGGCAATGGCATATAAAACGGCCCCAAACCAAAGACTTCTAGTGAAACTTAGTGTCGTAAGACTTAAATATTGGAAGGAAGGCATGTTAGAGACATCTAGGATAGCTACCACAATTTCATCGGCAAGGAAACTCTAAGAGTTGCCTAGTCTCAGGCAACTAGCTGATTGTTAAAGCCAGGAACAGAACCCAAAATTCTTATGTCCCAAGCCAGTGTCTTTCCTACTGTATCTCTGAGATCATGTTTTTAAAAGATTGTACAATGACTTCTCCTTTTTCGCTAGATAATACCCAGAATATAAAAACAGGGGGTATAGCTCAGTGGTAGAGCATTTGACTGCAGAATATAAAAACAGAGGATGAACAAAGGATGCACTTAGGTGTATTATCTCCTTTAATCCTCTTAACTACCATAAAGCTGGGTGCAAGTATTGGCCTCCTTTTACGGATGAGGAAACTGAGGCACACAGAGGTTAAATAAGTCACCCAAAGTCACACAGCTGATAAATAATGGATCTAGGATTTGAGTTCACTCTAAGCCAGATTCTACGCATAAATAGCAAATCAAAAAAGAAAAGACGTCATTGGAAAAGCAGTTCGTATAGTAAATATCCACAAAATGCCCTTCCTCAAAGACACTCTACTGGGGCTTCTATTTTGACTTTAATAGGCCAAATCTCTTCAGAGAGATTTCTGTACAGGATTCAGTGCTTGCTATATAATCCAGCCAAATCTAATAAAACTGCAATCTGGTCAATATCTAGCTTTGAGAGAGCTACCACGATCAACAAGTTATCAAGACTAGAGACTGCTCTGCTACCAAGCCACTGGCCCAATTATAATTGGAAGAATGAAGACCAGAAGAGAATTTTCCTTATAAAAAAAAAAAAAAAACCCACACTATTATACATATCCATGTTTTTTCTCTCTTCTTTTCCTCTGTTCTATTTGCCTTTCTTTCATTGATGCGTTCCCTCGCCAACAAATATGATGGGGAGAACACTGAAATAAACAAGATCATTTCGTAATCACAAGGCCCTCCAAAAACGGTGTCTAGTTCTTGAGTCTTCGTTATACAAACTTTTCAGCCCAACTCAGAGAGATGCCTGTTCCACTCAGCCAGCTCTCTCTAAGAGTGGAAATTTTCAGAATGGCGGCCATGGCCGCAGCCCAACTATAAGGAATGCAGCCCTCCACATACTAACCACGAGCTAATGCTGGAGTCCCAGAGAACTGCAACTCAGGCCAAGCTATATAATGAAGTGGGTTTCAGATTAAAATGTCCTTTAAAACAAGATGCAAGTATCCAATGAAAAGGCTCCAACTTCCAGGAAAAAAAAAAAAAAAAAATGAAAATGACTACCATCCTTGCCATACAGCCATTTGTTGTTACTTAAACTGACTTAAAGATCCTATTTTCCAGTCCCGTTAAATCAGTGGCTTTGAAACCTCATGAAGCTACCATTCCCTAAAGGAAATAAAGCACATACCAGGTGAAATATGAATTTTGCAGAAGCATAAGAACTCTGCTTAATGAGAAGGAAGTGAGATTTTTCTCAAGACAACAGGAAGAAAGCAATATTTGGAAGAAGTTAGGGCAACCTACATAATTCAGAATGAACCACCCTGAAATCAGTCTGAGATTAAACTAAGACTGTTTATAAATTTTATCACTTTCCTATTTATAAAACTGTCCGTCATACAGGACTTGAACCAGAACTAAAGGAATTGTGGAAGGGCATGTAGTCCTATTTTTTTTATTTTTAGGAACAATCACCCCTGGATCATTCCTGGTCAAATATGCCTCTGAATATATTTCACAGTATACCCCAACAACCTGTCTACATACTTCATATTATAAATAAACTGAAAAGGCTATGCTTTCTTCCACTACTAGTATTTTTTATAGGATCACGTACTCAATGGGAATTTAATGTTTCAACAATAGTCTTATAATCATATGTGGAATGGGTTTTCCACTTTTCAGTTTTCTTACCCATTCTCAAGTACAGTGATCCTCAACAAGGGAAGAGACTCATTTTCAAACTATGAAATGGGCCCCAATCCTGCTACATTAATATTAAGAACTATGGCCAATATTAAAACTTGTATATGGGAAAGCAAGGCCCCAAGTAACTCAAAACTGAATCCGAAATGACACAAGATAATAAAGATCCAGCAAAGGCCAGAAGCTGAATGCTAGAAGCAGCCAGTGGCCAGTTCACCGGGTCAGTGTCCTACAGCACTGATTTTGAAGCCCGGCCCACCTGGGTTTGAACCCAGCCACGTCACTTACTAACCATGGGAGTTTAGGTTGGAGTTCAGGTTTAACCAGTGTCTTACGTAATTCCTAACATACGGGTAATAACATCTACTTCACAAACTGAGAGTAATAAGCAAGAGGGTATATTTTATATGGCACGTCCCCCAAAATATTATTTGCGTGACTATATTTTGCTGCATTTGATAACATACAGTATCATAATCCTAAGAACATTATACTTCTATAGCGGCATATAAAAATAATCCCAGGAAAGATGCCTCACCAGAAAGAGGTAGGATATCTGGCATGTTACCCAGCCCCTTCAAGCACAGGCAAATGCCCCTGCTGAAATGGATAGCACCGCAGTCCCTAGTGAGCGCATGAAGCTCCACCGCAGGGCCAAGAAGACACACTGGGGGAATAAATGCATCCTAGCACGAAAGAATCCTGATGCTACAGCAAAGGAGAGGTAGGGGAAGGAAGGGGAGCAGAAAGTAGGCTGATTATGAATAAATACAGTGTTGAACTATGCTCAGGTTGAAGTACTTTGCCCTACACCTTCATTTAGAGTTAACTATTAAAACAAAAGAAAAAAAAAAAAAGCAGCACCTACGTGAGTTACAGCTCAGAGACAGTCCAGGTCTTTGGCACAAGGGGATTAGCACCTGTAACAATACAATCTGAAAGGTAAAATCCCCAGGACAGGAAACTAACTGGACTTGATGAAGGGAAGTTTGTAAACAAGCAGGTTCAACAGAGGCTTCCTTCTAGCTTTGATCTTAGATGGGCAGATTCGGTTTCTAGACAAAAGCAGAATCCAGGTAAACTCAATGACCAAGGGTTGTGGTCAGTCTTGGGCCAGCATTTACTCAGCCTCTCCAAAGTACTCCCTTCAAAGTATACTCAAGACAAAGGCACTTTATATTAAACAATGAAGGAGGAAAGAGCCTGAAAGTGGGAAGTAGTAAGGACTCCAGAGATTAAAAGAACATGGATTGTGTAAAAGCTTCACCCAGTGAAATGGTTCAGTGTCAAGCCCTGGGAGTGAGGGTGGGGTTGCAATATACAGGCATTTCTGCTCAGGCTATCTTGACCCCGCACTTATCTAGGGGCTGGATTAAAAAAATGCACAGTCAGCATTCTGTTCTGTTTCCTCCCCACCGACAGTGAAAACAGCAACTTTCACTTTAGAAAACCCCTTGTCTCAGATTAATCTTGTTATGCAATATTATACAATTACCATCAAGTCAAATGACCTAATTTGATAGTGGTCCTAGCAAAGCCACCAGCAATGGAGCAGACCAGTGAATTCACTGAAAGAAAAAACCTAGAACTAGGGACTTGGGCCTCAAAATTGGATTATCATCCACAATTCACTAGTATCCCATTCAACCCATAGTGTTCCCTCTGGCACAGGCTCTATCATAGCAATGGCTTCCTACTAAAAGCAAAAGGATGAAAATAATCATTTGGTGAATTAAATATCCATGATATATCTTAGAATTTGATATAAGCCTGTTTGTTTTTTCTTCAAAACCCTTCTTCCATTCCTCATCAATTCGAATCAACATATCTGTATATTGGGGGGGGGGGCACAGGGAAATGTCCATAGGTACCCATGCCAATGTACCTTCAATCACAACTTATTGGGGGGGGGGCGCTAGGCAACAAATATCATTATAGCCCCCCACCACTCCCAAGGCTCACAATTATGTTGTGGTATACCATAATAATTTTTAGATTTAGATAACTTTCTTTAGAAATCTGACATTAGGCACTCTGAGAGTTTAGAATATGTGTTCACTGCATTGTTAAGTTGTTCAATCTTCCTCAATTAAAAAATGCACGCCATGTTCCCTCCAACAATACTTCAAAAACTAATACATCACTTATGGGAAGATATGTTACAAAGAAACAGAGCTGGAAGATATAAAGCCCAGTTTTAAAAACTGGGAGGAAGAGAAGTGCCTGGGTGGCATAGCAGGTTAAGCGTCTGGCTTAGTTCTGGCTCAGGTCATGATCTTGGATCCTGAGGCTGAGCACTGCATCAGGTTCCAAGCCCAGCACAGTCTGCTTGGGATTCTCTCTCTCCCTGTCTTTTTGCCCCTCTCCCCTGTTCTCTCTCTGTTTCTTTCTCTCTCTAAAATAAATAAATCTTTTTAAAAACTTGAAAGGAAGACACATTAAAAAAAAGCCTGACTTTTAAGAAAAATATGGAAGTGTAACCATAACATCTGGATTTATTCTAAAACAAGCGGGAAATTCGACCCTTAAGCCTAAACGACTGACAAAGGAAAACAGACTAAGATTTATTGCTCAGCACCTTTTTTTCTAGTTTAATCCCTACTAAAACCCCAAGAGATGAGTATTATTATCCCATTTTAAAGCCGATGATTCTGAAGCTCAAAAAGATTAAGTAACTTGCCTCTCAGCAAGCTAGAATTTCAAACCTAGTACTTTCTGACTCCAAACTCTTTACTTTTTCTATTATAACCTTGCAAACTCTAAATCTGATTAAATAGAAACAAAGAAGGAAAGAGAGAGAGGCAAAACTACAAAAAATCAACTCAAATTCTCTATGGAGGTAAGTCAAAACCTTGAATTCGGTTGAACACACAGGCTGCTTTATATATATTTACATATATTAAAAAAAAAACCCACAGGAAATTACACTAGTTTCTCTACTAAAAATATGTTAATCTCAAATTCCAGAATTATTCAAAATCTTGTTGGCAAGGGTTAAACAAAAAACCAAATCCGGAAGGTAGTTATGGCTTCTCAATCAGAAAACTAAATTACAAATAGACTTACATCTGGTAAAATTACTTTCTTGAAGCATGTTGTGAGTCTGCAACTCGACCAAGACCATAGAAAGCAACCCAGAAATAAATTATTCCAAAATCAGATTGACTAAAGGCAGGAAGACAAATCAGTGGGTATTTTTAAGAAACTACAGTACACAGAATAAAGATTTATTGTTTAAAATGTACCATTTTATAAATGCAATAATAGTCCCAGTTGCTTTATAGGCTGTCAATCTAAGTATACTTTGTAGCATGCTCTAACATTTATACCCAACCAACATATCTTACAAATCTTTTAGAAATCCTCACTTGATAATTTACTTCTTATCATCCTGAAAATTTTCTCTTCGAATCTAAATATTCATCCAACTGGACGTTCAGTTACTCTCCATGAATGTTTTCTTCAGCTCTTTTGTTTTATTACTGATGTGGTATCATTTTTGTTGACTGCTCAACTTCTAGATCTGCATTGATCAATCTTACAAAACTTTACCTACAAAAACCCCATATACTGAAGATGCATTTGGGAAAAAAATAAAATCATGAAAAATTTAAAAGAATACTAGGGACACCTGGGTGGCTCAGTGGGTTAAGCCTTTGCCTTCGAATCAGGTCACGATCTCAGGGTCCTGGGATAGAGCCCCAGGACTCTGCTTGTGATCTCTGTCTGTCAAATAAATAAATAAAATCTTTAAAAGAATACTAATGACAATACCTATTATCAGTTACCCCCAGTCTTCAAAAAGCCTCTTCCAGACAAGCTTCTCCTCCTCCTCATTCACAATAAATCCTCCTTTTTGAAAATGAGAGGGGGAAGGAAAGGAAGAACAGCAAATTAAGGCTCCACTGCTCCCAGAATTTACTCTTACCTCTCCCCCTTTCCAAATACCTACATTACTTAGCATCATTACTGAAGGGTTTGTAGACTCTTCTCTGCAAAAGGATATATGAGGTGGGATGACAGGCCTAACTTTTCCAGTCCTGGGAGAAAAGGTGTCACAAGTATCCCCTACATGGGGATAAGAGCTGATAAGCCAGAAACAAGTAGGCTAAGCTGTCATGTTCTCATGGGTAATGAGAGTCATGTGTGCCAGATCTATTGATAACACCCAAATCTGACTTTTCTCTTTTTTCCACCTAAACCCCCCATCTTCCCAGTACTTGCCCATGACATCACCAGGTGTGTGTCAGTTTAGTGTTGGACTCCTTTCTCCTCTGCTGGTTTATGAAATCCTGTGCCAACCATGTTCCCATTCACTTTCCCCAAGGCCACTATACTCTTTAACTTTCCCCTTTAAGTGTTTAAATGCTATTTCTATGGAGGAAGCCCAGAGTAGATAACCTTACTTCATTAAATTATATTAGAAAAGTCAAACAAAAATGGTTATTATGGTTTTTTGTTTAAAAATATATCAATACCATAGTTTAAATTAAGAAACCGTGTCAGAGCTGAAACTTCCACACCTCTTCTTTTTTTTCCAAACCGAGGCTGCAAAAGTTTTGTACTAAGAATGTCAATGTGCTGCAAATAGATTAGTCAGGCTAAACCACAATGGGGTAAGAAAGAGTAATAAAAAGGAAGGCAGAATGTAACTGCCTAAGCAAGTATACATGAGTATTTACGGCTGTATTATGATTACATTCTTAATTCTAAGAGATCGCTTGTGATGAGTCATTGTCTTGTACCATCCAGAGAAGAATTTCTTTCCATTGTTACACATCATAGAGAGTGGACTATTCATAAGTGGTTATTTTCTACAGAAATTAAACAAAGAAAATCCTTTTTTCCCAGAACCAGAAATTCTGTCAAGACTGGTGAGTTTCACAAAGAATTCAACATCACTTATGAGCCATTTTTTAGCACAGAGAGAAGGTTCTTGGGATTTACTGAGGATTCAGTCCATACATAAATTCAGAAAGATACAACTGGACAGCTACCATAAAATAAGGTTTCCTGCTTTGTACTCTGGGTGTTAACATAATCCCAATCTAACTGGTTCTCTCTCAAATACTTAATTTTCTTTTTAACTGTCATTAAGGGCCAGCCAGCCCTTATACTAAAGCACGGAGGACATCCTAAAATCAACGCCCCATCCACAAACCTCCAGTCCTAGAAGAGCTAGCATCCTCACTACACAATCACACTAGTAAGGGTTACTTTTTTCAAAGCTGTCTACATTTAATCCTATGTTTGAAGGCCTTTTGTGCTCTAACCTCAAACTACCTTTTCATCACCTTCTAATGCTAAACTGATCCATTTGCTGTGCTTAAAAATGACTTGGACCCTCTCTTCTTTCATTGCTCTGTCTGGAATTTCTTTCCAAGCTTCTACCCACATATAAAGGAATCCTTCACATAGATGAATCCTACCTTGTACTGGTAGCCTTCCTCCTCTGTCTATTCCAGTCACCACAGGTTTTCCATCCCTCTTCACAAACTGTCATGTTGGCTGTCCAGATCATTCATTTGGGTACTTTGTAATACAAAGCAGTAAATATTATCTTTTCATTGATTCGTAATATTTTGGAATTGGAAAAGCCCTTAAAAGTTATTAGACTAATAGTCACCCAACTTTCTCATCACTGAGGACACTTTTTATTATTTAACACCTTCTCCCTACCCCTGCCTATCACTTGTTGGCCTCTTGGTTGATGTCTGATGGTTGTGTTTTTTAAAAACTGTCTACTAAACTACAATTACCAATAAATACAAAGTTTATTTTTTTCAAACTAAAGACTTTTGTTGTATATCAGAGCTTCTCTCTGTCCCACGCAGTTCTCAAACAGAAAAGACATACAACTCCAGTAAAAAACAAAGATACCTGAAGAAGAAAACAACCACAACAACAAAGAAAGATACTTGATATTTTGGTTAGCCTGTGCAACCTGTCATGGCTAAAAATGCATAATTTCTCTCAGCTTAAAAAAGAAAAAATCAATTTCCACCTGCTATGTATTCAGGTGAAAGTATCCATCTGAATACATCTGCTATGTATCCATCTGAAGAATCAAAATCAGGAACCACAGACTTAGGCCAAACCCCTTATTTTACAAGTAAATTAAAATGCAGACCTCAAGAGGAATAAGAGTTTACCTAAAGTCACAAAGCCAGTCTTCTAGAATAGAATATAAACCTCTAGATTCTCGGTCCAGTGCTACATGATGCCGATGGCTAAAGGGCCTCATGTCCACAAATAGAATGCAGATAATTTATATCTTCCACTGATTCTTTTACACAGCTAGAGTTATTATAAATACTTAATTACTAATTACACTTAATCAACAAATATTTAGTAACCTAATAATTTCTGCTCTTAAGAAATCTAAATGTGAGGGGCACCTGGGTGGCTCAGTGCGTTAAGCCTCTGCCTTTGGCTCAGGTCATGATCTCAGAGCCCTGGGATCGAGTCCCACATTAGGCTCTCTGCACAGCAGGAAGCATGTTTCTCTTCTCTCTCTGCCTGCCTCTCTGCCTACTTGTGATCTCTGTCTGTGAAATAAATAAAGAAAAATCTTAAAAAAAAAAAAAAGAAATCTAAATGTGAAATGTTTTAAAGGTAAAGCAGTAAAACGTTTAAGGATAATATTAGAGATTATCTTCATGACTTTGTGTCATAAACAAGACATGAAAAGCATTAGTTACACCAAAAAAAAAAAAAATGCTATAAGATCTCATTATATTAAAATTAAGAACTTGTTTATTAAAAGATACCAGTAAAGGGCACCTGGGTGGCTCAGTTAATTGAGTGTCCAACTCTTGATTTTGGCTCAGGTCGTGACCTCGTGGTTGCGGGATCAAGCCCCACGTCAGCCTCCACTCAGTATAGAGTCAGCTTGAGATTTTCTCTCTCCCTCTGCCCCGCTCCCTGCTTGTGCATGCTCTCTCTCTCTCACACACACACACACAAATAAAAATCTTTTTAAAGATTAAAAAGAAAAGACACCATTTAGAGTGTAAGGGCAAGACAAACACACACACAAATATCTATAACAAGCACACAAAAAAAGAAGAGCTCATATCTAAAATATATAAGGAACTACCATAAGTCAGTAAGAAAAGAAACAATGCAATAGAAAAATCTGTAAGAGACTTACACATTACAAACTGCTCATAAACTCATGAAGAGGTATTCCCATTACTAGCAAGAGAAATGCAAACTAAAACCACAATGAGCTACAGGTGCACTTCTACTATACCAGCTAAAATGTCTCAAGTTTGATAATAACAAATGTTAAAGAGATATGGAGCAATGGGAATGCTCATATGCTTCTGGGAGAATATAAACTGTTACCACAACCTTAGAAAAAAGTTAGGCAATATCTAGTAAAATTGAAAATAAAGAAACCCACAACCTAGTAATAATTCCATTTCTGGGTATTTCCTAAAAGAAACAATCGCTGGATATGTACCAGAGTAAGTACATGGGAATGTTCCTACCAGCAAATCCATAATAGCTACACACTGGACACAAAGCCATCTGTCCTCTAATGGCAGAATGAATACATTATGGCATATTTCTGCAATGGAATACTAGATAGCAATTAAAAACCAACTATGACTATGCATAACAATACGGGCAAAACCGAAATCTGGGTAAAAGCAGCACATATTCTGTAATTCCAATTATATAAGTTTGCCAAACTAGGCAAACTATAGTGTTTAAAAATGCATATTTAGGAGACAAATCATAAAGACAAGAAAAGAAGTATCAAAAAGTTAGTGTGCTGACTGGACACCGTACACAAGAAGCTCACCTGTCATATATATGAGTATCTATATCATACCAATTCATTAAGCTATAAATTAATTTTATTATGCACTTTTCATTAGGTCCGTTTTCTTTCCTCCTGAAAAAAGGTTTTTTGAAAGTGCTAAGCACAGACGTTGTATATAGTAAGTACTCAATACAACATAAGGGTGGTGTGTGTGTGTGTGTGTGTGTGCGTGCGTTTTAAAGGCAACACACTGGGGCACCTGGGTGGCTCAGTGGGTTAAAGCCTCTGCCTTTGGCTCAGGTCATGATCCCAGGGTCCTGGGATAGAGCCCCCGAATCGGGCTCTTTGCTCAGCAGGGAGCCTGCTTCCTCCTCTCTCTCTGCCTGCCTCTCTGCCTACTTGTGATCTCTGTCAAATAAATAAAATCTTTTTAAAAATAAATAAATAAATAATAAAGGCAAGACACTACTGAACTGATGTGACCCACCTTGGGACAATCAAAGTACCTGTGGGTATAAACTAGTCACATATGAAACAAAAGCTGTCTGGCCGCTGACCGAGGATGCCATAACCCTAGCAGAAAACAAACTGGTTGTATAGCTCTTTTACAGCTAAAGGAGGTCCCAGCTACTAAATTCTGTACATGGAAGCACATTGTTCTCGGAGGCAGGCAACATGGGTTTCAATGTCAGTGACCCAGCCTTGAGCAAATTACTTAATCTCTCCAAACCTGTTGTCTCATCTGTCAAACTAAGAAAATACTTATCTATCTATATAGTTTATCATGAGATTCAAATAAATCAGTGTCTGTAAAAGCACTTCATAGTGGTAAAGCACTGAACGCACAGTCTTATGAAACTACTGCACGGTATCATTTTAGATACGGATAAAACGAGCATAGGGAGAAAATACCGTGAACACGAAAATATGAATACTTCATACCCTAACTTTCATTTAGGGTATAGGAAGAGATGATGCCCCAAAACTGGCATAAAATCTGAGACGGCAAGACAAGAAAGGATGAAATTCAAGATAATATGAAAACTGAAGAGCACCTTCGGGGAGAACCTGCTGCTGACAGTAGCTGAATACAACAGCATCGCTAATTCTGATCAAATGACAGTTCCAAAAGAGAGCAACACTCACCAGCTACCACTGACCTAGTCCTAACTGTATTACTTCTGATGGCAGGAAGGATGGGAATCATCTTGAGAAGAAATGAGGTGTTAACATAAATGGAATAACAGGAAGATAAGAGCCCCCTGCCAGTCCACTCGCCTCCAATCCTTTGCAAGTAGGCAAATGTTGCCAGGCAGGAGGCAAGAAGAAATACTATGGCCCCATCACTCAAAGAACAACAATTGTGAATATGTAGAAGACTGAACTGTTGTAATATTGTAAAGGAAATGGGTCAGTCACAGAATTTCCAAAATGGAATGGACACTCAACATCATAATACAAGTCCTAATTTTACAAATGGAAAAACTGTGAGGCCTGAAAAGAATGAGAGGATAAGCCAAGCCACAGACTGGTAAAAGGCACATCTGATAAAAAAGACTATTATCCAGGGGCGCCTGGGTGGCTCAGTGGGTTAAAGCCTCTGCCTTCGGCTCAGGTCGGATCCCAGGGTCCTGAGATCGAGCCCCGCATCAGGCTCTCTGCTTGGCAGGGAGCCTGCTTCTCCCTCTCTCTCTGCCTGCCTCTCTGCCTACTTGTGACCTCTCTCTCTGTGTCAAATAAATAAATAAAATCTTAAAAAAAAAAAAAAGACTATTATCCAAACTATATAAAGAACTCTTACAACTTAATAATAAGAAAAAAAAATTTTTTTAATGAGCCAAACACCATAACAGTCCCCTCAACCAAAAAAAGATATACAGATGGAAAATGAGCACAGGAAAAGACGTTCTACATGACATAAGGAATATGCAAATTAAAACAGCAATGAAATACCACCACAAGCCCATTAGGTGGCAAAAGAACTCGAACACTGACAACATCAACTGCTGGCAGGGATGTGGAGCAACAGGAACTCTCATTCACTGCTGATGGGGATGCAAAACCATACAGCCACTTTGAAAGATAGCCTGGCAGGTTCTTACAAACCTAAATATACTCTCATATGATCCAGCAATTGTGCTCCTTGGTACTTATCCAACTAAGCCGAAAACTTAGGTCCACACAAAAACCTGCCCATGGATGTTTACAGCAGCTTTATTAACTAATAATTGCCAGAACTTGAAAGCAACCAAAATGTCTGTCAGTAGGTGAATAGACAAATAAACTGTGGTCCGTCCAGGCAATCCAGACATCCAGGAGTATTCATTACTCAGCACTAAAAATAAATCAGCAAGTCATGAAAAGACATGGAAGAACCTTAAGTTCACACTGCGTAAGTGAAAGTAGCCAATCTGAAAAGGCTATACAGTATGTGATTCCCACTACATGACATTCTGGAAGAGGTAAAAGCAGGAAAACCGTAAAATGGCCAATGGTTGCTAAGGTTTGGGGAAACAGAGCAATGAAGAGGCTGATCTCAGAGAATTTTTAGGTCAATGAAACTACCCTAATACTATATGTTATCTATAATAGTGAAAATGTGACATTGTACATTTATCCAAAACCACTGAATGTACACCACTTATGGGCTTTGTGATAACAAGGTGTGAGTGTAGGTTCCCCACTTGTAAAATCTGTGCCACTGAGGCATGTTGATAAGGCAGGAGGGTATGCAGAGTGGGGGGAGGGGGCATACTGGCAATCTCTAGAATATCTGCTGCTCAATTTTGCTATGAACCTAAAACTGCTCTAAAATATAAAGTCTATTAAAAGAGAGAGAAACAAAACAAAAAACAGTGAAGGCCGAATTGTAAAACTGACCTGCTGAAGGTCCCAGTGAATAAGAGGCAGTTTTACTAGCAGATGATTACAAAGTGAATTCAAAACTAAGTCCCCATAATAAACAGTCAGGACTCACTCACAATTAACAAAGCTCACTCAAAACTAAAATGTCGGGGCGCCTGGGTGGCTCAGTGGGTTAAAGCCTCTGCCTTCGGCTCAGGTCATGATCCCAGTGTCCTGGGATCGAGCCCCGCATCAGGCTGTCCGCTCTGCGGAGAGCCTGCTTCCTCCTCTCTCCCTTTCTACCTGCCTTTCTGCCTACTTGTGATCTCTGTCTGTCAAATAAATAATAAAATCTTAAAAAAAAAAAAAAACTAAAATGTCTTCCTCTCTTCTTCCCCTCCCAATATTTAAACTTAGAAGCCAATCTCTTCTTAAAATATTGAAATATGTAGATTTTAGCCCCTGTGGGACCAAATTATCATTAATTCTGTTTTTGTTCACTACTGAACAATAATGTTGGACTTGAGGGAAGTGAACAGCAAATCTTGCAGTCATAAATCTTTCTAAATGGTAACGAAAGATACTGGAAGTGACATTTCCCAAATAAAGAATTTGATACTTGTCTTCGAGGTTCAAAATGGAGATTATATCAGGAATCTTGATACTGTTGAAGTTGGCCAACAAGTGATTGAATGGAGGGAAGAATAAAAGCTAATTTAAGGGGGAAATTATAGGTAAATTGTCTATCAACCTTTCTTTTCAGAAAGAGAAACTACTAAAACGAGATGAGCTATAATTTACATTTTTGGTTTGGACAAATCCAAAAGCTATAAATAATTGTGAATAATAAGTATTAAGGATTACAAAGTCTTGCTTAGGTCTCACATAAACACAAGACTAGATAAATAGAGTAGGTTAAAATTTTAAAAAGCAAAAGCCTGAAATCACTGGAACAGCACTTTAAAGGAGATTTTTGTTCTCTTAATAATCTTCTCAATGAATAAAGAGAAATTTGCTACTTTGAATCCAAGTGGCACAGAGTTTTTTAAGGGATACACACTGAACCAATTAAACAGAAGCCTCCCAGGCCCCAACAACTTCAGGAACAGTGACACTAATCAGTGGCCTTATGTAAGGTTCAGTGACATAAATTCCATCCCCTCTGAAATGAAGTGGGGAGTGGATTAGGAAGCTTGCAGGAATTTCTTACCACATTTCCATTCTTTGGTACTCATCCAATGGTATCATTTTGCTATGACCTTGCTCTCCAGACACATGTTACCAGTCAGTACCGGACACGTAGTCTCTGTTAACCTGAAACTACACTACTAACAGCACTTTGGGCTTAGCAGAATGGAGGGCTGATATTCCTTTCTTAGTATGAAATAAAAATAATTTTTCCAAAATGTACACAGATACTGGCGCTCTTGGTGGGCTCAGTCGGTGGAGCACGCTACTCCTGCTCTCAGGATTTTGAGTTTGAGCCCCACATGGGGTATAGAAATTACGTTGATAAATAATTAAATAAATATATACGCAGATAACACTGATAAAACACTAGGGTCAATATCAGAAAAGGAGGTATCACATGAAATCATTGTTAACGGACAGCAGGGCCACAAGACAAAATCATTTTCTGCCTCTGTATTTTTCTTAATAGAAGACAAGTATCTGAAATAAGTATTTACTGATACCACTGAGCCATAAGAGGCTCTACTTTTTCTACTGGAAAGGGAAGGGAAATTCAAAGTGCTACCCACCCCCCAAAGCTCCACCTCTACCACATCAATTACTACTGTCTAAAAATGAAAACAAATACACAAAAAGAAACAAAAACCTCCCAAACCAGAGGTCTGACTCCACGAGCCAGATGAAACTATATATTTGTTTGTTCAGAAAAAGTAAGTGTAACAGCCAAGTTGGCCAGCGCCCACAGGCACACACCCTGAAGAGCCTGGGTCACCCACGGTCATCCAGGCAGTTTCCACACAAGGGCAAGCACGCTGCATGTGTAGTGAAAAGCTAAACATTAAACCACCAGAACTATCTATGCAAAAGGAAAATGGAATCAGAAGATAGGATGGGAAGCTCTGGCACTTATCAGAGGTCAATCACTTAATACAAATTTGCTCAATCTCTTTGGTAAGATAATATGGACAGAACCCCACTCTTTACACAGAATTTTCCTAACATTAACCAATGCCCACAGCAGCCCAGGGAGGTAAATAATGTTTTACAAATAGGAGGATGTATCCCGGAGATACCAAAAAATGAGGTCCTGGCCCCAGAGCCAATGTCACCTCTGCCTTTTACTAGTTGTGTGAACTACTCAAAAAAAGACTACTTACCATTTATTATAAAAAGCTGTTCTCAATTTCACACGTAAAAGACTATGTTTTAAGATATAAAGTCTATACCAAAGCTAGAAGTACTTTGCTTACCACTGTCTTTGTCAATTATTATCAAAAATTTCATTAATTAGTTAAGGAAGCAGCTTTTGAGTACCTTCCGCCAATACATGCACACCTCTCTTCAAGAAGAAAATAAATTTGTTTTAACTAAGTTTTACTGCGTATTATCTATACTACCAGTTCCTACAGAAACAAAGGTCTGATGATTTTGTACTTGGGCATGTCAGAATCTTTTTATTCTACAAGTGAATGTGTCTAGGGACTGACTGGAAGGAAACACAAGAGAACCAAGTAGATGAGAGATATTTTCTCTATCTTGTTTCAGGGGGCAGTTATGGCAGTTATAGGATTTATCAAATCTCATTGACCTGTATTTACTTAAGATCTGTGCATTTCCCAGTAGGCAAATTTTACTTTAAAAAAAAAAAAAAGCTTCAAAGATAATTATTTAATAGCCAAACACTTGAGTAAGGGGAAAGGGAAGTCCCACATCATGTCACAATAAGACAAAATCCCAACTGAAAAACAAACAAACAAACAAAAACCGCTCTTTTTCCCTTCAACGTGAATTGCCAACTCTTGTGCACTAATTAATTCTTAAAGAATCAAATAGCCATGGGCTTTCACAGCCTCCCCTGAGTAGAAAAAAGAGGGTCTCAGGGCAGTGTGGACATTTGCATTTGCCTGTGACCATGTAAACACTTACATCAACTAGAGTTGCCTCATACAACAGCTGAAGTAACAAAACCACCCTTGTGTCAAAGGCATTGTCAACAAAGTCAGGGATATTTCATAGATATCTCCTCAGAGGCAGATTAAGAAAAGAAGAAATGAATTGAAATTTCATTAACCACATGGCCCCAATTAGTCTCTCATAATTGTCAATGCAATGCTTATCAGACTGTAGAGGGCAAGAGAGGAATGTAAAAGGGTACAAATGTAAATAATATTACAAATGGAAACTGCCACTTTCATCTCCAAGTAGATAAGAGAATATTTTAGCCAAAAACCTAGGTCTTTTTGTTCAGAGATAAGAAATGAATACATCAGTAGGTATCTGTTCCAAGGGTTAATAAAAACACCTTCACTCCTGAGACGTGTAAAGAAGGACAAAGCAGCAGCTCCTTCTTGATAGAAATGCCAGGCTTGACCATTCAAACTATAGAAAACACACATGACACCCAAAATAAAGTACAACATTTACATCATTTTTTTAAAGATTTTATTTATTTGATAGAGAAAGAGATCACAAGTAGGCAGAGAAGCAGGCAGAGAGAGAGGAGGAAGCAGGCTCTTCGAGGAGCAGAGAGCCCGATGTAGGGCTCAATCCCAGGACCCTGGGATCATGACCTGAGCCGAAGGCAGAGGCTTTAACCCATTGAGCCACCCAGGCGCCCCTACATCATTTTTTAAAACAAACTCCGTGCAACTCCAAAGTCAATGATTCTTACTAGCAGACTTTAAGAAACTAAGTGCATTACCAAATTTGGCTACATCAGCATAATTACCCATGCTTATTTCGGACATTTTGCCTCTTTCCCTAAAGACCATTAAATATAGCAACTAGAACAGCCTATCTTGTAAGATAAACAGGGCTTCAAGGGGGCCCCCATGACACTAAACTGGCAGAAGGTCACGACGTCTATGAAGTCGCCACAGGCCCATCTGGTAACACACCATATGTTAAGGTTGCAGTATCTGGCAGACTCCTAGGCTGGAACACAGCCTTCGAAATCCTGTAATGCAGTCGTTTTCAAACCTTGATTAAGAAGCTATGGAGTCCCTCCATCCTTTTTTTAAAACATAAAAGTCTCTATCAGACGCCCTTCCACCTGCTTTTTGCCCCCTCACAGCGGAAGGATACAAACTCGGCCATCAGCGGAAGGATACAAACTCGGCCATCAGGAATCACAGGTGCCGAAAAAGATGCCCCAGTCCTCTACAAGTGGACACCCACCTCTGCAGCCCGTCTGTCCCTCCCGTGCCCAGACTAAATTGCTTTCCCTGTGTTGCTATCCTTCTTCACAAGCAAACTGGAAGACTATCCCAGGGCTCCAGGTGAAAAGGACTTGACAATCACTGATGAGCTCCAACCCCTCCTTTCACCATCAAATGCCAAACGCTTGGGAACTGTGGAATAGAACATGTGAAAAGCATGGTAACTGTGGAATAGAAGTCAGTCCCGGTCCTTGCCCTCTCGAGGTATATGACCTTGGGCCAATCTCTTAACTCTTTGAGCGTTAGTTTCTTCATCATAAAATGGTAATCATCATCTCTCTGCCTAGAACGCTTTCTATAAAAGTGCTTTGTAGACAGCAGAGCATGGCATAAAGTGTTCTTATTTTCATTGTTCCGTTATTATTAGCCAAGATTACATGGTGAGCTCAGTGCACAGCCAGACGTGGAACTCAAGTCTCCTGACTGCCTCTGCAAGGCTTTTCCTTCATGCAATACTTGTGTTCATTGCTAAGCCAATCTTATCAATTCCTCAAACTTTGGTTTTATAATAACTTTTTTTAAAATTTTTTATTTTTTCAGCGTAACAGTATTCATTATTTTTGCACCACGCCCAGTGCTCCATGCAATCCGTGCCCTCTCCAATACCCACCACCTGGTACCCCAACCTGCCACCCCCCCACCCCTTCAAAACCCTCAGATTGTTTTTCAGAGTCCATAGTCTCTAATGGTTCACCTCTCCCTTCCAATTTCCCTCAACTCCCTTCTCCTCTCCATCTCCCCTTGTCCTCCATGCTATTTGTTATGCTCCACAAATAAGTGAAACCATATGATAATTGACTTTCTCTGCTTGACTATTACACTCAGCATAATCTCTTCCAGTCCCATCCATGTTGCTACAAAAGTTGGGTATTCATCCCTTCTGATGGAGGCATAATAATCCATAGTGTATATGGACCACATCTTCCTTATCCATTCGTCCATTGAAGGGCATCTTGGTTCTTTCCACAGTTTGGCGACCGTGCCCATTGCTGCTATAAACATAAACAGGGTACAGATGGCCCTTCTTTTCACGACATCTGTATCTTTGGGGTAAATACCCAGGAGTGCAACTGCAGGGTCATAGGGAAGTTCTATTTTTAATTTATTGAGGAATCTCCACACTGTTCTCCAAAGAGGCTGCACCAACTTGCATTCCCACCAACAGTGTAAGAGGGTTCCACTTTCTCCACATCCTCTCCAACACATGTTGTTTCCTGTCTTGCTAATTTTGGCCATTCTAACTGGTATAAGGTGGTATCTCAATAATAACTTTTTAATCAAGGAAAACAAAATGGTGCCATGCAAAAAAAAAAAAAATAATCTTAAATTTACATGAACTGAAAGTAAATGTCAGGAATTTATAGTCTATGCAAGCCAAACGAGGGAACTGTAGAGGAAGGATGGCTATCTCGGCATTCTACAAAACAATATATTGTAAATGCTCATTAAGACACTAATGAAACTGTTCTGACCATTCTGAGCTGCATGTGCTGTTACGCAATGCAGTGAAAAGAACAGCCCGCCATTTGCCGGAATGACGACTTGAGGGTGTACACATGGATCAGAACCCAACTGTGATTTTTTATAATCAAAAAATTTCGCAAAGCAATACATGGTGGAACCTCCAGGTCAAACGTAAACACGATCTGATGATACACTCTAACTTACAAATTACACACTAATAAAAGCCTGAATGCGGGCACTTCTCTGCCACAAGCCCCACAGGGACCATACAGGGAGGACTGGGTGCTGGTCGTTTGGTGCTCCAGTGTCTACAGCTCTCCAGCCGCTGAGCTCCCCAACTCAGAATTCTAAAATGAGTCACTGCCATTTCACCTGCCTTAAGGATAAGGAGGAAACAGTGAAATTAAGAGGATGGAGAAAAAATGCCAGAGATGTCTTCAAAATGTAGCAGGAGTGGGGAGGGGAAACACATACGCACGCACACGCACACGCACACATACACTTTTTTCAAAGAATTTCTGAGACTAATGAAACCTTCTCACAGAAAACTTGGAAAATACTACCAATTTTATTTCAGAACACAAAAATCGCTTTTAAAAAGTAGTGTTTATAGGCTCATGCATATTCATAAAGTGATTCATTTGTTAGGAACATACAGCCATCCAGACGCAGTGAAAAAGCTACAGCTTTAAATGCTCAATCTTCCCTTCTAGACTTAAAGGTTATTGCAGCTTCTCCTGAAAACATATTACTCATCACTGCTCTAACTATACATCTCTGTATGGAAAACATGGAAAACAGGGCGGGCTAGTAGTACACAAGTTTGTCACTGACAACAGCCAGAAAAGTCAAACCACAATAGAACACAATGTGGAACTCTGTTAGCAGCTTTGTATTTCATCAACCTGGAAATTTCACATCAGAGACCATAAGCATTATAGACTATTTTCAGGCAAGGCTGTTTTCTGAAAGTGACTCACCCTGACCCATCCTCAGTGTCGAGGCATGCGATGAGCCAATGCAAGAAGAAAGCAATGGGTCAACAGTGAAACCAAACTACAGCAAAGCAAGGTCAACCGACCTTGTGATTGATGGGTATGTCTACCCAAAGTAGTGAGTAATTCTTCACTGACTTCAATGAAGGCAGTGCATCATCCACGTGGAGCCTGAACATACGGGATGCTTTTTTATTACTGATAACAATATGAACTAAAATTTACAGGGTACTTATTATTTAAAAAGCATTTGTATGATTAATATTGTTATTGCCTCCATTTTGCAAATGAACTGAATCTCGGAAAAAGCAAATGATTTGCCTAAAATTAGGCAGACATTCCAAAATGATGGTAGGACTCAAACTCAATTCCTATGACTCCAAATTCCATGATTTTCCTTAACCTTTTGTTCATCTGTCAGCATGGGGCACCTGGGTGGCTCAGTCGGTTAAGCATCTGCCTTCAGCTTAGGTCATGATCTCAGGGTCCTCCTGGGATGGAGACCCACTTAGCAAGGAGCCTGCTTTTCCCTCTCCTCCCCACTTGTGCTCTATCACTATCTCTCTCAAGTAAATAAATAAAATCTTTTTTAAAAAATAAAAAAGAAAGAAACCTACCATTCCTTCTTCCTTCCTTCATCTACTCAAGAAATACAGACTCAATCTCAGGAAACAAGCTGAAGGTTTCTGGGAGGTGGGGAGGTAGGGATAGGGTGACTGGGTTATGGACACTGGGGAGGACATTGGACATGTGCTACGCTGAGTGCTGTGAAATGTGTAAGCCTTCACAGACCTGTACCCCTGGGGCAAATAATACATTACATGTTAATTAAAATTTAAAAAAAAAGAAATACTTATTAAACATCTATTGGCCATTATTCTTTCACCTTGAGGAAACAAAAGAACCCAATTTCTGCTTTAGTTAGTAGAGTGGGTATATTACAATCCAGGATAATGGTCAAGAACAAATTAACGACAACAATGAAAGTACACCAATGTGGGAAGTGGCCAAAAGAAATGGGTTGTGTGGCACGACAGGAACACAGATAAGGAAACCCGTAATCCTTCCTATGGAAGGCAAGAAAGCTTCCCATAGAAGGTTATAATATTATCTGAATCTTAGAACATGAAAAAAAAAAAATCTAACAAGTGGGTAATAGAGAAATGAAACAGGTCAGGAAGAAAAAACAAGAAAGGCAGATATGTAAAGGACAGGGGGAAAAAAAAAAAAAATATATATATATATATTTAAAATATACTGAGGAAACTAGCTCAGCGTGCCAGGGAGCTGTACTGGGCATGGCAAGAGATAAAGCTAGAAAATCGGCAGGGGCCATGGCAATCAAGATCAGTCTCACTGACACCATGCCAAGGAACATGGGCTTTGTTCTACATAAGACAGAAGCCAGTAAAGGTGGTACCATGCTGAAATTTCAGTTTAAAAAGACCAAACTGGCTTTAGCATGAAGGATGTAATTGATGGATACAAGGTCCAAAACAGACATATCAGTTAAGACTCTACTGAGGCAGTATAAAAAAAATTCAGGCAGTGAAAAAAAAAGAATGAAGGGGAGGTAACACATGAGAGAGCTATTTTGAAAGGAAAATCTTAAAACTTTGCGAATGACAAGAAGTGGCAGACAAGGTTCCAGGAGTTATCTAGGCTAGCTCTCAGACCTCTGGCTTCCACTAAAGGGGGAAGGTGGAGAAGTTGTTTGGGTTAAATAAATAATGAGTTCAAAAAATAATAATAGTTCATTCAATTTTAGAAAAAGGAGGTACATTTGTGATCTACATAGTGGCATCAGGTAAAGATGTCCAATATGCAGTTAGAAGCCCTGGAACTCAGAAGAGATATGGGATTTCCATCACTAAGGTGTTCAACAGCTGAAAACATGGGCCTGGTTCTAGTTAGCCCTGGAAGACCTGAGAGAGAGGAGGCTGAGAGCGGAACCTTAGGGAACCCAATTTTTTAAGGGTAGAGAGAAACAACGTCAGAGGATGGAGAAGAGAACACAGTAGTTAGAGGAAAGCCAAGAGGTTTGGAAACCTAGGGAAAAGAGAAATTCAAAAAAGAGCAGATGTTACCACCATTTAAAATAAAACAAACAAACAAACAAAAATGAAAAAACACCTTTTAAAAAGAGCAATAGAGGGGTGCCTGGGTGGCTCAGGTGGATAAGCGTCTGCCTTCTGCTCAGGTCATGATCCCAGGATCCTGGAATCGAGCCCTGTGTTGGGCTATCAGTAGGAGCCCGCTTCTCCCTCTCCCTGCTGCTCCCCCTGCTTGTACCCTCTCTCTGTCAAATAAATAAAATCTCTAAAAGAGAGAGAGAGAGAGAAAAGTGTAAGGGGACACAAACTGAAACAGTATTTCTGTGAACAATCTGGCATTTTGGCAATGTGTAGTTTCCAAAGGCCTCTCAAATGCCCACACCCAATGACACAGGAATCCACATCTAAGAATATATTCTCAGAAAGCAATCAGAAATCCTGACTGTGGTTTAAATACAAAAATGTTCATCACAGGATGGTTTACAACCGCAGCATGGTGGAAATATTTTCACTGTGTAAAACAGAAATGGTTGAATAAATTAGAGTCCATCCATACAATGAATATGACAAGCCATCTAATGCTTTTACTCATGGATAGTTTTAAGTGATACAGAAAAATACTCATGGCGGTGTTTGTTGCAAAGGGCAGGACACAACCATACATACTCAGTTAACTGTCTAAAAAAAAATGCATACAGTAAAAAAAAGAAAAATGTATAAAATACAACAGAATCTTGGCAGAAGTTTATACAGGTACTGAGATCACTTATGCTTTTTATTTTCTTCTCTAGCCTCTTCTGCATTTACCAAATTTAATCATGTTCATGGTTTATTTTCTCTTTTTAAAATTATTTATTTATTTATAAGTAGGCTCCAGGCCCAGCATGGGGCTTGAACTCAGAGTCAACTCTGAGATCAAGAGTCATAAGCTCTACTAACTGAGCCAGCCAGGTGCCAGTTTTTTCCTTTTCTTTTTAAATTAAACTTTTTATTTTTAGATATCTCATTGTGATTTTAACTTACAGATCCGGATGGATAATGACCTTAAACATGTGTCAGATGCCTACACAGCAATTGTACATCCTCTTCGGTGAAATGTGTCTTCTTGTCTTTTGCCATCGTCTAATTGTGTGATTTGGTTTATAACTGCTGAACTCTTTATATATTCTAGATACTAGTACTTTGTTGAGTATCTTCTCCCAGTTTACAGTTTGTCTTTTATCCTTTTAACAGTGGTCTTTAGCAGAGTAAAAGTTTTTAGTTTTTATGAAATCCAATTTATATATTTTTTCCTTTTACAGATGCTTTTGGTGTTAAATCTGAAAAATTTTTGCCTACCTCTAGATTCCAAAAATGTTCTCTTTTTTTAATGAAAGTTTTAGTTTTATGTTTTGCATATAAGTCTGTGAACCATTTTGAATTAATTTTTGTATAATGTGTGAAGCTTAGGTCAAAGTTCATTTCTTTTTTTTTTTCCCCCCTATGGACATTCTACTGTTCCCAGCACCATTATTGAAAAGGCTATCTTTCCTCTATTGAATTGGCTTTTACATCTCTTGCAATACACTGTAACTGAGCAATGGGTAATGAATATAGTATTTCTGTTTTAGGTGACAGAAATGCTCTTGAATTAAGACAATGGTGAACGTTGTATGACTTTGTGAATACACTAAACACCACTGAACTTCAAAGGGTAAATTTTATGGTGTGTGAACTTAAAAAAAAAAAAAATCCACTGGGAAGGACTCTATACTGTATAGGTCTCTAGTCTGTTATTCTGGGTTCTCTATTTTGTTCCATTGATCTATGTGCCTCTCCATCCACCAGTATCACACAATCTTGTTACTGTAGCTGTATAATAAGCCTTGAAATCAGGGAGAGTGAGTCCTCCCATTTTTTCTTATACTTAGCTATTAGAGTTACTTTGTACTTCCACATACATTTTATAATTTGTCTATATGTAAATTAAAAAAAAACTTGCTAGAATTTTTAGAGGATTTGTACTAAATCATATGTCAATTTAAGAAGAATTAACATCTTTACCATGCTGAGTCTTCCAATCCATGAACACAATAAGTCTCTCCACTTATTTTAATCTTGACTTCTTTCATCAACATTTTGTAGTATTCAGCATATAAGTTCTACATGTTTTATTAGATATACACTTAAACATTCCTTTTTATTTCAGCAATTTGTAACTGATAATGTAATTTTCCATGTGTTCATTGCTAGTATACAGAAATGCATTTAATTGTTGTATGTTTATCCTATATTCCACAACCTTGTTAACACACACATTATTCCTAGCTTATCTGGATTGCCTTATACATTAACAAATATCTTTAAAAGAATAAAAACCTTTTGTGTTGTGTTATTTTTGTGTCAAATAAGATTTTACTTATTTGAGAGAAATATACAGCAAGAGAGGGAACATAAGCAGGGGCAGTGGGAGAGAGAGAAGCAGGCTCCCCACTGAGTAGGGAGCTCGATGCAGGGCTCAATCTCAGGACCCTGGGATCATGACTGAAGCCAAAAGCAGACACTAAATGACTAAGCTGCCCAGGCGCCCCACATTAACAATGATCTTACCTATAAATGGGGAAATTTTATTTCTTCCTTACTGATATATACGCCTTTTATTTCTTTTTCTTGTCTTATTGCAGTAGCTAGAACTTCCAACACCATTCTGAATAAGAGTTGTGAGAGGAGACATTCTCACCTTATTCCCAAACAGGAGAAAAGCATTCAGTTTTTTACCATTAAATGTAATGTTAGCTGTAGAGTATTTGTAGATGCTATTTACCAAGTTAAGGAAGTTATGCTCAAAAAGGTTGAGACCTTCTGAGATTATGTATAAAAGGAGTCTGCCTCATAAGTGGAAAAACAGTTACTTGCTTCCCTCCCTCTCTCACATGGCAAAACCTCAGAAGGCAAAACATATACTGTCTTACTAAGCATAAGCAGTTTACTCTATGGCAAGCACTCTACACATGACTCTTCAACAGTGTTAATTCAGCCATGCTATTTCTTATCAGGGATTTCCTACCAGAATAGCTTGGTCATAAAGATAAGACAAAAACTTTCTGTTTTAAACTAGTAACCTAGATCACTTAGACAATTAGATTACTAAATATAGTAATGACAGAGACTATGTCCCACATTGTTTGTACCCCTCAGTACTGTGCCTTAAGCAGAGCAAGCAATAAATAAAACTATTGATTTAAGTCACTATTTTAATGGAATCATTAATAGTTTTTAAAAAGGGAAGGTTAGAAGTTTCAATCCCTTCAATACGAATTAGAATAGACATCAACATTTAAGCATGATAAATATTTATAACCTATAGAGAAACAGTTTTTTCCCCACTTTTCAAATAGCTCATCCAAATAATAAAAATGAGCTTTTTTTTTTCACATTAGGTAGGAGAAGGCTGGATGAAAGGGAGGAAAATGTCCCCTTTCAAATTATAACATCTAAAGAATTAAGATGGACCAAAAATAATAATAGTAATTACTTGTCTAGTTTTTGTAGATTCCTTCTGGAATCTTTCCATTGACTGAGATTCTATTAATAGTCTGAAACATTTAAAAGAGTCTCTCTCCCCTGGTTACTGCAAAGTCAGGTGGGTAAGGCTCAAAATATGGATAGATAGACAGACAGATAGATATTTAAAACCCTACTGTTGGGGCACCTGGGTGGCTCAGTGGGTTGGGCCACTGCCTTCGGCTCAGGTCATGATCTCAGGGTCCTGGGATCGAGTCCCACGTCGGGCTCTCTGCTCGTCAGGGAGCCTGCTTCCCTCTCTCTCTCTCTCTCTCTGCCTGCCTCTCCGTCTACTTGTGATCTCTCTCTATCAAATAAAAAAAATTTAAAAAAAACCCTACTGTTGTATAAACAGGCTATAAAATGTGTACATATATATAATATGTATCTAATCTAATATGCATCTACCTACCTAAATACATATTATATCTTTACCTAGATAGAGAGATACATATTAAAACGCTACTTTAAATTAGGTGACAAAATAAAGAAAATAAATGCATATAAAGTCAGATCTTTCTTACAAAACTCTTTATAGTCATTGTCTATTCTAGAGGTCAGGCTAAGCCACAAATTAAAACATTTTTCAATATTTTATTTTCTAGCTACTAACTTAGAAACGCTTCCTTACATAGGAGCTCTCACCCTCTACGTCAATATAACCAAAAGCAATTTAAAAAAAAAAGTAAGTCACCTCCTACACCTGAAACTCATAAAACACTGTATGTTAACTATACTGGAATTAAAATAAAAAACTGGGCGCCTGGGTGGCTCAGTGGGTTAAGCTGCTGCCTTCGGCTCAGGTCATGATCTCAGGGTCCTGGGATCGAGTCCCGCATCGGGCTCTCTGCTCAGCAGGGAGCCTGCTTCCCTCTCTCTCTCTCTGCCTGCCTCTCCATCTACTTGTGATTTCTCTCTGTCAAATGAATAAATAAAAATCTTTAAAAAAAATAAAATAAATAAAAATAAAATAAAATAAAAAACTGATTGATCAATCAATAGATAGATAAATATTTTTAAATTGTCACTTCAAATAGAATGGAAGTTCCAAGTTCCCAGCTCAGTTTCAGTATTTGGTAAGCATTTACTTATAGTCTGATTTCTTCTAAAACTAAAACCAATTGACCTACACTAATTTGCTTACAGTGGGCCTACTGCTTAAGAACTGGTCATCATATACACACACACACACACAGAGCTATCCAGTCCTCTAATTTCATCATATCACTAAAACACAACCAAAATCCAGAAGGTAAGCTAAAGGGGATAGGGGGACAGGAAGACAGGCCTCATGGCTCTGAGCGGCCAAAACAAATAAGAAGGTTCATGAACCAAAGTCCACGCATTATGCTGAAAAGAAGGCCCCCTTGAATCCTTTACTAAAATCTTATTTTATATAAAAATCACTATTAAGTTTCATTTCCAGCCCAGCATATTAAAAAGGGAAAAAACTTAGAAAGGGGAACTAGGGGAGAAAAAATTCGTTAGAGTAGCAGTAAGGGAAGAGGCATGAGTATTACAAAATAATCAACAAAACATTTAGTTCATTCAATTCATGGGAAAGAACACTATACACTTCAGCACAAAAAATATTATTCATAATAAAGAACCAAAGCCATCTCATAAATTTAAATTATACTTGCATGTTCTATTTAAAAAGATAAGAAAACACTTAACAAATTAAATATACAATAGACCCAGCAAAAGTGTCACTATTAAGTTCACTGGCTTGTAGTCAACCTTTGGATTGAAATATGTGGCTCTGTGTCCTTAAACACATTATTCATATTCTCTAAGACTCAGCTGCCTTATATGTACATGGAACTAATAAAACCTACTTCATTGGTCTGTTGTCTGGTACATAAGAGCTCAATAATTACTGGTCCCTTCTATTACTACTACTACCATTATTATTTACTTTAGAAAGACTTCTATTCCAAATGGTTTTTATTGAGGTATAATTACATATAATAAAACATAGATACTAGGGTACCATTTAATGAATTTTGGCAAATGTGTGCATCCATGTAACTACCACTCCAGTCAAGATATAGAATCTTTCCACTAGGAAGTTCCCTTCTGCTCTTTTCTAGTTGATTCCATCCACCCACCCAGAAAAAAAAACACTGTTCTGATTTCCATCACCACCACTTAGGTTTACCTGTTCTACCATTCATATAAATGCAACCATACCATATGCCCTTCTGCATCTGGCTTCTTTTATTCAATATAATGTTTTTGAGATTCATTTCAAATTCATCCTTTTTTATTTGAGTAGTATTTCATTGTATGACTATACCACCACTGACTTATCTGTTGGTTGTTTCCAGTTTGGGGCTATAATCTGAAATTTTTTTAAAACAACAGGCTATATCATTAAGATTCACTTATCAGAACTATTCCCAATATGGGATACCTTACCGTTATATAAAATGTAAATATATCAAAGCCTAATGAAGGCCTCTTAGTGATTAAATATTCTAAATTCACATTCCAATAAATATATAACTGAGATTTCATTTACTCATAAAGCAATCTTTTATTATATCTGAAGAATATTTTTAATTCTGCAGAAGATAAAAAAAATTCTTAATCCTGTAACTAAATTAAAATCCTGTACCTACAGAGGAAGAAATTCCTGTATCAACATTATTCAGGTTGACCCACTTGATGGAAAACTTCAATGTAACAGTCTTATATGATATTCAGACTCCTGATACAGATGCTCCAAGATTTTCCACCTAAAAGAGGACAATTTTCATCCATGTCCAGTATTACTGTGCACAGCCATACATTTTGGCCAATGTCCTTTAACACTGGTTTATAGAACAGAACACTACTTTAAAGGATGGGAAGTAAGACATAAGTTTAAAGAATTCCTCTTTTTAGCCATTCTTAATTAATTAACAAATGTGTGCAGCCAAAATCCATGCTCTGGCTGATAAGGATAGTGCAACCTCTCTCAAGACAAAGACATTGTAAGTCAAGCAAACTCAGGGCAGAGTCTGCCTCATTAGTGAAGACTCTATCCTCTCTGAATTTAGACAAAGACTAGGCTCGGAACTGGTTATCTCAAGACAGTGGTTTTCAAACTATGTCCAATAAACATCACGGCATTTGCAAACATTTGCATTACACATTTTCATTTTTTTAATAAACTTTAACTATTTTTAAGACTTCAATAACAAAATGCACATAGATACGTTATATGCCAATTTTCACAGAATGGAGACAAGTTCCTGCCAATTACACCTTGGTTAATTTGCTTTTGTGCAGGACTCAAGCCTTCTCCAGTCATTCCTGTCCACTCACTGTACATGAAATTTTTCTAAATGTGTCCTTGATTTGGAAGACTGTAGCTGTCCACTAGTGTTTCTTCTTCTTCCTACTCAGGACTGTATATATCCAACTTCCATGAAAGGGTAAGTGGAGCTCACACATGCTGCCCTCCATTAGGTGCCAGGCAACATGGGCTCAGCCCATGCTGAGACACAACATGACACCCCAAAATAAGTCAGCCCATGATATGAAGGTCTGGCTCCTTCTTGCCCTGCTTTTATATTTATGGTGGCACTATTATAAGATTTTAATAGTTCTTTGATACCTTATGTGTCTGTAGTAAGGTAAAATGATTACCCTCAATGAACCATGGCAAATATGATTAAAATTCTGCAATTTAAGCAAAATATATCATAATGGATATAACAGCACTGGTCGGGCTCAAGGCAAAGGAACAATTAATATCAGAAACAAACACCAATTCAAACAAACAGCACTGGTCGGGCTCAAGGCAAAGGAACAATTAATATCAGAAACAAACACCAATTCCTCAACCAGGATCAACCATGCTGATAGCGGTATGTGAAATGAAAGAATCATATATAAATAAATGAGGCAATAGTTTTTGTCACTGGAGGTCAACTTTTATGGCAAGAAAAAATATATAACTCAACTCTCTGATATGTTTAATGAAGTTAAATCTTACAAAACAAATTTATGATCCCTGTCAAGTTACAACATTAGTTTCCGGGGAAAAATAACAAACCAAGAAGCATAAAAAGAAAGTCAAATGTTAAGGGGGTGGGGGGGTGCATGGTCAAACAAAACTCAAATCTAACAATAAAAATACCACAGCATTGTTCAAGGTAAATTAATACACTATTTCCCTGGAGGAAAGGCTTATATTATTAAGTACTATACTAGTACACTGTAAGCACATTTATTATGAATACATTACTACAAAAGTAAAATTAGAACCATTATTTGAAAACCGAGACCAGAGAAATCTATCTACAATACCTGAATAATTCAAAGGCTAAAATTATGTGAAATCTTTATACTTCAACACAGCAAGGACATGAATGTTGGAAATCACAAAAAAAAATTTAATGGTATGTTTATGCAAGTAAAGATAAGTAAGGTTTATTTGTAAAACACCAAACACAATAGGATGGAAAAAATGAAGTAATATTTAGATCACTTTTTAGAATGCCCTCAAAGAATTCAGCCAAAACACAGTGAGATCTATGCCAGTGGTGATTTAAAAAAAAAAAAAAAAAAGACAGGAGAAACAGCGCAAATAGTGGCTCTTACAAAACCTATTAGCCACATATAGTATAAGCAAGCACCACATGCCCTGTAGACAACCACAAGCTGTTAAGAAGATGTCAGCATGATCCAAATTATCTATTTGATTAAGGCATGATCTTTAAATTTCAGACTTCACAGAGTTATTTGTAATTATATGATAATTTCCAGAATCTGCTCTTTCAGTTGTGAAATGTGTTGACTCTCTAAAAACAAGTTCTATCATAAATAGTTCATATAAAACAAACAAAAAAATTGACTTTTTTTTCTTTTGGTTATCATGAAATCCCTTTAGTATTTCTCAATTATAACACAGCTGCACCAGCTGGTGAATCCTGATAATATTTTAAATAACTTTGCAATGCAAGGTTGTAATGCTATCATGCTTTACAACCGCAAATGACGTCAATGATAAAATTAAAACAAAATTCAAACTGAATATATAGAACAAGATTATATTTACCTGTTTTAAAATTTGGGGTGAATAAAAAAACAAAAGAGGCAACGAGGATTTTTAAAAGACACCAATAATATTTTTAAATATACAGTGAAGATTTAAATTAGCCACGATAGTTACTCAACAATCACTACAATCTGAACACATGTGAATTAGTGTGAATTAAGCAATATGTACGATTCTATTTGTAAAGTAAAATTTCCTGCTACTCCCTTTTAAAACTTCTAGATCAAATGAAGGTTCTCAGGGCAATCCAAATACAGCACACAGTGGTTAACAGCACCAAATCTGAGCCTAGTTCTGCCACCTACTATCTAAAAATTGTGTTAGTTAAACTCACTGTGCCTCAGTTTTTTTCATTTGTGAAACAGAGATAAAAGTAACCTACATCATTGGGTTGTTGTGTAAATAAAACATGTAAAAGCTCTTATCAAGAGTCTAGTCCTTAAGAGCTAAAAATATTAGATTGCCTTTATTATTACTGTTGTGAGGCAAGATGTTGCCAAAAAAAAAAATTGTTGTAATTTAGGACTTTTCAATATAAACCAGAATTTTTTCGGTATTATGGAACCAAAACATAAAAATAACCTAGAGCTCCGCAGAGCTCATCAAACATAAGTGAATTTCTTAAAAATGTAATGAGCTTACAAATTTATACAAAAAACTCTACCATTATCAGTTTCACATTTATTAGGGCTCCAGATAAAATTTTATTTGCAAAACCTCAAACTAGATCAAAGAGTTTAAGATAAGATACATATTTTATCTATAAACT
Source organism: Mustela nivalis (assembly GCF_964662115.1). Lineage (NCBI taxonomy): Eukaryota > Metazoa > Chordata > Mammalia > Carnivora > Mustelidae > Mustela > Mustela nivalis. The sequence continues at coordinate 20,801,395 of NC_139028.1, forward strand.
ATTACTTAAGAAACCAACCCACTCAGAAGTAGTCTTACCCTCACCTAAGAAGTAGTCTTACCCTCCACCTAAGATCAAAACTAGATGCTCTCCAAGGAACTTGTTTTCAAGAATTAAAATGTCTTCAAAAATCTTTGAAGAAAACAAAGATAATGAATTATTTTCCTTTCTACAAATAACAAGATAATCTTAGCGAGGACGGTATATGAGGCTCAGAAACCAGAGAATTGTTTTCTGAGAGAGAGCATAAAAGAAAAAAATGCAAATTAAAAAAGAAAAATTAAAATTAAAACAATGTTATATGTATTTTACCAAAACTAAGTATTTTTAATTAAAGGAAAATGAATTATTTTCCATGGCCACATGCTTAGCATATGCTTCTCCTAAAATCCAAAATCCATTCTTTTTGGACGAGACAGAAAGAGAAAGAGGCAATAAAATTTCTAAAATTAATAACCTGACTAATAAATTATTTTCATCATAATATAAAGTATATGTAAAGTATATGGAGATACTATAATATGGAGCTACACTGCAGAAGGTGGCCAGAAAAAAAATAATCCTAACAAAAGGAAATGCAGAAATATGGACGCTATGGGGGGCGATTCATGGGCTCTCAAGTTTATTAAAAAGAAATAACAGACCCGACATGGAGTTGCTTGTGCTAAGCCCAAATCACTAAAGCAAGACTTAATACCTAATCTAATTATAGTTTCAAACTTCCCTGGGAATGGAGTATTAACTGATCAGTCTGGAATTTTCTGGTCAGCACCAATGAGGTAATCTGCCACATAGACCCTTTCCATACCCCAAAAGAAGATGAGGCAATCCACTTCTTCCTTATTCCTTCTCCCCTCTGCCTATAAAAGCCTTCCATTTTGCAGTGCTCCTTGGAGCTTCTTTCTGCTTGCTAGATGGGACACTACTTGATTCATGAATCCTTCAATAGAACCAACTTGATTTTAAAAAATTTACTTGGCTGAATTTTTGTTATTTAACAGATGCATACAAAGCTTTGGATGCCCAGTCTGACTCTACTTAAAGAAAGATCAGCATTCTGAGTGTTCATGTAGAAGAGTCAGAGCTCCTGAAGAAAGAAGTCTTAAAACCTAAGGTAGTAATCATCATGGGGAATATTTTAGGAAATAACCCAAAGGTCTGTATCTTTCCCCACAATATGTTAGAGGAAGGGGAAAAAAAAAAGATCTAAATATATCCTTCAATAGCTCACTCAGAACAGCTCCTTCAAAGTAGAATTTTAGATTTTCTCGCCCCAAATTATTATTGTCATTATTCCAATAAAGCAACCTGTATTAAGGTATCACTACTTCCTCCAGAAGTACTGCTAAAGGCTGCCAAGCCCCACCAATGTGGAAAATATAGCAAATGACTCTTTTGCAAAATAATTAGGATTTCCCACAGGGCAATGAAAAACATAGAGTAACTCTGATGGAAGTTGGGATATTATATTAAAATATGAAAATTCATTTTAAATTTGAAGCCACTAATTCATTAAGAAATAAATCCCTTAAAGGAAACTGTAAGCACATATCAATCACGTCCCTCATTTCTTTGTTTTGTTTTGTTTTTGGTTTTGTTTTTGTTGACATCCCTCATTTCTAATGTTACAGAGTGGGCACAGCAAAAATAATATGTTTTGTAAAATATTTACTAGTCATGCAAGATCTTAATTTTACGTGTTTGCTTGTTTACTGCTCCCATAACTAAGTACTATACATCATTTGTTTCCATCTTTAAAACACTTGGTAGTGAAAATGAAAAAGGATACTGTTATTTTCTCTCCAAACCAAAAAACCACCCAAGGTTAAGTATTAATCTAGGAAGACTGTGGTGCCTGGTCTTTGCCCAGAATCTTGGTTGTGTCTGTTCTGAAGGCCATAGACAAACACAGCATGGCCCAGAAAGGCTAAAAGATGGTGAGTTTTTCTGAAATGTTCCAACGGATCCTCTTGCCATTTGAGAGGCAAGAAAACTTCCCAAGGTAAACCCAGGAGAAAAAAATCAGGAGTCAATGTAAAATGTAGACTGGAATGGTAAATTAACAAGAGCCTTCATCCTCAAGCATTTCATTTTTCATTGATAATGAAAGTCAACTACAAGAGATACCACAAAGCAAAACAAGATTACCTGCCACGGGACTCATAGACAATTAGGCTGAGTTCAAAGGAGGGAAGGATCACCAGGATCAGAATAAACTGAGAAAGCTTCCCTACGCCTGAGAAGCATTTGAGGGAAGCTGTCAGGGCTGGGTGGCAAAGCACACAGTAGGGAAGGGCACTCAGGCCCCACACTGTGCTCCCGTCCACGGTCCTGACTCTGTTGAAGGAGGCGGCATTGGAAGAAGGATATGGATCTGACCCCTTTCATCTGCATTAAGCAACTAATATGAATAAGAAGGTGCTTGTCACTACCAACAAAGCAAGCAAGCAAGCAGTTGCAAACATCAAGACCTTAACTGGGTAAAATGAACCTCAGTGACTCAGCTTAGACCAGCTGTAAACGCAAGTTCTGGTTAAACAAAACAACTGCTTGCTTTGAAATTGCCTCCCTGTGTGAGTAGGGTAATTGCCCCAGATAAAGAGACATCTTCCAAGGCAGAAACTGTAGAAGAGATGACAATCGAGCAGAAGAAAAGAAACCACATGCACGAAAACAACACAACCACCACAGAACCACGGATTCAAATGTTGCCTGGTCTCCTTGCCAAAAAGTAAGTCACTTCCTATGCCAAACACCTTTCCTCTGTTCTCTCATGGTTTTTCTGAATGCCATTCACATCCAGAAATCATACCACTTCAGAAGTTCTGGAAAGTTTCATGAGTTCTCTTTTTTGTTGTGTATTCTGAGGTAGAGGTCTATTTTGTCTTATTTCTGAATCAAAAGAAAACAGAAACCTTAACCAGAAAAAATTGCACCAGTTAAATGCGTTTACACATCAGACAATATTTTTAAAAGCAGAAACATCCTGTCTGGGATGCATCTTATAAGATTATTGACCTGTCCTGGCCTAAAGACAACTTTCTCCCCTTCCAAGCACACTCTTCCTGTTTTCTCAGCCTCAACTGAACCTGGGCCACCAAACAAAGACACGCTCAAAGGAAACTTCACAGAATACCAACTTCAGTAATTAATCCCCGTACAACACACCCCTGCCTCTAGTCTGGAATAAATTACTACAAAACCATGTGCAACAACTCTCCACTCCTTTTATCTTGGCTAATGATCTCATAGTTCTTCCCTACAGAGGAATCAAGGCTCAAATTCTCTGAAATATTCCCCCCTTCACACAGGTCCTCTCAGATCAGAATCACCTCACCTCCACGGAGACTACAGCAATTTGCCTCGTGAAGGCCCAGTTCAAAAGAAAAAGCATAATAAAATAAACCTTAGTTGATAAATAAAAAGATGTCCATTGTTTTCATATTACAGCACCAAAAATGAAGCTCAACAATGAGGATATATTCAGAACAAACTCCGTTTATGACAGCCCTGGTATTAATATACCATGTCTGTGGTGCCTAGATGGTGTGATATACAGCAGAATTCTTAACGCTTATCATAAATAGAAACGTTTTCTCTTCTCCGCAGGTAACAGTTTTATTCAGGTCACTTGTTCTTTAAAGATATTTTTATTTTTAAAAAAAAGCAATTTTGTAATTATTTCAAAATATGACAAAAGGCAGTAAGGCATGAGATTTTTCCACTTATCAAAAGAGGCAGTGAAAGCACTGACTAGAGCCACAAGCCGAGTCACACAGGCTCCATCACCCACAGAAAGGGAACTGACCAAACAGGGAGAATGTGGGAACCTAGTGCTTCGAGCTCCTGATCAAGTGCTCGCCTACCTGCCATGAGATAGAGAAGACACTGAATGCTGGACTACTAATCTCACACGAAGTAAAACCCGTTGTACTATAACATTTGTTGACTACTTACTACGTACTAGACACGAAGCTAAGTGTTTCCCATGATGATCTGACTTAATCCTCAGAGAGACACTACTGAAATAGCTACAGTTGATGTATAGAGCAGGGAAAACAGAGGTATAACAGTTGAGAAACTTGCCCAAACGGCGAATGAGTGAGGAAGCTGAACTCCTAGCCAGGTCTCCAGCTCCAAGGTCTGGACTCACCATGATTCCCTCAACAAGGAAGTCCGTGGTTTCCAGTGCAGCAATGTATCCTTGTGACTACACACTCCGTCCTGCCACCTTCCCACATCCTCCTGTCTACCACTCCCATGACCCACCTGAACCCTCACTAAGAACACATTACTTGGCTAGAGAAATGTAAACTAGTATTAATGTTCCTCCCACGTGAAATATACATACGGAAATGAGAAACCAGAGAATACCCCTAATTTGGAAGGGGGTAGGGAAGAGGGGTAAAGGAAAAAAAAACAAAAACAAAAACAGCAAAGCCACTCAGACTTCTTGTACAAATCCAGGCTTAGAGGTAACTGAATTATATATACCAGTTTTCTCAAAATGGATGCTTGTCAACCAAATTTGAAAACAACTACGTATTCCAGCCCCATTTATTAGTTTTTCAGGTATCCACAAGGCACACTGGTATTTTAAGAGCTCAGATGTCCCACAGACATCTAAAGAAACTAATTTTGTTTACCATTTTCTTATTTTGTTTTGGAACTTTATCAGTTCCCAAACTTACTTGATGGTCCTTTTCCTCCTAGAACATATATTTAAACATGGAGGGCACACTTGTGTTCTCTAGAACTCATTCTGGGAAACTATGATACTAAAACATTTGAAAAAATGGGGTGTGATCTCATATGAGAAGAGAAAGGAAGTGATACCTTATAGGCCCTATGATCATTTTTCAGAAGATTTTTCCAAAAACCCATGCTACTCTGGAAGTTTCCTTATTATATTTTATCCTAAGTGGCAAAAAGAAAACAAAAACAGATGGGTGCCTGGGTGGCTCAGAGGGTTAAGCCGCTGTCTTAGGCTCAGGTCATGATCTCAGGGTCCTGGGATCGAGTCCCGCATTGGGCTTTCTGCTCAGCAGGGAGCCTGCTTCCCTCTCTCTCTCTCTGCCTGCCTCTCCGTCTACTTGTGATTTCTCTCTGTCAAATAAATAAATAAAATCTTAAAAAAAAAAAAAGAAAGAAAACAAAAACAGAACACCCAATTGAGGGGTATCATGAGTGAATATATATTTTCTACCTTAAGAATAACAAAAATTTTAAGATTACTCTGACAATACAACTCCAATTAACTTGAATTAACATCTAATTTCCTTGTCCAAATTGGCCCAAGAGTCTCAGATGTATGTATATTCCTTCCCTAATACAAAAAAAGGTGACTGGTAGCGCCTGTTTATTCTTACTCTTTTATTCAAGTCTTTTCAATCTTTTTTCTCATTTACCATTCTCTATTCTTCCATCCATATGTGCTTTTCCCATTACGGGCCCACTTTCATCCTATTGCCTCTGTCCTCTTCCTTTCTCCCCGCTCCGTGTTCAAATTATTATCTTGTGCCCGTGGACTCTCATGATGGCCAGAGAGCACACTCGGCTGCTAATAAATGACATCAGGGGGACAGACGGAGCACATGCTATGGCCCCATTCTGACCCACAGCTGATACCGCCAGTCCACCAAAGCACTCCTTCCCACCAAACCCACAGCACTCTCAACAGTGACTTCCAATCTCCTGAAAGTAAAACCTATTTACAGACAGGTTCTATATGTTCTCATTTGCATTCCTGAGATTCTACTGGCTGAAATGTGAATACACTAGCAAACACAACTTACAAGTTAAAAAAGAAACACAGATGGTTTGTTAAGTTACAAGTTAAAAAAGAAACACAGAAGGCTGGAGTGGTGTCTTGTTGCGCATCTAGGGGTGTCTGGTTTTTAAGTCAGAACCTGCATCTGAAGCGCTTGAGACACAACACAGACCCTTGCCAATATATCAGTCCCACACCCGGGAACCTTTGTACAGTCAACACATGTAAGGATGAATAAAAGCAATGAGGAGAAACTTTAAAACACCCTTGAAATATTTTACATGCTAGAAGGCCTTCCTCCATACCAGCTACCTGAATGTTTTCAGTTTTCAGTTAATTATTTTATTGTGATTTCTTTGTGAGCTGGATTTCATTTAAATATGAGTAACCATCCGAATTAAGGACAACCAATTGCGTAAGATGCTGTAAGAACGAGCCCTCTTAAAGTAATTAATATCTTTCTCTGTTCCTCTAAAAACGTGGAGTGCAACAACATGAAGGAAAATAGAAGACTCCTTCAGTGATGGTATATAACTAAGCTAATTAAGATAAGGAAAAAAATTGTTTACTTAGTAGCCGCCAAATTCTATAAGGAAAATAACTGTTGGTGTAATTATGCAGTTTTGTATCTCATTAGTACCACACTGGAAGATTATGTATTGTGCAACAATGATATTTGTTGAACCAATAAAATCTAAAGCTACTGTCATAAAGTTGTGTTTATATATCCCTTTAGAACAGTACTTTTTTTTTCCTTTTAAAACCACAATATGCCTACAAGAGTCTCCAAAACAGCCTCTATGTTCAAATTACAAATTATTTACTTAATCGGTTTCCTTAACCTGTGAAATTGGAGAAACACAGTAGTTCTTGATTCAACAAAAAGCATCACACCCTGCTTCTGTCCCCCGACCCCCAAGATGCCATGAAAGAACTCTAGAAACCAAGGGAAGAGAAAACTTAATAACTGAAAGAAAAATAGAAAAGGGGGCTCCTGGGTGGCTCAGTCGGTTAAGTGTCTACCTTCCGGTCACGATCCCAGGGTCCTGGGATCAAGCCCCGCATGGGGCTCCCTGCTCAGGGGGAAGGTTGCTTTTCCCTCTTCTCCCTGCTCCTTCTCTCTCTCTCTCTCCCTCTCTCTCTGTCTCACTATCTCTGTCTCTCTCAAATAAATAAATAAAACCTTTAAAAAAAAGAAAGAAAAAGAAAAATAGAAAGAAGGGAAATAGAACAATTCACTTCAACTTTTTCCATCTCAACATTAAATCCGTATGTATCATGTAAACAAAAATCATTACCATATACAGTGAAACCTCAGTCCTCTGCTCTTCAGCCTGGGTACTCAGACCTTCTCCTCCCACCCCGCATTCCCTCTCCCCAGCCCCCTGCCCCATACACAGTGCGGTTTAAATAAATTAAAAAATAATACTGAAGCCCATGTGATATTCAACTCATGTAACACTGAACAGCAAAAGTGCTACCACTTACAAAACCAACTCCAGATGACATTTTCGTGGGAGTTCCTAAAAACTGCCTGCACTCCTCACGATCCTGCTCAGTCTATTAACTGTGCCCTTTTGGAGCTGAACACGACAGAGAGCAGCTCCTGCATCCTGTCGCTACGGGGATGAACGTTAAACTGAGCTGCTCAGTCACAGGGCCCATGTCTAGTTATTCAACCCCATGTTGGCCTCCAAATCTAATGTGTTTTTCCCTGATTTTGAACTTCTGTTGTTATCTTACAATATTATTGTATTTACTTCCTATCAGACACTTCAAATCCTTTGTGGAACAAAACACAGTATCGATAATGTTTTATTCACATTTGCATTCTTAGTATTTAGTGTCTGGCACCCAAATTCTTAATTCATGTTGACCAACTTTAAGCCTACTGCCCCAGGGCGGTCGTAGCTCAATGAAAGACTTATGTCCAATGTCCACAGCAAGTCTTAGCCACATTATTTACGGCCATGGATCAGAAGCCACAGGCCCTGAGTTGGCGCTTCTGACAATGTTTCTGTCCTTGAACAAAGGAATGCCAAAACTGACTTTCAAACGGTCTATTCCTTGAATCTTTTCAAGGAGAACAAAATAATCATTTCATTTTTACATAATACAAAGAACTTAAGGGGACGAAAGGTTTTCAGGATTCAACTCTAATAACCATTATTTTTACTTACTTTTCACTTTCACTTTCTACTTGGGGGGGGGGGTTGGTAAAAGAAACCTATTAACGTTCTTCCAGAAGAGTTTGGTATTTATAAAAACATATCACAGGGAAAAAAATGAAAAACAAAAAAACAAAAGTTATCACGGGGATCACAGCAGACCTGTACCACCCTAGGTCTACATATGGCAAGGCATAGTATCTCGGTACTAGAATTCCTGTTTAGACAGGATCAGGAGTCCCAGGGCCTAGAGTTTAATTATGACTCATTCAGACAAGCCAAGACATACGACTAAATAAAAAGTAAACTGCTGACTTTGAGATTCGATGATAGAAACAATAAACTCTACCAGGAAACACGGTCTTCAGCATCAAAAGGCACAAGAATGGTCCCTTAAAGAATGGCCCTGTTCATCCCCACACAAGAAAAGGTGGGGGTAAAAACTTAGGGTCCAATCTAAGTCTCTACCTAAACAAGACAAATCTGTCAAATTCTCCAATATTGAGGATCATAAATAAAGAACAATACGTCTGAAAACCAGTCATGAAGCACTGATTCAGTTATCTCCTTGGCCACAGACCACATCATGTTCAAGAACAAATCTAACAGGGGCACCTGGGTGGCTCAGTGGGTTAAGCCACTGTCTTCGGCTCAGGTCATGATCTCAGGGTCCTGGGATCAAGCCCTGCATCGGGCTCTCTGCTCAGCCGGGAGCCCACTTCCCCCTCTCTCTCTGTCTGTTTGTGATCTCTGTCAAATAAATAAAATCTTAAAAAAAAAAAAAAATCTAACAGATGAACACTACAAATTCAACAGACAATATCCGTGTATATGTTCGACTAGCTAATTCTGCACACTTCAACCTTCTTCGTAGCCTCCAAAGGCACAAAACACAGTCTTCTATTCTAGAAGTTGTTTAGAGGCACTCTGTCAGTATATAACTGAGTATCTGCTTACTGACGGGAAAAGTCTCTGTTCACCAGCCAACAGACTTTCGAGAATGAGAGCTGCTTATGGCATCTCCCCTCCATGGCCTCCTAATTCCACATCAGTTTGTAGTTATTCTTGTACTACAAGAGTATCGGTTTCAGAATGTAAGCCTCATAAGCCCCCAGGAAAGCCATTCGGGTGGAACTGTTCCAGAAAGTCTCACTTTAGCTCCATAAAGAACCTAGGAGGCCCCATCCATGACAAGGGTGAACAGTAATTGCTCTATCAATATTCGCCTCTGACCTATAAAGACCAAGGCCTAGAGCTGTCTGTAATCCATAATCCAGTTTAATATTCTGCTAGAACGGTACAAAAATGTGGCTTTCACTAAAGGCACTGGGATGAAGCTGAAATTGGGATTCTCTGTTACTAATCCTGTGTAGCATTTGTTCTAATTCTCAAAAAAGTAGGAAAATTCTCACTCTGTGAAATTGCAAATGAAAAGGGCAGTGGTGAGACCCACTACACTTCCGACAGGCCATATAACAGACTGTCTCAATCACTCATCAGATACCTAACAAACAGTAAACTAAACATTATTTAAAATGAGCAAGTAATCCACTACATTATTCTGGTATCTCTTTCTTAAAGTTTGCTAAAGTTCTTAAAGTTTGCTACAGCTATCCCTTCTAAAACTAATAGACTGAGTAAAAATGTATAAAACTACCTAATGGATTCTATATTTTGGAGCTATAATGTCACCGGTTTAACATTTCTTCTGTGAGGAAACTGGAGATTGAATGTGTTAAGTGATTTGGTCAAGGTCACATGGCCTGTGGCAGAGTCAGGACAACAACTAGGGTCTCCTGATTCCCAGTCTCGTGTCCTTCATGACCACAAGGACTCAACAACAGAAAGCCCTACTATTCATCGGTGGTAAGTGCAGTGGGCACTTTTCCTCTCCTTCTGTCTTTTAAAAGAAACAATTCCTCACTGTTCTACACAATAGCCTATGTGGAAAGAGAGCATATACAAGCTAAATCACTATTCAAAAGTCATTATAATAAGCATGATGCAACACCGAGACACAATGCCTGTGTCAAATAAGCAGCAAAATATGACCCAATAAAGGCTTTATTTAAGCCAAATCATGTATATACGTCTCCACTCCATCACTCAACTATGGCACTGCTTGAGGGCAGAAATCATTCCCTCTGCATCTCTCTATCCTACAGAGTACCGGTCTTCAAAAAGTTCTGCTCTAACACCACAAAAACCAAACTGGGGAGTGTCGGGAGGAGAGTGAGACTTGCTTGAATATGTTTAAGTTAATATATAAAATTTTTCATTAAAACTTTAAATCACTACAGAGGCCGTACTCTCCCTTATAGATTAATATATGCCAATTTGAAATTGACATTTAAATAATAAAACAATTAGATCACTAATTTAAATGCACCCAGTGAAATCTAAACACCTGAGCAATTCGATACCCACTAGCCTCCATTTTAAAACTATAAGAGGGGCGCCTGGGTGGCTCAGTGGGTTAAGCCGCTGCCTTCGGCTCAGGTCATGATCTCGGGGTCCTGGGATCGAGTCCCGCATCGGGCTCTCTGCTCGGAAGGGAGCCTGCTTCCTCCTCTCTCTCTCTGTCTGCCTCTCTGCCTACTTGTGATCTCTGTCAAATAAATAAATAAAATCTTTAAAAAAAAAAAAAAACTATAAGAATAGCATCTTCCTTTCTTCTATAAAATGTTCAGGGCACCCAGATGGTTTAGTTGGTTAAGGATCTGCCTCCAGCTCAAGTCATGGTCCCAGGGTCCTGGAATTGGGCCCCACATTCAGGCTCTCTGCTCAGCAGGGAGCCTGCTTCTCTCTCTCCCTCTGCCTACTTGTACTCTCTCTCTCTGTCAAATGATTAAATAAAATCTTAAAAAAATAATAATTTAAAAAATTAAGATAAAATGTTATATTACTTCTTTTTTTCCTTGAATTATATTTCTCTTTTTCCTCCCACTACTTTATTTTAGCATAATTTCTTTCATCATACTTAGGAATAATCCTGTAACAAAAATATGCATATTTTTTACTTACTTGAAGTATTTCCTTAGATTGAATTCCTGTTAGTAGTATTAGTGATAAACAATTGATGAAAACAATGTAAATATATAACAAATTTTGATAAGTAAACACAAAAAAACATAAAAAGTAACTTCCTTTTTTAGAGTTGCGGGTCTTAATAAGATGTAGGAAAGAGGGCATACACCTTAATAAAAGGAAGCTTCACACTTGATGCCCAGTGTTTTCACTATCCCTTTGCTGGAACCCTGGAGAACTGTATACCTCAAAGACACAATGGTAAGACTCTGGGTGAAAGAAAAGTATGGCTTTTTCTTCTGTCAAGTGTAAGAAGGATCAGACTAAAGGGAGGGTAGAAAAGAAGGGACACCTTGCAGGAGTTGTCTTCAGACAAATCAGTTTCAGGAAAAGAGCATAAATGAATGTTGAGAACCAGGAAACTGATTCTCTTAAAACTACCCAACCTCAGTACCTCTAGACATGTACTGCAGTTTGAAGACTGGTGCGCTAAAGGACACAGCCAGGTTTATTTACCAGAACCCAGTAAATGTTTGTTGCATTAAAATAGCTTAAGGAAAAAATAGTCGCTAAGACCATCTATGTTGTACTGATTTGATTTCTTTCTTTCTTTCCTTTTTTATTTCATTTTTTAAAGAGATTTTATTTATTTATTTGAGAGAGAGAGACAAAGCATGAGAGGGAAGAAGGTCAGAGGGAGAAGCAGACTCCCCATGAAGCTGGGAGCCCAATGTGGGACTCGACCCCGGGACTCCGGCATCATGACCTGAGCCGAAGGCAGTAGCTCAACCAACTGAGCCACCCAGGCATCCGTCTTTCTTTCTTTTTTTAAATCAAATGAGTAAGTCTTCTTTGATGAATGAATGTAACATGAGATGATAAATGTAAAACCCCGAAAACAGTAAAATAATAAGATTCAGCGGATGGTAGCTACCATTAGGCAAATCTTACTACTTTTTCCCAACTGTCATATATTTATTTAAGCAAGGTTAAAGACTTATTCAGATATGGCAGTATTCAAATATGGCGGTATGATTTCTTTTTTAAAATATACATATAGCTCAGTCTGCCAAAGAGTAATGGTTCAGGACAGCTACCATCTTGGTACCGTTTCTATATATATATATGATGACTTTTATACCACAAACATACAGATTAATTTGAGAAAAACCAAAAGGCTTTTTATGCAAACAAGGAAAAACAAAGGATGGCACTGGTGAAAATCTTATTTTTAACACTCAGAGGAAAAACCAGATTGATTTACTTTTTAAAAGTTAATAAAAATGCACTTAATTCTACAGGTAAAAAGCCTATTCAGACTTTCCTAATGTGTTTATGAGACAAGACTTCTATTTCCCAGTATCTATTAAAAAAGATCTGCGAGGTTTACATCCAAGACAGAACGGCAGGAACTTCTGCCTATCAAATTTAACAGGTCAGAACCTTTAAAATACTTCTTGATTTCTCTGTGTGCTAACAAACGTGAATGGAATCGAACAGACATTAATTCCCACCTTTTCTGATCTGCTTCTACCTCTACTCTGCCCACTAGGGCGGGTTATTGGCCAATGAGCAGTTACCAGGCTTAAATCTGGCAAAGTTACTCCCTTTTCCCAAAAATCTTTTGCCTCACTTAGAGCTCAAAATGTAGGAAACCTTATACACCTGTCCTACCACCCAGGCAAACAGGTACGGCTCCAAACCACAACAAAATTTGTACTGGCAACCGGAGAATGCAGGTTTTTGAAATGTAACTCACATACTATAGAATTCACCCTTTTAAAATGTGCAATTCAATGGTTTTTAGTATATTCAGAAGACGGCGCAATCACCATCATTATCTAATTCCAGAACATTTTCATCACCCCAAAAAGAAATTCTAAATCCATTAGCAGTCCCTCTCCTCCCTCCCTCCTCTGTCAATCCCCTTCCTGTAGCTCCTAGCAACCACTCCTCTACTTTCTGTCTCTATGGAGCTGCCTATTCTAGACATTTCATGTAAACGGAATCATACTCTATGTGGCCCTTTGTGCCTGGCTTCTTTCCCTGAGCCTAGTGTTTTCAAGGGTCAACCACACTGCTGCATCCTCAGTGTTCCCCCCTTTACAGGGCTGAAATAGATTCCACTATATGTGGAAAGATCACATTTTGTTTATCCGTTCATCATTTGACGGGCATTCAGGTTGTTTCCACTTTTGGGTTATTATGAATAATGCTGCCATGAACATCTGTGTACATGTTTTTGTGTTAACACATGCTTTTGATTTCTTGGGTATATACCTAGGAGTAGAAAAGCTGGGTCATATGGTAACTCTATGTTTAACTTTTTGAGGAACTGCCAAAACTATTTTTCCAAAGTGGCTCTACCATTTTATATGCCCACCAGCAATGTATGAGGGTTCCAGTTTGGAAAATAAGCTTTATTTCCCAAAATCTCTTCCTTTGCAAACCTTCTGCCTCCCTTTAAAAAATGAGCTTGAGAAAAATAAACGTTTTTATTTCACCATCCAATGTGTATTTCAACAACTAGCTTATTTTATAAAAACAATCTCTAGGAAGAACACAAGCATTGAAAGAGAACATAAATGGTATGGCTATAAAATATTGAACTAGCTTAACCAACACACTAGAACATTCACGTCTCCTAATAAATGAGTACCATGACCCCATTTAATTATGTAAGGAGGTTATGTACCCATTCTACCTTTGGAAATTTCTGTTTTGAAATTACTTTCAAGGCCAGTTCATAAAGGCAGATAAAATCAGTCTTCCAGTATCATATGCTATACCCTTTTCCTTTCAAAGACCAGATACCATACTATCCAGTTTGATCACCCACCTAATTTGTTTTACAAACATGAGCCCAAATGATTCCTGACCACTTCCACAACTCCAATCCAGCCTTTAAAAAAAAAAAAAAGAAAAGAAAGAAGGAACAGGTTTGTTTTCTCCTACCATTGAGAATATTATTCAAAATGGAGTTTTAAAATGGCTCTTATACTACAATCATACAAGTAAACATCACTGGGGTAAGCTCGGAGGAAAAGAACACAGGACACTATGTACTATTCTGCAATTTCCTGTGAGTCCATAATTATTTAAAAATAAAAAGGTTTTCAAATACAGATCTTAAAAGAGAGGCAGAATTTCAAAAGGAAAGTGGGAAAAGCATGGAAACTACTCTGAATAGGTTAAAAAAAGAAAAATGCAATTCACATCACAGGAACCACAGCTAGCCTAGATAAATCAGAAAGTTCCTTCCCAGGTTCAGTGGAAGAGAAGGCAGAACACAGGTCAGACTGTAGAGCATCCTGAATGTCAAGCTACAGTTTGGAACTCCCCTTGTCCACAATGACAGACCCTTGGAACATTTTTTATAACACATAAGAAAAATAAAGCCGAGCTTTTGAGAGATTAATATGGCAGCAGTAGAGAGGACAGACTGGAGGGAAGAGCCTGGAGGCAGAAAGATCAGTGACCATTACAACAGCCCAGGCAAAGCTGGTTGGCCATGGAACCAGACCAAATGGAGCTTAATGACTTCATGCTCTGGACTCGTCTACAAAGATCCCATATCCGGCATTCCTTCTGAGCTCTAGATCATGTTTACAATAAAGAAATTATTCACTACAAATTTTTATCACTACAAGGGAAAAGTTTTAACATTTCCATCTTCATCGGCCTTGTAAGAATAAAGTCAAAAAGGGGGCAGCTGGCTGGGGCGCCTGGGTGGCTCAGTGGTTTGGGCTGCTGCCTTCGGCTCAGGTCATGATCTCAGGGTCCTGGGATCGAGCCCCGCATCGGGCTTTCTGCTCCGCAGGAAGCCTGCTTCTCTCTCTCTCTCTCTCTCTCTCTCTGCCTGCCTCTCTGCCTACTTGTGATCTCTGTCAAATAAATAAATAAAATCTTTAAAAAAAAAAAGGGGGGGGGCAGCTGGGTGGCTCAGTGAGTTAAAGCCTCTGCCTTCGGGGCGCCTGGGTGGCTCAGTGGGTTAAGCTGCTGCCTTCGGCTCAGGTCATGATCTCAGGGTCCTGGGATCGAGTCCCGCATCGGGCTCTCTGCTCAGCAGGGAGCCTGCTTCCCTTCCTCTCTCTCTGCCTGCCTCTCCATCTACTTGTGATTTCTCTCTGTCAAATAAATAAATAAAATCTTAAAAAAAAAAAAAAAAAAAGCCTCTGCCTTCAGCTCAGGTCATGATCTCACGGTCCTGGAATCGAGCCTCACATCAGGCTTTCTGCTCAGCGGGGATCCTGCTTCCCCTCCTCTCTTTCTGCCTGCTTCTCTGCCTACTTGTGATCTCTGTCTGTCAAACAAATAAATAAAATCTTTAAAAATAATAATAATAATAAACTTAAAAAGGCAGAAAAAGGGGAGCCTGGGTGGCTCAGTGGGTTAAAGCCTCTGCCTTCTGCTCGGGTCATGATCCCAGGGTCCTGGGATTGAGCCCCCGCAACCAGCTCTCTGCACAGCAGGGAGCCTGCTTCCTCCTCTCTCTCTGCCTGCCTCTCTGCCTACTTGTGATCTCTGTCTGTCAAGTAAATTTTTAAAAAAGAAAAACTAAAAATTAATAAATAAAATAAAAGGCAGAAACAACTCTACTTATATCCAAAAAACCAAACAAAAAGGTCTGATAGCAAGTACACTTTCTAGCTTTGGACCGTGTCCCGTTAAGTGAACGACATTAGAGGCTCTCTTCCACTTTGGGAGAAACTTCCTCCCAAAGACTGCACACTGTCAGCCACACTCTGACTGCCTTGAGTAGGAGGCTTCATTTGTAATAGTAAACTTCTGGTTGAAGAGCCCACTGAGGTCCTCAACAAACAGTTTTGCGTCTCTAATGTCATATTTCCAGAAAGCAATCATTTCCAGGAGACGTGAGATGCTGACTGTTGAAACGCAGGAGGATCCAGGATTTTATTGTGGCTGAGTAAACAGCACAACGGATTGAATGTTTACTCAGGGCCCACTGTGTACTAAAGACTGATGACACAGATGACTGCAACAGTCCTGCCTTCAAAGAAGCCACAGTCTACTGCAAAACATACACCAAAAAGTCAATGTAATACAAAGCAGTTAATGCCATTATGGAGGTATGTACGAGATGCTCTGATGACGACGACGATGATGATGATGACGACAACAGCCAATACTGATGAAGTACTTTGTCTATGCATGACCTATTCAGAGCATTTTTCCTATATTGATTTACTATCCTTACAATAAGACTAATATTATCTAATTTTTATAGATTAGAAAACTGAAGCACAGATTGACTGAACAATCTTAGCCCAGTCCTGCAGCCACATGATTAACCAAGTCAGTCAGGTTCCTAACTCCGGGACTGAAGTGCCCACCCTACTGCCCCTAAATGAAGGACCAATTAACCTCGCCTAGAAGCACAGTTCACACCAAAGAGAACAACAGAAAGTAGATGGCATCTCTGAGACCCACCACTGGAAAAGCAACCAAGCATTCACCAGACAGACAAGCTGTCTGGGGTGGAGGGTTGCTCTGTGCAGCAAATGGGTGAGGAGACAGCATTCTGAGCAACAAGAATGAACGAGGAGCGATACCAGGAGGGAACCAGCATCGGATTTAAGGGTGCTTGGTTTAGTCAGAAAACAGTCAGAAGCATAATCTTCTCATGGAGAACTCCTAGGTTCCAGGGCCAAGAGAGGAGGCTGTCAAAAACTGAGGTGGTACAGGCCTTGCACGCTTCATACTTCAGGTCAGAGACGCTCATCTGAGGCCTTTACTGCTGAGTGATGTGAGCAGGTCTGCCTTCAATAAAGATAAATCTGGATGAAAGGGGGAAGGTGGCCCAGAGGCCAGGAGACCAATTAGGAGGTTACACAGTAACTCTGTCAAGAAATGATAAGGAGTGGATGAAAGTGAGCAGATGCTTCTGAAGTAGAAGCGACAGTACATGCTGACTAATTGCCTGTGGAGGGTCAGGAAGAGAAGCAGACGGGAAAAGCTGAGACCCCTGTTCTGAGTGGAATAGGACAAAAGGAAGATCAAATTTTAAAAGGAGTAACAGTAACACTCATAACAATAATAATGATGATGGCCCTAATATTTTTTTAAAGTAAACTCTACCCTGTGATGTGGGGCTCGAACTCATGACCCCAAGATCAAGAGTCATGGGCTCTATCAGCTGAGCCAGCTAGGGTCCCTCTCATTTCCTAAGGTGGTACTACACACAACCGCTATGCTGAATCCTTTGACAAGAACAATCTCATTCAGTGTTAAGAAGGTAAGTTCTATTACTGTCGCCCTTTCAAAAATGGTGAAACTAAGACCGGAAGAAAGTAAGTCATTTGTTTGAGGCCATACTCTCTAAACACTGAAGCCAGAGAAGACTCAGGTAGAGTTCCAAGCGTCTGCGGAAGTGTCCAAGTGTGGGTCTCTAGCAGGCCACTGAGTAGCTTCATGGGGACGGGAAAGGGGGCATGCTAGAGATACAGAGTTACAATACCAACACAGCTACACTACTATTACCATTCCTATTGCTATTTTCTATGAAGCACTTTCCGTAAACAAGATATACTTTGAATGTTTTACATGCATGGTTTCATCTAATCAATACAATCCTGAGGGGGGAGCTGTTATTCTCATTCTTACAGAAAAAGAAACTGACATGAAGTAAACCATTCAGACTACTCAGACAGAAAAGGATGAATCTCTCCCAAATGCGGGGCTTCCTGATCCAGAGGAGGGAAGAGAAGAGGAAGTGGCAGCAGAAGACAGGGCTGGAGGGAGGGAGGGCCAAGGACTGAATCCTGGAGAATCCCATCCCTGACAAAGCTGGCAGAGAAATAGAGTAGCAAAGGAGTTTATGAAGGAGTAGTACACCAGGGAAGAAAAAGCAAAAACGGAAGGCGCTCCTCATTTGAAAACTAAAGGAGATGTGTAAAAGAATAGGGTAGTTAGTGTGAAATGATACACAGAACTCAGACGTGACCAGAGTTTACGTCGGGTAATAGGATTAGCAACAAGACACTTAAAACCCCTTCCCAGAGCAGTTCAGTGGACATACCAGGACAGTGGGCACAAAGGAGAAAAAGGTGAGGTAGAGCTGGCTGGTAAAAGAGAGGCACTGATAATAGCAATAACAATACCTTTCCTATTTCTTAAGCTATTACTAAGTACCAGTGTTATGCTAAATACTTTTACAAGAACAATCTCATTTAATATTAAATAAATAAACTTTCCTCTAGGGTTTGTGGGTCACACACTGTCCCATATTTTCCTTTTTCTTTTTTTAAACAACCCTTTAAAAATGTAAAAAGCATGTTAGCTGGGTTATACAAAAAACAGGCCACGGGATGGATATGAGCAGCTGGCAGTGGTTTCCTGACCCTTTCCTAGAGGGTGGTGCTTAAAAGCACAGACTCTGCAGTCAGACCAACTGCTCCTCACTGCCTGGGTGACCTTGGGCAAGTCACTTAACTTCTCTGCGTCTCAGTTTCGTTACCTGTAAAATGGGGATAACAACAGGAGCTACCTCTCTGGGTTGTCATAAGGAGAAATAAATACAGATTAAGCACTTAGTTACTAAAGAAAAGGCTTACCAGTATGAAGGGGGCGATAGAGGATGGGCAGACAAGAGTAAGCCAACAGAGAAGGAGAGATTTTAAAAGGAAAAGGACTAATTAATTTTTTTTCAAGTCCCAAAGAAGAAGTAGAGGAACAGGACCAGGATAGTACACGTGAATGCAAGAGAACAGCCTGTATCCTAACTGCTGGGGAAAAGTATACACCGGTTTGGAGAGCAGCCGGCCAACTTTCATCAAAATTTCAAACACATGGATCTTTTGCTCCCCTCTCCTCTAAACTTGGCTGTGCATATATCATATATGCATATATATACCCAAGCGAGGATAAAGCTATGAATGCAAGGCTGTTTCCACTACAGAAGTGCAGTAAAAATGGAGAAAATGAAAGAACTTACCAGTCCATCAGTAGAGGAAAGGTAAAATACAGGAATGCGCATCTATACAATGGGTCTCATGTAGTAATTCAGAAGAAAGAGATAAATACGCTGACAGGGAAAGGTCTCTACGATTTAATTTCTTATTTCAACTTTTTATTCTGAGATCACTGGAGAGTCACATGCCACTTTAAAAAGTTAACACAGAGAGAGCCCGTGTACCCTTTACCTAGCTGCCCTCCATGGCAACAGTTTGCAAAACTACAGCTCAATACTGAAAGTTAATTTTTAATATAAAAGCAAACTCAAACTAGTGTGCCTATTACATCCACTCCCTCTTGTGTATATAAGCCACCATACAGTCTCTGCATGTTCAGAAGATACACACTTTGCTGGCTCCCAGCCAACACCTCTGGAAAGTGAGAAAGGTAAGGGAGGGAGAAGATGAAGGACATTCACTATGGACCTTTACACCACTTCTTCTTGGCCACCAAGTGCAAATACGACTTCTAGGATAAAGCAAGTAAACAGGCAAAGGGATTAACTTTTGAAAAAAAGCCAAACACCTATCTCTTCCCTCCAGGGGGTTGGGTAGGTGAAGTAGAAGGGACAACAACTGAGGAAGCTCAGTGAAGTTTCCAGTCACTTAGTTATAAGCAGAACGGGTCGGTGGATTCATTCTGTCACAGCCAGCTTGCTGCCGGGTTCTGTTCTAGGCACTGGAGGGTCAAAAATTAACCACATAGGTACAGTCTCAGAACTCCAGGAACTGAGAGCCTACCAAGAAAGGTGGACATTAACCAAAGTTACACAATCATACTTAGCATTATATTACAGCACAGCAGTCTACAACATGGGCTGCAAGGCCTGACCACTGCGTGCAAATCCCAGCTCCGCTGCCAACGGGTTATGTGACTTGGTACAAGTGACTTAACACTCTGCACTTCAGTTTCCTTGTCTATAAAATAGAGACAATTATAGGTCCTATTTACTTCCCCATCTATCTAACCCAGAAGGTTGCTGTAAAGACTTAAAAGAAAAAAAAAATGCTATATATGTGTGTGTATGTATACATAGAGAGAGAGAGAGAAAGAACGCTCAGAACAGTACCTGGCACACAATAAACATCATATGTTTGCTATTATTGTAGTTGTTAGTCTCATTACTATTAATTATTTTAGGGCAAGTCTAATCTGTGTTCAGACAAATGGAAGGTCAGGAAAAGCTCCTTTGAGGAAATGACATATAAATTAAATTCCAAAGATGCATATGAATTAAAAAGCGAAAGAGAAAAAGTGTCTGGCAAAGGGTAGGACGGACACAAAGACCCCAACGCTACTCATTAGTGTGGCATGTTAAGAATTTGACAAAAGGCCAATGAAGCTGGGCTCAGAGAGGACAGAAAACAAGAAAGGGCATGTGAAACTTGGGAATTTTATCTTTATCTAAGTAACAGAAATTATGATACAAGAAATAACAGATTTCTTAGTTTTCCCTTTTTTTTTTTTTTTTTTTTTTTAGGGTCACTTTACTAGACTATGGAGACTTCTGTGATCGAGGGACGTAAACGTGAGCTCACCAAAAATGGGAAAAGATCAGGAAAGAACAGTCATTTTGGTGAAGGGGAAAAGAAGTCAGCGACAGGCAAGTAAGAGGGCTACTAACAAGAATAAAAAGCACAAATGAGGGCAGAACTCATGCGCTACCAACTGAACAAATAAACACGATTCCATCGTTTCTTCGGGCCCTAAAGCAGGAACATGGAAAATGGGCATTATTGTTAATCCGCAGCCAGAGATGGGCATAGCATGGGGGACAGAAGAACAAAGGTGCAGGAGAACTGAGGATACTTCTGACTCACTGAAAGTAACCATGTCCACGTGGACAAAAGTGATGCCAGGAAGAATGTCACACATTTGGAGACAGGCAAGATTTCAAGGGGCTGGAGGCCTCCGTGAAATCAGAGAGTAAGTTCAGCAAACGGCGGAACTGAAAAGACAGGAAATTGTGTTCAAGAGCAAAATTTCCAAATTTATGATTTCAGAGGTGGCAGTGTCACCAGCCCCAGGAATAGACTGCCGCAGACAAGTGCAAAGACAGACGGGGAAAGTGATCAAGCCAGAATGAGATTAGGATGTTGGACAAGCAATTGACGTAAACACTAAAGACACAAGAGATCAGGGAAGAGGTAAGAGAAAACTATTTCCAAGGATCTGGAATTAAATGTTCAGTTACATTCTAAAATACAGCACCATAAGGAATGTGTTGTTAAGTATCCATAGTAAAACAGGCATGCCTTGCTAATAACAAAGCTTCATTTATTTATTTAGCCAAATAATTTTCAAAGATTCCCTGAATACCATTCCTGAAAAAAGCTCTCAGAAGGACAAAAAAAAAAAAAAAAAGGAAACTTTCTTAACGATAATTATCTGTCACACTTCGAGGGCAAGCATCACCATAATGCTAAGAACTAAAGATATGGACAGCCAAAATCTGGAAGAAAATCTTTGCAAAACATATATCTGATTTTAAAAAAACAACAACTCGGGATGCCTGAGTGGCTCAGTGGGTTGAGCCTCTGCCTTTGGCTCAGGTCAAGAACTCAGCATCCTGGGACTGAGCCCCGCATCAGGCTCTCTACTCAATGGGGAGCCTGCTTCCTCCTCTCTCTCTCTGCCTGCCTCTCTGCCTACTTGTCATCTCTGTCTGTCAAATAAATAAATAAAATCTTTTTTAAAAATAAATAAAAAATAAAATAACAACAACAACAACAAAAACCCTACCCATATATCTGATTTAAGGACAGGTATCCAAAATATTCTAAGAACTCTTAAATCGCAACACTAAAAAAACAAACAACCACAGAGACAATCAAAAAAATGGGGAAAGATCTAAACCTCCCCAAAAAAGATACACAGAGATAGGAAATAAACATGCAACAAGATGCTCCACATCCATGTCACTGGGGAATCGCAAATTAAAACCACAATGAGATCCCACTACACCCTATTAGAATGGCAAAAATCCAAAAAGCTGACAACACCAAAAGCTAGTAAAGATGAGGGGTGACAGGGGCCCTCATTCACTGCTGGTAAGAAAGCAAGACCAAACTGCCACCCTGGAAGACAAGTTTGGCGGTCTCTTACCAAACTAAACATACTCTTAGCATACGATCCAACAATCACATTCCTTTGTATTTACCCAGAGAGCTGAAACCTGCACGTGGATTGCACAGCAGCTTTATCTGTAACTGCCAAAGCCTGGAAGCAACCCAGATATTCTTTGGTAGGTAAGTGGATAAACTAGGGTACATCCAGACAATAGAATATTACCCAGTGATAGAAAGAACGGAGCTATCAAGCCACAAAGAGACGGGAAGGAATCTTAAAGGCATATTGCTAAGTGAATGCAGCCAGTCTGAAGAGGCTGCCTAATGTACCATTCCAACTATATCACGTTCTAAAAAAGGCAAAATTATGGAACCAGCAAAAAGATAAGTGTTTGCCAGGGGCTGGAGGTGGAGGGGTGGGGAGGGTAAAAGATGACTAGGTGGACCACAGGAAATGATGAAGGCAGTTAAACTACTGTGTGCGATACTCTAATGGTAGATACATGACATCATGCATTTGTCCAAACCCTCAGAACTATACGAAGCAAATGTGGACCTTAATGTAAACTACAACTTGAATTAATGATAACATACCAATACTGGCTCATCAACTGTAACAAATGTACCCCTTAATACAAGATGTTAATACTAGTGGAAAGGTGGGGGCAAGGGGATATCTGGAATTCTCCGTACTTTCTACTCAATTTTTATAAATCTGCTCAAAAAATAAAGTCTATTCGGGGTACCTGGGTGGCTCAGTGGGGTAAGCCTCTGCCTTCGGCTCAGGTCATGATCCCGGGGACCTGGGATCGAGCCCCACATAGGGCTCTCTGCTCAGGGGAAAGCCTGCTTCCCTTCCTCTCTCTCTGCCTGCCTCTCTGCCTACTTGTGCTCTCTGTCAAATAAATAAATAAAATATTTTTTTTTAATGTCTATTAATTTAGAACAAAAACTAAAGGTATTATCAATTGACTCATATAAGAGAAAACAATGTCCAATATCAGTAACAAAATCCATTCAAGAGATTTAGGGTGCCAACTCTGCCTGGGCTGGGTGTGGCTCTTCTACCTATTGGCAATGTTGCTGTAAGCAAGTCATAAACTTCTCCAAGTCTCAGCTTCTCTACTGGAAATAACCATCATGGAATTAAGATGAACTGAGTGCATATACATAAAGCACTGAGACCAGTGACTAGAATTAAGTGTTTAACAAGTATTAACCCCCTGTTACTCAAAGGTCTATAAAACTATCAGTCAAAATCACATGGGCCTTGTCAGAAATGCAGACTCTCAGCCCACCCCAGACTGACTGAGTCTGCATTTTTCCTGATAGGCCATCTTTTTTTTCCTAAGTTTTTACTTAAAGTGTAATAGTTTCAGGTGTACAATACAGTGATCCAACAACTACATACAAGACCCAGCATCCATCACAAGCACACTCCTTAATTCCCTTCACCTAGTTCACCCATCATCCCCAACCAGCAGTTTGTTCTCTATAGTTAAGAGTCTATTTCTTGATTTCCTTCTCTCTTTTTTCCCTTTGCTCATTTGTTTTGTTTCTTAAATTCCACATGAGTGAAACCATATGGTTTGTCTTTCTCTGACTTATTTCTCTTAGCCTTTTACCCTCTAGCTCCATCTATGTCACTGAGAACGGCACGATTTCATTCTTTTTTACGGCTGAGTAATATTCTGGGGTGTGTGTGTGTGTGTGTGTGTGTGTGTGTGTGAGTGAAATATACACACCACATCTTCTTTATCTATTCATCAGTCAACGGACACTTGGGCTGTTTCCATAATTTGGCTATTGCAGATAATGTTGAGTAAACACAGGGGTGCATGTGTCCCTCTGAATTAGTATTCCTATATTCTTTAGGTAAACACCAAGTAGCGCAACTGCTTGAATCTGCATTTTAATAAGATCCCTCAGGTAATTTCTGCACACATACATAAAGTTGAGAATCATGGTATTAGGTGGTATTATTACCACCATAACTACTCTTCAATATTGTCACTAAAAAAGGAGCATAAGCTTTGGAGGAGTCCAAATTATCATTTGCTCATGATTATGATTAGAATACTTTAAAAAGAGAGGGAGAATCAACTGTAATAGTTAAAGAGATTCCAAAACATTCTATAAAGTGACCATAATTAAAACACATAGTACAGGTACACAGATAAGCACCCTTTGTCAAGAGTCTATTTTAAGGGGCTCCCGGCTGGTTTGGCAGGTAAGGCATGCAACTCTTGATCTTGGGGTTGTGAGTTCAAGCCCTACATCAGGCGCAGAAATTACTTAAAAATAACATCTTTTTAAATAAATAAGATTCTGTGTTAACAAGATCATTTCAAATAAGCACACAAGTGATAAACTATTAGGACAAATGCTACCCAAAAGAAATTTTTTTTTGAAAATCCAGATCCTTATCTCACATAATACTGAAAATATATTCTAAGTGGATTTAAAACCTAAATCTTAAAAATAAATTTACAAAGCACTAGAAGAAAATACAGAATATTTTTATTGTTCCGATGGGTACCTACATTCCTGAGGATAACATAAAACCCAGGAGTCCCAGTGGAATGATAGAGAGGATTAGCATGACCCCAGCACAAGGATGACACAAAAATTTGTGAAATGTTCCATATTTTTTATACAGACATGTAAAAATAAATAAATAAATAAATAAAATCTTTAAATAACAAAAGACACCATAAGTTAAAAGTTAAGACAAATTATATGAGAGAAAATACTTACACTACACATAATGAAGCATTAATAACCATATAAGAATTTTTAAAGTCCTAGACATGATTAAGAAAATGAATACTAAGATTTCAAAAAACTAACAGAAAAAAGGGGGTAGGGGAAATTAAAGTGGAATTTTATATATGTAAAGAGACTGAATTACAAAAGCTGCACCAGCACAAAATAAAATAAACCACCCAAATCTACCTACAAATATTTGCATGTGCTCTGAAAGAGACACGAAAGAACATGTACCAAACTATTAACATAGTTACAGCTACAGAGTAAAAACGGGAATGGAGGAAGCATTTTGCTTTTCTCTTCATAAATTTCTATAAATGGACTCTTTACGATGAACATTTTTTAAACTTATCTTTGTTTAATTATAAAAGAAAAAAGGACTGAGTGATAGTTTTAACTTAAAAGGCTAATACTTTCACGAGCTTCCTGGTTTGCTCAACAAGTACTTAACCCCAAAAGCTTATAACATCTGGAAAATATATTATTGTTATCAAAACTTTCCTAAGAATCTTTTTAAGTAAAAATATGCCAACTTTTCTCCTCCCCAAATAGACCACAATGTTCAATTTCTAGTGGCCCTCCGTTCAAAGCTAGTTCCAACCTAATTTCCAAAAGCAGTGTCTAAACCAGACAAGAAATTTAGCAACATAACACAGAATATCAAAATGGAAACCACATGTTCAAAATATGCCTCCAAGTAACAGACAGCCACTGGAGAAGAGTTAACTGCTAGTAACTCCACACTCACTTCAGTTTCAATTCTGAATCATTTCTCCATCACTAAACTGGAAAAAAAATTTTTTTTCAGCCATTTGTCATCTCTGACTAAACACAGGCTTCAGCCCCCAAATCACTAAGTGTAGAGAAGTACATGCCCTCACGAAGACTGCCAATAGAAGGGTTTTTCCAGAAAAAGTGGTTCATATACACAGCAGGAAAATCTTGTACTACAGGGAACTCGGTTACCACCTTAATTCCCTCAACCAATTTGGAAACTACTGGAAGTAAATGACTAAGAAGTAAAACATATGAGGAAAGATGAAAAAAAAATATTTCTACGTACTGAAAACCACATAAAGTGGTTCAAGTTTGCTTTTAGTTGCCTTCTGCTGAAGTTAGAATATTAAATTCTTTTGCTCTGTGTGAATCAGAAGTTAGTTTCTCTGGTTTCTTATAACACACAAAATTTTCAGCTGCTAAAATATACAACTACTTAGAGGGTTTGGTTTTTTTTACTACTTATGCTTAACAAAATGCATTACATGTAGATCTGCCCAATACTAACTATTCCTCATGTCATTAGACCTGAATTTATTAAAATGATAAAAAAAAAACTGCCAGGTCTTGGAACTAAGTATCCCCCTCTTTCCCTAAAACTGTCACTCAAACACGATGAATCTAAAACAGTAAGTAGCCATATCTCAGAAGATAACCAAAAGGAAGCCATAAATGAATGAGGCTGGTATTCTCCTCACAAAGGAGAGAAGAGAGTCATTACCCTTCACCATATATGTAAGAGGCATATATAGTCTCTTGGCTTTTACAGCATCTTCCAGGACAGCATCTTCTCCTCAATCTAAATTCAGGTGCCCGGATATTTGCAACCAAAACAAACTGCAGGATCTAGTTTCTTTTCTTCAAAAGGTAAACAATCCCTCTGGCCTGATTTACCAAAAAAGATGTGAGTAAAAAGAAATGATAGGACAACAGCATACCCAGGTTTTAAATTCTTAGTTAAGGCCCTTAAGACTCCCCATCTTTTAAGAAAGAGAGAGAGACAGACCTTGTCAGTAATGTTAGAAATTGCACAGTCGGTGCCTCGTATTCAGCCAAAAAAAAAAAACCTCTCCATGTACACTGATAATTTTATCACATGCCAGTGAGCATGTATCAGGAGGGTACAGGAAAAGTGTGCAATAAGAGTGCAGCGTGGAGAATTCACAGAGAGACAGGTCAAGAGAAAACAGGCTCAAAACTAACATCAAAGTCCATCAGTATTCATAATACCAAAATCACCTCTGTGCTGAAACTCGAGCTTCCTCTAAGGTATTATCAGTCAGTTACTACCAAGAAAATTTTTAAACAACTCAGAGTGCTTCTTTTGTCTAATTTATAACATACTTCATTATCATCTGAGACACCAAAAATTATATAACCTTATGCCTTTGTCATTATCTCTTATTTTTTTTTTAAAAGAAGTGTTTTGTTTTGTTTTGTTTTGTTTAATGTATTTATTTGACAGAGACACAGAGCACAAGCAGGCAGAGGAAGAAGGAGAAGCAGACCCCCTGCTGAGCAAGGAGCCTAATTCAGGGCTCAATCCCAGAACCCTGGGATCATGATCAGAGCCCAAGGCAGACACTTAACAACTGAGCCACCCAGGCACCCCAATCTCTTAAGGTATTTTAAATGGAAACATCATACTATTTACTGCCTCCTGCTCGTAACTCCTTTTTCTTCAATCTTGAAGATTACTGACTCTCAAACCTGGGTAACAAAGATTGATTGACCACTCTTCCAATTCAACTACAAGGCATTCTACCCTCAGTAGTAGGTTAGTACTTAACAATAGCTTACATTTCTTTTCTACTGATAAGCAGTGCCACAAATTAGAATTAACAGTATGACTGAGCATGTTCTCTTAAGGAACTTTATACTTTATGATTATTAGCTACTACACAGATCTTTATTTGTGGACTCAAACCTACAATAGCCCCTTTAAAAAAAAAAAAAAAGGCACCTTAAAATAGACCCTAAGTTCTTTCACAGAAAAGGATGGGTAATTAGCAACTAAACAGCATACAAACTGAGTTCTCCGGAAACACCCAAATATTATTAATATATCTGCACTGCATTTGACTTCTAATTGCTAGAAAACTTGTGCTTGAGAAAATCCAGGAACCAATCCCATAGAAAATAATTTGTCTCTAGTGATTCTTACCCAACATGAAAGTGAAATATGGTTTGACTTCTTGCCTTGCTCCGATAAATTCCAAATGACTTTATTACTTAAAAAAATGAAAAGACAGGATGAAGACTAAATGCCAAAAGCACAGTTCCATAAAAGAGCAAGTGGATAAACTGGAATTCAAAATAAAAGTTCTTGCTCTCAAAAGACACTGTCGAGGGGATGAAAAGATAAGCCACAGAATGGAATAAAATCTTTGCAAAGCAGTTATCTGATAAATTACTCGAGTCCGGAATATACAAAGAATTCTCAAAACTCAGTTAAAAAAAACAAACAACCCAATTTTTAAAAATGGGCAAAAGTTTAGAACAAGTACTTCACCCAAGATACACAGCTGGCAAGTAACTCCATGAGAAGATGTCAATATCATTAGTCATTAGGAAAATGTAAATTCAAAGGACAAGACAGCATATACAACGAGTGGCAAAAAAGTTCTCCTCCTAGCGTTGGTGAGGATATGGAGCAACTAGAACCCTTATACACTGCTAGACAGAAGGTAAATTTATACAGA
Source organism: Mustela nivalis (assembly GCF_964662115.1). Taxonomy (NCBI): domain Eukaryota; kingdom Metazoa; phylum Chordata; class Mammalia; order Carnivora; family Mustelidae; genus Mustela; species Mustela nivalis. The sequence continues at coordinate 20,829,650 of NC_139028.1, forward strand.
CACTTTGGAAGACAATTTGGCAGTTTCTTCAAAAGCTAAACACACACCTACCAGCCATATGACCCAGTCCTCCCACTCCAAGGTGTTTACCCAAGAGAAATGAAAACATAAGTCTACCCAAGGTTCCACATCAAGTTCCTAGCAGCTTTATTCACAATAGCCAGAAACTAGAAACAAATCACATGTTCATCAATAGAAAAATGGATAAACAAATCCCCTTATAGCCATGTAATGTGACATTACTCAAATTCATCACTCAGCAATAAAAAATAACAAACTACTCATACAGACAACAGTGAATGAATCTCTTTTTTTTTTTTTTAAAGATTTTACTTACTTTAGAGAGAGAGAGGAAAGAGAGAGAGCACATGCATGAGCACAGGGAGGGACAGAGAGAAAGGGAGGAGACTCCCACTGAGCAGGACACTGGGATCATGACCTGAGCCCAAGGCAGCCACTTAACCCAATGAGCCACCCAGGCGCTCCAACTGTGAATGGATGCTGAAACCTGGTTAAGGTCATTTACATGAAATTCCAGAACAGCAAAGATAACCTATATATAGTGACAGCAAAATAGGGGTTTTCTGGGGCGGGGGCATGGTGGGGAATGAACGCAAAGGGCACTAAAGAAACTTTGGGGGATAATAGCAAAGTTCTACATATTGATGGCGTGGTCATCACATGACTGTATATATTTGTCAAAATGCAAACTGTATACTTAAAATGGTTCCATTTGGGGCACCTGGGTGGCTCAGTCATTAAGCGTCTGCCTTCTGCTCAGGTTTTGATCCCAGGGTCTTGGGATTGAGTCCCACATTGGGCTCTCTACTCCCCAGGGAGCCTGCTTCTCCCTCTCCATCTGCTCATGTTCCCTCTCTTGCTGTGTCTCTCTCCGTCAAGTAAATAAATAAAATCTTGTAAAAAATGATAAAATGGTTCCATTTTATTGAATGCAAATTCTGTCTTAATCGAGTTAATTAAAATGTACTTTTGGGGGGGAAATCTATGAAATTATAGTGTTTCTTAAGGCGTTTATAGTACCTTCTACTAGATGACTTTCAATCTTTGACACTCTTACAAAGAATCTCAGAAAAGGCTGGGATTATTATCCCATTTTATAAATTGCAGGAGTGGAAGGGAAGCAGGATACATAGTGGTACCAATGAGATGCATGAGTTTGCAGCGTAACATTACATTGGGCAGATTTATCAATGGCAATCAAACTACCACCCAACAAACTGGCAGGGCAGGGAAGAATGAAGTGCTGGGTCTTGAACTGCTGGGAAAAAACTGGCTAGAACCACATATAAAACAAAGAACAAAAATATATACATATTCCCAGAAAGAAGGTAGGTAAGAAAAGGAAAAGAAATGCCTAAAGTTGGGGCGCCCGGGTGGCTCAGTGGGTTAAAGCCTCTACTTTAGGCTCAGGTCATGATCCCAGGGTCCTGGATCGAGCCCCACATTGGGCTCTCTGCTCAGCAAGGAGCCTGCTTCCTCCTCTCTCTCTCTGCCTGCCTCTTTGCCTACTTGTGATCTCTCTGTGTCAAATAAATAAATAAAATCTTTTAAAAAAAAAAAAAAAAAAGAGGGACGCCTGGGTGGCTCAGTTGGTTAAGCGGCTGCCTCCGGCTCAGGTCATGATCCCAGTGTCCTGGGATCGAGTCCCACATCGGGCTCCTTGCTCCGCAGGGAGCCTGCTTCTCCCTCTGACTCTTCCTTCCACTCTGTCTGCCTGTGCTCGCTCTCATTCACTCTCTCTCTGACAAATAAATAAATAAAATCTTTAAAAAAAAAAAAGAAAGAAAGAAAGAAAAAGAAATGCCTAAGGTCAACATTACCTATATGTACCACACACCTCAAATAAAAAAGGAAAACAGTCATACGGAAAACAACTACTTTCAATACAAGTGAAGTGTATAAAAGGAGGTCAGAACCCAGTATATCAGATCTGAACCCAGATCTGCCAATGACTCACTCACATTTTATTGAGGTCACTAAGTACCTCAGTGTCCCTCCTTTTATTTATTTTAAGATTTCATTTATTTATTTGACAGAGCAAGAGAACAAGCAGGGAGAGCAGCACAGGGAGAGGAAGAAGCAGACCCCCTGCCGAGCAAGGAGCCCAACATGGGACTCAATCCCAGGACTCCAGGATCATAACCGGAGCCAAAGACAGATGCCTAACTGACTGAGCCAGCCAGGTGCCCCCTATACCCCTCTTTTTATTTTCCTCTCCCTTTTTTTAAACAGAAATATTAATTCTGGTCCCTGAATAGTCCTTTGGGGCACAAAGAAATAAAGAATTTATCTGCAAAAAAATTTTTTAATTCTATAGTCAAGTCATATTCTCTGTACCAAAGCATGCAACTAATAATACACTACATTATCATCAAATCAAATTAATAATTAGGTACCTTAAGAATCAAAAATGGCTCCTATAGCCAAAAGATCAAGTCCAAATGCCTCAGCTAAAAACTCATGTCCTTTCTGAACCCAGTCCCTCCCATTTATTTTAATAAACCAATCTAGAGGCGTCTGGCTGGCTCAGCTGGCAAAGGATGCAACTCTTGATCTTGGTGTTGATGAGTCTGAGCCCCCACACTGGGTACAGAGATGACTTAAAAATAAAATCTTTAGGGACACCTGGGTGGCTCAGTTGGTTAAGTGTCTGCCTTCAGCTCAGGTCATGATCGCAGAGTCCTGGGATTGAGGCCCACATCAGAGTCCCTGCTCAGTGAAGAGCCTGCTTCTCCCTCTGCCTGCTGCTCCCAGTTTGCGCTCACTCTTGCTCTTGTGAGCTTTCACTCTCTCTTGGAGAAATAAATAGAATTAAAAAAATAAAATAAAATCTTTAAAATAATAATAATAAAATAAGGGGTTCCTGCCTGGCTCAGTAGAAAGAGCATGCAACTCTTAATCTCAGGGTCATGAGTTTGAACCCCACATCAGGGATAGAGATTACTTAAAAATTTTCTGAGATTACTTAAATATTTTTAAAATAAATGAATTAATAAAATAAAATATACCAATCCAAATTTATCCACTTTCCCTCACAGTGTTTTCCACCCCTGGACATGCTGTCTTCATACTACTATCAGCAACCCAACTCCTATACTTTGTTTGAAGGTGACCCCAGGGATGCCTGGGTGGCTCAGTGGGTTAAGCCTCTGCCTTCGGCTCAGGTCATGATCTCGGGGTCCTGGGATCGAGTCCCGCATGGGGCTCTCTGCTCAGCAGGGAGCCTGCTTCCCCCTTTCTCTCTGCCTGCCTCTCTGCCTACTTGTGATTTCTCTGTCAAATAAATAAATAAAATCTTTTTTAAAATTTTAAAAATAAAAATAAAGGTGATCCCAAAGTCTACGGGCCCTTATAAGAAGAACTTTGTTTATCTTTAAAACAACAACAACAACACAAAACTGCTCATCCTTAATCCAGTCTTCTTTCTAGTCTCTGAATTTGTGCTGAATCAGCACTATAAGATACGGCATTTAATTTTATGCCATATTTCCCTATTCTCTAATTATATTTTACTTTTTAAACCTTGTATCTTCACCTCCAAAACAAGATTAACCTTCCAGATCGACAGAATGACTTCTGTTGCTCTGTCAGTGATGGTGCATTATAGACAGATTCAAACTTCAAGGGACAGGAAGCTGCACTGCATTCCATTTGGGCAAGATCGGCAGCCATCTGGGGGCGTATCTGTCCTATCTGGAGTCAGTGTGGAAGAAGGCAGAAGGGCAGGCTTGGCACTTCTACCTCCAAGTTGCTGGGCATTTTGTTTTTTTGTGGAGTTCATCTTTGTTTTTATTATGGAAACTTTTAAACATATACATGAGTAGAGACAAACAGTGTAATGGTCCTCCTGGACCCATCAGCCAGCCACAACAGTTATAAAAAAATGGCCACTGGACTCTAGACTCCTGACCTTTTCCTCAGCAGACCCCAGATACAGTATTATGTTATCCCTCTGTACTTCAGCATATATTTCTAAAGGTGAGTACTCTTTCTTATGAAAATAACCAGAATGGGGGCACCTGGGTGGCTCAGTGGGTCAAAGCCTCTGCCTTTGGCTCAAGTCATGATTCCAGGGTCCTGGGATCAAGCCCACATCTGCCTCCCTGCTGAACAGGGAGCCTGTTTTCCCTCTGCCTTCTATGCTCCCTGCTTATTCTCTCTCTCTCTCTCTCTCTCTGACAAATAATCTTATTAAAAAAAAAAAAATTCCTTCTTATTCTCAACACTGAAGTGCCATTACCTCAGAGCTTTTAGCACATTCAGAAAAACATTTAATTCCATGACCCAACCTCCTTCCTTCACTGTTAAGTTGCCATATTTCACTTATCACTCAGGAAGAGTTTTGAGTTCTAATGTTAATAAATATAAATAATGTAGGCCCCATTAAAAGATTACTTCCCATTTCTATTAATCTTTTTGAGGAGCTCAATTTTAAATTTTAAGTTACTCCATTGTCTGCTTCCCATTTTAAGTGAGTTAATAACTGGTGGGACATTTAAAACTGAAAGATTACAAGCACAGTGCTAAGAGACCAGCATTAGGTTAGCTCCACTCCTTAGCCATGAACTTCATCCCTCATTAGTCACTTTGAGGGGAACCAGATAAGAAGGTGTTCAGTATCAGCTCAAATACAAACTCTCGCCTAGAAAATAATACAAATGCAGATAGTGAATCAGTGGGGTCACTGTTGTTCATCTTCAGCACAGATTAAGAGAAGCAGCAAACAGCCAAACAACTGGGAAGAATTCAAACTTTTTTTAAACAAAAGGAAAGGAATGACTGAGTGGCTCAGGTGGCAAGGTCGGACTCCTGATTTCAGCTCAGGTCATGATCTCTGTTTACGGGATCAAGCCCCACATCGCGCTCTGTGCTCAGCTCTAAGCCTGCTGGAGATTCTCTCCACTCCCCCTGTCCTTCTCCCTGGTTGCTTCCTGTCTCTAAATAAGTAAATCTTCTTTTAAAATAAAAATAAAAAATAAAGAAGCATAATCTTCACGATGACTTCTAAGGTAACTTGGACATTCGGCAGGACAGGGTCAATCAAAATACTTTTCTCCCCGCTTACTTAGGCTCAGCATTGCGGAGGAGAAAAAGGACATGACAGTCTCCGCCTTTAAGGAACTTAAGACTCTAGCTGGTGAGATGAGACTAAGACACTTAACAATCAGCCCACAGTATGAGACGTCACTGTGCATTAAGTTGCGTGAATCAAATGTGAAGTCCTGTAGCTCATGGAAGAGATGGGTCAGCGAGGGCTAAAGAAGCCCAAGAAGGAGGATTATGTAAGGTCAGAAGAATAGCTAAACCTTGAAGGCAGGTCAGGTTAGGAACCAGGAACACCAGGATAGATGGTAAGCTGTGGGTAGAGACCATGGTTTTTTTCTTGCTCATCACTCCATTTCAATGCCTGCTACAGTGCCTGGAACAAAGTAGACATGCAAATATTGGTGGATGACTAGAAGGATAAATAGAAGAAAGTAAAGGGGGGAAGAAACAAAGAATAGGCATTCCAGAAAAAAAAAAAAATTAAGATTAAATGTGGCGATTTCGTGAGACAGTGAGGAAACACAGAATGGTGAGAAATTAGGTAAAAGAGGTACAATGAGGGGTGCCTGGGTGGCTAAGTGGTGAAGCCTCTGCCTTCAGCTCAGGTCATGATCCCAGGGTCCTGGGATCGAGCCCCGCATCGGGCTCTCTCCCTGCTCGGGAGGGAGTCCGCTTCCCTTACTCTTTCTCTGCCTGCCTCTCTGCCTACTTGTGATCTCTGTCTGTCAAGTGGATAAATAAAGTCTTAAAAAAAAAAAAAAAGAAAAAGAGGTACAATGAACCCAAATCATCCATATTATGAAGTACTAAAATGAACACAGCCAGAAAGCACACTCAGTCGTGTTTCCACTTTTTAAGAACACTAACAGTGCAAATGGCCATTTTTCCTAAGATGGTCATTCATCCTTGTAAAATTCTAGGACACAGAGAACTAACACCACTAGCTAATGCAGACGAATTTCTTTTCCTGGGTATTTTTACTATCTAGAAATGTGCCTGGGTTATCACTAAGGTCAGTTTCTTTGAGAGTTGTGTAATCAAATGCCTGAGATTCACCACAATTAAGGCGAGGGATGGGGGAGTGTAACCTGGCAGAAAAGCCGGTGACTAATGCCGAACCACGGCTTCCAGGTGATTAATTCACCCAACTGTCAACCTCCCATATTAACACTCCCTTACAATAGTCGTTGAAGTAAATCAGAAGAATTATCCGGTAAGTATTCTTCCGTATTTTTGCAGGATAATGTGAAAGGATTGAAGGGAATAAAATCTAGTTAAGTCTAAGGTTTAGAAACCAAAATCTGTTAAGTCAAGAAGATTCTTACTCCCTCAAATTTCACAATAGCAGAATTCATCATTACAGTGAGTGGTCTCTTTGTATATGGATTCCCCGGGCATCCCCACCACAAAAAAGTTCTAGGTCCTGGCTACCCCTAGCTACAGTCTTCTGGCAGCTCTGTGATCTCTATAGAGACGGACTTCAGAAAAAGGAGTCTAATGGGGGAAGCGACACTGGAGAATTTTACTTAAAGCTACACATGCACGGCAAGAGAAAGACTTTAAATAATATGCTTATTCAGAGGGAGTCTGGCCAGTTCTTAGCATCTCCGTGGGTCATTTTTCCCCCCTAGCATTCCTTCCACTCTTGCAGCCTAAAGCATCTGTAACAGGCAAGGTGTCTGGTTACATATTAATAGTTATAATGACAGTGACAGAATTCTGGTTATTTAGAATTCCATTGTCCAGTTTTGGTGCCTAACACCTAGTATCATGGAAAGAACAAAAAGCCTTGGAGTCATGCTGACCTACTTATAACTCTACACTGAAAAGATATGTGACCTTGGACAAGTTACCTAACCGAACCTCAGCTTCCCCAACTAGGTGTGACGACAGATCCTTTGCAAAGTTGTTGAGAGGTCAGCCTGCTTTATACTGAGTACCCAGAACACAGTAAGCACTTAGCATATGGTAATTACGATGGAAGGCTAATAACCAGGCCCAAATTCAGATTTCCAAATAGTATTAACCGTATGATGAAAGAATGAATCATGCTGGTTTTGTCCTCCATGACGCTCACTCTCTCTAGTCCAGATGTTGGCTGACTTACCTACCCTCTTACATTTTCACCCAGTGTCTAGAAGAAGGCCCTCTCCCAGTACTCAGTCTTGAGGCCAAAAATGACCAATATTACAGCCATCCCCGTGCCATTACTATCATCCCCTCCCTGACTCCCAAGCCTCTAGAAAATCCTGTATTTTTATTATTGTCTGTTTCTCTTTTACGACCTATACCAAATGCATTCCTGTAACAGATTTTTTTTTTAAAAAGATTTTATTTATTTATTTGACAGATAGAGATCACAAGCAGGCAGAGAGGCAAGTAGAGACAGAGAGGAGGAAGCAGGCTCCCCGAGGAGCAGAGAGCCTGATGCGGGGCTTGACCCCAGGACCCTGGGATCATGACCTGAGCAGAACAGAGGCCTTAACCCACTAAGCCACCCAGGCGCCCCCCTGTAACAGATTTTAAATAATGTCTTTTCCCCAGTCTAACCTAGGGAACTCTGAAAGCCTCCGGTTTCTCTAAGAACCACCATGTTTTGGATTACCTTACTACCATACTCCAAGGCGGCAGTCAACCCATGATGTTCTGCCAGTGTCTAAATGCCTTTATGTCTGTGTCATAAGCAAAAACCCAGCCCCTCTCTGCCCTGGCAACAAGATCCTGATTTTAGAATGACAGGTACATCCCTCTCTCTCAAGCTTGCCTCATCCAGTTTTATTTCATATTATTCTCCCACCACCACTTCCCTACATCCTGGCAGGAACATTCCCATTTTGGGTAAAGTGAAAAGATACCCAGTGGGAGTCAGAAGACCTTGGTTCTTCTACCTCCACCTCTGCCCCTCAAACAAGTTCTGAAGGGTTATCTACTGCCTTCTGGGTCAATGCTGGACTCACCTCACAGGAGTGCAGTACAACTCAAATACAACATTTGTGAACATGTTCTACAGACCTTAGATACTATTATACTATAACAAGTTTCTACTATGACTTAAAACATCTACTATTTTTAAAGAATTATTATTTATTTATTTATTTGAGAGACACAGAGAGAGAGGGTGTGTGGGAAAGCACTAGCAGGGGGAGCTACAGAGGGAGAGGGAGAAGCAGGCTCCCCGCTGAGCCTCAATGCCACGAACCTGAGATCATGACCTGAGCCGAAGACAGACGCTTAATGGACTGAGCCACGCAGGTGCCCCCAAAACATTTACTTTTGAATATAAAACCATAACATATTTCTTAAAATCCTTTAGTATTATTTATATTAGCAAGATTCAAAATAACTCAAACAGTCATCCACAAGGGAACCAACTAAAAAAAAATGGTAACATTCTTTCATGGGAATACTGTAAAGCATTTCTTTTTAATTAGAAAACTCCTTATATAGTTACATGTAATAATCCTCAAGACGTAACAGTGTAAAAAAGACATAGACTAGTGTGTAGAATTTACTACAATTTGTTTTAAAAGAGGGGTACAAAAAAAAAGGAATATAAAAAACAGATATATATATTTACTTATATGTATATAAAATATCTCAGGATATATGAGACATTGGTAAGACTGACTGCCTTTTGGAAAGGGATCTGGATGGTTATAGGGTATGTGTGAGCAGGAAACTTTTCTGTTTCACTCTTGTAACTTATGAATTTTTGAACCCCTGGATGAGGCTGGAAAAATCATCTCTTCGTATAACTATAAGCCTGAGAAATAATAGCAACCATTAATGAGGATGACGGCACACCTGACAACTCATTTCCTGGGCCAGCTTCAACATCACAATCACCACCGCCTAACACAATGTTCCCTTCCATGACCTCATTCCATCAAAGTGACTAGAGTTTATTTATTCCTTCTAGTCAAACTTCCTGACTTGCTAACTTTACATCTGTGTGCTATGCCTTTCTACACTCAACATTATTTATAAACTCCTAAAACTTACTGTCTTTAGCATTCTATTGCTTGCCCTAGAAGGAACCTCCAGATGAAAACATTTCCTACTTTTAGGGATGGTTCAGAGATCCATTCCAATGCTACCTTTTCTGAACCAAAGACTGCGGTCTGTCTCTTACTTACTCAAGATTGACCACAGGATCCATGCAAATCATTAATTTGAGCCTCAACGACTAGAAGGCTATGATGCCAACCATCCCCCTATTCAGAGAAGAGTAAATTATGTTAATACCCTCTGATGTGGCAGAAAAGTACTCTTTCCAAACCTTGCAAAATAACTCTTCCATGGAGGGGCGCCTGGGTGGCTCAGTCGGTTCAGTATCTGCCTTCAGCTCGGGTCATGATCCTGGGGTCCCGGGATCGAGCTCCGCATCAGGCTCCCTGCTCACTGGGGAGCCTGCTTCTCCCCACTCATGTGCTCTCTCTAGCTATCTCTCTCTCCCGAATAAACAAAACAAAAAAACTAACAATTCTTCCATGGGGTAAGACTGACCAAGGCAGCATTCTCCCAAACCTAAGTTTTAATTATACTGCCTTAAACTTGACTTTCATCGTGCTGGGATGACATAACAAGACCTAAAACACTGCACAAAACAGCATCAGGCGTTCCCTCCATGCTCCCTCTCCTATGGCAGGCAGGTTATTTTTGGACCCAGCCTATGAAGTAGCACTTTGTTGACTACGAGCTTTACCCTCTGAATATTCCTTTCACATCCAACCTCGGTTCTCACTTTCTGGCACAGAGCTCCAAAACCTCAATGGAATACATAATGAAATGCTGGGTTACTTCAGTGCAAAAAGGTCAAGCTTACAAAAGCTTTCTAATTGGGAAATCTCTTCAATGAAAGCATATAGAAATTTGCTGACTCCTTCTTTTCCCTTCTCCCTTTTTCCAACTGCTATTTGCTTTCCTTGGAGCCAATCTCCAGTCAAACACAAAAGCCAGCCACCTACCCACAGCTCAAATACAGACAGGTGTTTTGCAAGCACAGTAAATCTCAAGAGTACCTAATCAACATGAGATAACATCTACTAACAAGCTGTTCATTGGTGTGCTCGAACAGTTAACTACCAGCACTGAGAAAAGTCAAGAACACAACTAAAAGAAAAGTAAGCCCATTTTCCATCAACAGAGACTTGCTCAAGGAAGAATCGTGTAAGTCCGCTAGTCCTGCACACAAAAACCCTTCATTCCGGGTTTATTTTCGGTGGCATTTAATTCCAGGGTGGAGACTAAGGGTCCCAAACAAACCTACTTGAGAATTTTTTTACTTTAATACTTCTAGAATCCATGGTTAGGTTTAATAAGGAAAAGTCTGAAAGAGCTTAACAAAACCGCTGCTATTTTTTTTTTTTCCAAAGAAAACGGGGATCCATCTGAAAATACACTTGTAAATCAGCAGTTACTTAGAATTAGGAGCCTTGTTGAAGCACTTTGGAATAATGTTCCAACAGAAAAGAAAGCAAGGATTCTTCCACAATTGGTACACTCTGTTCCATTTGCTCCATTCCCCAAACATTAAACTTCTCTAACATTCCTAAGACTCTAATGTTGGTTCCCACATAAGGATGACTGGACAGAAAATTCCAAGACAATACTCTATTTCAGACTATAAGAATTTCTAATGTTTTACAGAGCAGAGGGTACACTAAAGAAACAGAATGTTATTAGTTAGCAATGTTACCTGACCTTCACCCAAGTCATAGCCAATGAATCAATCTGATACTACAGGCCTTAGGAAAGAAATGTGTCATGTGTGAGGTGAAAAACCGACATTGCCGAAGTCAATTCTGTACACCACTTTTTAAAAAAGATTTTGTATTTATTCATTAAAGAGAAAGAGAGGGAGAGAGAACATGGAGGCATGATCAGAGAGAGGAGAAGCAGCCTCCCTGCTGAGCAGCGAGCTCAACACAGGACTCGATCCCAGGACCCTAAGATCATGACCTGAGCTGAAGTCAGACACTTAACAGACTGAGCCATACAGGTGACCCTGTCTACCGATGTTAAGTAATAACTTTTCTACTATCTGCTTTGCAGTCAGCTGGATGCCAACACAATTTCTTGATGCCTTTTCTGCCACCTACCCTCCCTGTGTATTCTGCATTAAAAGACCATGAGAAAAATGTTTTTCTAGAGATGCCCAAGATTATAAAATGAGAGTTAAAGACATTTGGGGGGCGCCTAAGTAGCTTGGTCGGTTAAGTGTCTGCCTTAGGCTTAGGTCATGATCCTGGAGTCCTGGGATCAAGCCCCGCATCAGGCTCCCTGCTCAGCAGAAAGCCTATTTCTCCCTCTACCCCTCACCCTGCTCATGCTCTCTCTCTCTCACTTTCTCTCAAATAAATAAATAAAATCTTTAAAAAAAAAAAAATGACACTTAGGATATCAGGCCAGAACTAAGGATGTCATATCATAGAAAAACTCCAGCAAGTAACACCCCCAAATCATTTCCACTTTGCAAGCTGACTCTCACAATAGATTAAATGTTTAATCAGTAAGTTAAATGAATGTCTTCTAAGGGGTAGCAAGAAGTTTTACTAAAGGAAATCACTAAAGTGCTTCCCATTCAAGACTGTTTGAGGCTGGCCTTCCAAACATGTTTTAAGTAGGAGAAAGCTGTAATAATTAAAGCTACACAATATCAAACCCAGTACAGATAGGATAATCAATGGCTTAAAAGAGTTTGGAAATGTACCCAAGCATCTGGAGATTTTGTAATAAAGTTGCATTTTAGAATTAAGAAATAAATAATTATTCAAGATACTGTGTTGACACCATAAGTTAGACATCTGGAGAAAAAGATTCAGTCATTCGGCAGATGGAGGCCATAACGTGAGGCAGGTACCGTGCTCAACACTGAAAATAAGAACAAGGGGGTAAAATTACATAATCCAATGCCCTCATGGAGCTTACAGTCCAGTGAGAGAAGAAAACTATTAATAACCACAAAAATAAATAGGAAGTTACAACCCCAGCAAATTCCACAACTGATCCCTTCCCATTCACTTTACACCAAAATGCATTCCACATAAAGCAAAGATCTAAATTTAAAAACAAAACCATAAAAGTACTTGACAAAAACATGGGCAAATATTTTTATAAGATTAGAATGAGGACAGAAATCACATGAGAAGCCATAAGGTAAAAAAACAGAAAACATAACTACATAAAAATGTTTATATATGTATTTTTAAAAATATACATACACACAAAGTCACAAGACAAACATAGAAATTCTTCTGTAATATTTTCAGAGGTAACTAATTTCCCTAATGTTCAAAAAGCTACTGCATAATTTAAAAAGGTAAAAAAGGGGGTGTCTGGGTGGCTCAGTGGGTTAAAGCCTCTGCCTTCAGCTCAGGTCATGATCCCAGGGTCCTGGGATCGAGCCCCGCATCGGGCTCTCTGCTCAGCAGGGAGCCTGCTTCCTCCTCTCTCTCTGCCTGCTTCTCTGCCTACTTGTGATCTCTGCCTGTCAAGTAAATAAATAATTAAAAATAAATAAATAAATAAATAATAAAATAAAATAATAGGTAAAAAAAAAAACAACAACAACAGAAAAGTAGACAAAGGACGCAGACAATTCCAAGAAGAAATACAAATAGCCAATCAGCAAACTAAATGACAATTCACTATTAAATAACTACAAATTAAAATGAGGTTTGTTTACCTGTCAGATTGACTTGCTAAAAAGATGGCTGGTTTCCAGTGTTTTAAAAACAGAGAGAGCACTGTGGTACACTCCCAGAATTGAGTGAAATTAGCTTGGCCTTTCTTGGAGGGCAATTTGGCAACATTTATAAAACTTGAAGCATTCACACTTCCAAGCAAGCATTCCTCTCCTAGTGGATTATTCTATTAAATTACTAACAAAATGAAGCACCTAGTTTCAAAAGAAGATCTGAACATTGTAAATGTCCTAAGAGAAAAGAATACATAACTTTTGGGACGTTCAATTTAAGCAGGACCTAATAAAACTCTTACATTTGATTTTTTTTTTTATTTTAAAAATTAAGTCTGACTGAGTCTTCTGAATAGTAAATAATGCAACCACAAATAAATGGAATAGAAGAGAAACACAGCACAAGTGTGCAAATATAAATGTGCAGAAACTAATAGATGCAATGTGTGATAAAAATCAATAAATAAAAGCTGAGAACAACCCCAAACCTATCAATAGGCTAAAACAGAAATAAACTATAGTATTCACCTTAAATGGAATACTCTGCAGCCATTAAAAAGATTGAGACGAGGGCAAAATGTGCGGACATGGGAAATTATCAGAGATACACTAAGTTAAAAAACAAGTAGCAAACTAGATGTGTGGTATGATCTCTTTTTAATGAAAAATATAAAATGTTAACACATGAATAGGAATACCTGGTTATAAAATGTTAACTGTGTTTTCTCTGGAGAGGGAACACAGCCGCTTCCTATGTTATATATTTATAAAGCTTGATTATTTTGTAAGACAAATGTATCAGAGAGATACATACATAGATGTTTTTAAAGAGACTCTGAGGCTACAAAATGCCCTGGAAAAGGAAGAACTATTTGAAAGTGGGAGAAAGGGAAACAATGAGTAAAAAGAGAAAAAAATATTCACAACCAGAGCACATTATTTCAGAGTTAGAATAACTTGACAAATTAAGAAACCAGTGCATCTTAAAAACTGTTATGCTACGAACAAAATCATCAAGAAAGTGAAGAGACAACACACAAAATGCGAGACCATATCTGTAAATCATATATCTGATAAAGAACTTCTATCCAGAATATGTAAAGAATTCTTACAACTCAACAATAAAAAGACAAAGCCCAAGTAAGATACAGGCAAAAATCTAAACAGACACTTCTCTGAAGATCTACAAATCGGCAATGAGCACAGGAAAAATTGTCACCACCGTTAGTCATTGGGAAATGCAAATCAAAACCACAATGAAATACCACTTCACATCCACTAGGATTACTAGATCAAACAAAAGAACACAAGTTTTGGCAAGGACATAGAAAAACTGCCACCCTCATACATTCATTACTGGGGGGAATGGAAAATGGTGCAGCCATTTTGGGAAGCAGTTCGGCAATTGCTCAAAAAGTCAGACATGGAGCTATATGACCCAGCCATTTTCCCTCTTTGGTATATATATGCAAGAGAAATCAAAACATATGTCCACACAGAAACCCGTATGTGAATGTTCATAACAGCATTATTCATAATAGGCAATGGGCAGAAAAAAACACAAATGGTCCACTAATTCACCAGTGGATCAACAAAATGCAGCCTGGCTAGACAATGGAATATTACTTGGCCATCAAAAGTAATAAAACTCTGACATATGCTACCCACATGGATGAACCGTGAAGACACTATGCTAAGGGAAAGAAGCCAGACACGAAAAGCCATACTTTCTATGATTCTATTTATATGAAATGACCAGAATAGACAAACCTATAGAAACTGATCAGTGGTTGCTTAAGGTTGGAGGAAGAAGGCTGAGGAAATGGGTAATGACTGTGAACATTTATCTTCCATTTCTTCTGAGGGGAGTGGAAATGTTCTAAAATTGATTGTGCCGATGGTTGCACAACTCTGTTAATCTACTAAAAACAACAAGCTGAGGGAACTGTGTAATATGAGAGTTACATCTCAATAAAGCTCTTAAAAAATATATATGTAAGCAAAAAAGAAACTGGAAGCTCCATGAGGTTAAAGAAAACTGGCCAAAGAAAACTGTCAGCGATCAGAAATTAAATCTGCAAACACAGCGCCTTGACTCCCACACCAGTGCTCAACTCATTGCTATGGACTACCTCAGGCAATCTGGATGGGCCCATAAGGTTCCCCAGAGAGCTGGAAAAGCAGAAAATACTGGTACCAGCACAAGAAAAAGAGAAATTTAGGTAGTAACCCAACTGAAATGTAGTTTTAAAATTTAATAGGAGTCCCAAATGGAGTCTTGACCCCCCCTCCAAAAAAAACCTAACCACGACTGATACAAGAGGTTGTGACTCAGTAGAACAGTACCCCTTTTACTAAGAGCTCAATGAGAGCAGAGGACTGGATGCAGCTGCTGACTGACAAAGGAAGAAGGAAAATGAGATCAGAAGAGGCAGCAGGCTGCAATCACTGGCCACTCTTATGCCCATGTCAGAGAGGCCAAGCAGCAACATGCTTCAAAGAAGTTATTTTATTCGCAAGGGGTGCAAAATCCTTTATAGAGGTCCGAAAGTATCACCCCCAAATTCAATTATGTCCCAGGACTACTGTACACATGTAAGATCGTTCTAGGTACACGATATGAACACAGTACCTCTGCAGCTGACTAAGACACAGAGATCATTGCTGGGACACAACTGTCCCATTTGACTAGAATAACAATATCACTGTTGACAGAGACAGGGAAAGTAAGCCAAGAACACGCGACCACTAAAAACATTATTTTGAGGGTTTGGAAAAACGCGCTACCAAAAAAATAAGAAAATAAAATAAAAAACCCTCATCTATTGTCCGAACACTGCTTTATGCAACACTAGAATGAACATTTTGACAGAAGGAAAGGACAACAGGAGGCAGGAAGCAAAAGAAAGAAGTAAGAATTCTTGCAGGTGCCCAACTAATCCAAATAAGAAACACACAGCTCTGCTCCTGTCTTCCACAATGAAAACAATTCTGTTTCTTGTGGCATATGAACCAAGATTTTTTTTGCCAGGAACAGAAAACAACTTACTACATGAAAATGTCAACTTGTTCCATGGAACACTACCCTGGCAGTGAATAGATATAAACCTTTTAAACTAGAGAGACTGGCTGTTTCCTCACTAAATTCTTAACATCACTGGCCCATTATCAAATTCAGTTCAGTTCATGCAAACTCTGACAGAAGTGGACAAAAATACCATCCTGAAGTATACCCTAGAAATAAGAAACTCTATAAAATATCTTGTCCCTAAATTCCTAACAACTTTCACTTATTTATAATCTTATGGTCGAGCAGAAGCTCTCTTAACCCACCTCCACCCAACCAACCTGCCTAGACAACCAGTGCTTCCCCTTCACCACATGAAGCGACCTGAAACTGTCCCGGAATACAACCCGCGCCAGAGAACAGCCGCTCTTGCTCCCTGACGTTTCTGCCCCCACATTGAGATGCATGCTTACCAAGAATGGATTTTCCCCAAACCTATTTCTACCAGGTGCTCTTGTGATTACTTATGTGAAATCAGGGAGAAAAGAAAGGCCTGTTCTATGAAAACTAAGTCAAATGCTTAAGAGACTTGGTAAAGTCAAATTAGATGTAGACGAGACAGATGTAAAAGACTGGGGGGAGGGAATCATAAAACTCAAGAGGGATTCTGTACTCACACTGCTTCACAAATGCCTTTCCATTCAAGCTCTGCTTTTTTAAAAAAAAACCCAAACAAACTGGAAATCATAGACGATAAACTATGGGTATGTTTAATGCAAACAAGATGAAGGAGCTCCAATCAAGACATCCAAGACACAAAGAAAGGCCTTGGCCCTACATCAAAAGATTAGCCTGTGTGTTCTTTAAACGAATTGCAAAGAAAAGAGAAGGAGGGGTAACCTATAGGGTAAAACAAATTAAAAACAACAAAAAAAAAACTTTTAAGGGATATCAATCAATTGTAATGTGCAGACTTTATTTAGATCCTGATTCAAACGTGTAAGTGGTGAAAAAAAAAAGAAAAAATATATATGGCATTTTAACGTTGATTTAATGACAAGAAGGAATTACTGTTGTTTTAGGTAGGATGATGGTCCTGGTGTCATGTTTTTTGAAAAAGAATCCTCATTTGGAGATACATGCCAAAATATTTATAGATAGAATGATAGGATTCTATAAGTTGCTTTGAAATAAACTAGAGAGACCAATCGGGAAGGGGTATGGATGGAAGACTGGCCATGAGGCGGTATGGGCATGGGCTGGGTGCTGAGTCTATGGGGGTTCATTATACTACTCTCTCAACTTTTGTTTACGTTTGAAATTTCCATAATAAACACTTTTTAAAAGATTAGTGAATGCCTATGTATATTTTAAATTAAAATACTAAAAGTATGTATGCATCCTTATTTTTGATTTCCCTAGTTCATTTGTTTTTTGCCCCAATTAACCAAGCAAGTCATAATCCAAACTTATTGCCTAAGAGGTATTCTACTGCAGATAAAGTAGTATATCGCCGGATGCCCAAAATATAGCAGTAATAACCCAAAAACATTCTAAGAACAATATCCCATATGGCCCAATTACCCTTTAAACCTCTTAACACATAGAGGACATAAGCAAATCCCAACACAATAAGGCTGCTGCATCACCATATTTATTCACAAAATTACCTCCCTTACAATTTCCCTTCACCATCTTTTTACCTTTAAAAAGAGGGAGGAGTAAATTACAGCCTTTGTTAATCTCTGAAATTCTCACTCAGGTTCACCAAAGAATAGTTATTTTAAAAGCCAGGGTTCAGGTAAGACTCTCCAATGCAGGTTTCACATCTGGTTGGGAAAGGTCCGGGGGGAAAAATGATGATTCACCAGCGACTGAAAGGTAAGAGTCACACTCACTCTGTTCTTCCTCGTCCAGGTTGGGCTCAGGGAAGGAATGTACAGGCAGCTGCTCTAAGTCCCTTTTGACCCGTCCTACAGCTGACACCCTAGGCTCAGAGGCACAGCTAAGGCCTTGAAAGGCAGAGGGGATACAAGATAAAGGAGCCTAACCCTGGCACGGTCTTTCTGGAAAGCAACGTGGCAAGACTGGTATCAAGTGTCTTAAAAACATGTGTACCCTCTGACCCAGTAATTTCACTTCCAACAATCTGTCCTGAGCAAAAAATCAGAAATGCATCAAAGACTTCAATGTACAAAAATGGGCATCACAGAGAACTTGAGAATAAAAAACTGGGAGGAATCTTCAGCTCTGAAAAAAGTTTCAAAAAATGGCAGTCATCAGACAATGGAAGGCTATACACTCATTAAAATCAATTTTTACAAAGAGTTTCTAATGATGGGAAGATGTTTATAATGATAGAAGAGGAAAGAAATGAAATAGTATAATAATATGATCCCAACAATGTATTTTGTAATATTCATAACAGTTGCCTCTAGGTGACAAGATTAGGGTGATGAGGATTAGATTTTTTTCCCCTTTACTTCTTTAAAATTTCCTGAGTTTTCCCAAAATTTCTTCCATGAGCAAAAATTACTTTTGTAATCAGAAAAAAACAAAAACAAAAACAGGGCAAAGGGGTAGAAGAAAGCCCAGTAATAATCAGCTATCAGGCTGGAGTAAGAGTTTATGCTGTCTACCTCTTCTCTTCCTCCTCCATCAGGCTCAAGCTGAAAGCATTCAACTGCTCCTTTAACTTCACCTAGAGTCTACCCTGAAGAGAATAAAATTTATCTTCTTGTCCTCTAGGACCAACAGTTGCTTTTTTTTTTTTTCCCATACAGATGACACAACAAATACCAGTTGAATTAATCTATTAATGGTAAGGACCATTAAAAGTAACACTTTAAGTTAAGGGCCAGTGACCCAAAGTCACTTTGTTTTTAAATCCAATCACTTTGTATAAAGAAAAGAACCAGAGGTAACTCAACACAGAGTTTAAAGTTATTTCAGGAAGTGCTAGCAGCCCAAGACAGACTGGTGGTGAGTCTGCAAATGAAGAAGCTCCAGGGCAGAAGAGGCAAAGCCTGGGGTTGGCTGACCACGCTGAATACAGCACTGGGGGCTTCTCAAGGAAACAACCTACCCACAAGGAAATAACCTCCGGAGAGCCTGGATACCCAAGAACCTTCCCTTTAAAGTAAGGGACTAGGGGCGCCTGGGTGGCTCTGTGGGTTAAAGCCTCTGCCTTCGGCTCAGGTCATGATCCCGGGGTCCTGGGATAGAGACCCCCATCCGGCTCTCTGCTCAGCGGGAAGCCTGCTTCCCTTCCTCTCTCTCTCTGCCTGCCTCTCTGCCTACTTGTGATCTCGGTCTGTCAAATGAATAAATAAAATCTTTAAAAAAATAAAAAATAAAGGGACTAGAATTTCAATGGTGGGATTTACTCTAGATAGAGAAAACTTCCTAGTAATGAAAGTTTGAGATATGCCAGAAATAAACTACTTGCCCAGAAAGCTAGTGGAATCTCCTTACCCAGAGATTTGTTAAGGGGGAAAAAAAAAAAAAACCAAAAATTACTTTTCTTTAATGTCTAAACTGGAGATAGAAAATTTCAATCATAAAATTCTAAGACATATTAAGGGTATAAAATGAAACTTAGCTCCCTTTTTTTAAAATCCTGATATCCATTCACTAAATGAGTATTTACAGACATTGTAGCAGGCACTGAGACTACAGCAGCAGACAACAGATTAAAATCCCTGCCCTCATGGAGCTTCCATTAAATTATCACACTGTGCCTCCTAAGGAGCATTAAAAGCTACATTTTGGGGGTGCCTGAGTGGCTCAGTGGGTTAAGCCTCTGCCTTCAGCTCAGGTCATGATCTCAGGGTCCTGGGATCGAGCCCCGCATCAGGCTCTCTGCTCAGCGGAGAGCCTGCCTCCCCCCCTCTCTCTGCCTGCCGCTCTGCCTCCTTGTGATCTCTCTCTCTCTCTGTCAAATAAATGAATAAAATCTTTAAAAAAAAAAAAGGCTACATTATTTTCTGTCTTTTTTTAACTTTAGGTTATTTCTAGAAACTTCAAGCATGTCACAAACACCTTCTAGCATTTAGACTGATCCAGACGAGAGCTTAATAAATATTTCTGAACAAGACTAAAAAAAAAAAACTATGTGGCTGAGTACAGGGGTAGCAGGCCGACTTAACTTCATTATATACAAATTTGCACTTCTTGAATTTTGTGCCAGATAGCATCCATTCCTGGCTTTTGATAAATAATTTTCAAAAGTTTACTGGATGGATGGATAGGTGGATGGATGGATGGATGGATGGATGGATGGATGGATGGATGGAATGAAAAATTTCTTCTGCAAAAAATCTCAGTCTTAGGGGCGCCTGGGTGGCTCAGTTGGTTAAGCGGCTGCCTTCGGCTCAGGTCATGATCCCAGGGTCCTGGGATCGAGTCCCACATCAGGCTCCTTGCTCAACGGGGAGCCTGCTTCTGCCTCTGCCTGCCTTTCTGTCTGCCTGTGCTCATTCGCTCTCTCTCCCTCTGTCTCTGACAAATAAATAAATAAAATCTTTAAAAAAAAAAAAAATCTCAGTCTTAAAGAAATGTGATCAGCTAACCTGAATCTTGGCATTCAGTTCTTCATAAGGGAGCAAAGGGAAGTAAAGCACACTGCTGGTAAGCATGTACATACTAGAGCTGAAACTAGGCAGAAATCTGAAAATTCTCAGAACTTCCTAATCAAAACCTAAATATAGTCTAAGACAACTAGCCAAAAGTATCCAACTGAGTGAGCGCAGCCCACACAGACAAGCTTGAACAGGCCACGGGTATATCACTCCTTCCTTTTCAGTTTCTAGGAAATGAGGCTGAGTATTCCCAATCTGATTCCTACCTTTCTCACTAAACTCTGACATGACATAAGTAGCAGCCAGAGACTTCTTGTCTTCAGTGCATCGCACATCTCCTAAATAAATCTATTTCTAAACAGAACTTCACCATGGCTCATCCAACAGGTTTGTAGTAGCTGAAGGAATTTTATTCTGAACAGATCCAAAACAAGCCTTTCCAAGCTAATTCATCCAAGGCTATTGAGGCTTCTCAAAGACATTGCCTAGGCCACTTATTTAACAATTATTTATTACGTTAGGATAAATATCCCTAAGAATGTACATAATTTTCATTGTCTGGATGTTATCAATCATCTACGAGACAGTGTAACTATATTATTAGGCCAAAAGGGACCAACCTACTCACTGTTTGAAGGAGGCAGGGACTCACCTGATGAGTGAGGTTCTTCACTTACTTAGGAAACAGGCATAGTAGCTCTTAGTAATCCCTACACCCAACATGGGGCTTGAACTCACAACCCCAAGATCAAGAGTTATATGTTCTGCCAACTGAGCCGGCCAGGCACCCCTGGGTCTAACTCTTAAACCAGAAAGTAGAACCACGTAAGAGGAGCCCTAGAAAATTGGTTCTCTTGGCCCTCACCTGTGTCATTGAGGGTATGTATCTTCTTGACCAGTTTTCTTAATGAGTTAAAAGATGGCACCATGCCCTAGAAATTGTTAGCAATCCGGTAAGGAGTCCATCTCAAAAAGGTCCTTCAAAGACAGACCAGACCAGACCAGCCCAACGGAGCAAAAGTATAATTACTCATATTCACTGGGAGTAAGCTAGATATAGTGGTGAAAGAAAACTCTATAAGGCAGGCTGTGTTTATGGTCATTGCCTTTTCTGTGTTCATTGCTTTCCTTTTTTTACTTCCTTAGTATTTTGAAACACTTTTTTTTTTTTTACAGACTTATTTATTTTTGAGAGAGAGAGCATGAGCGAAGGGCAAAGGGAAAGGGAGAAAGAATCTCAGGTGGACTCCTCACAGAGCATGGAGTGGGATACGGGACTCGATCTCACAACCATGAGATCACAACTGGAGCCAAAACCAAGAGTCAGGTGCTTAACTGACTGTGCCACCCTGCCACCCCATGAAAGGCTTTTTTTTTTTTTTAAAGATTTTATTTATTTATTTGACAGAGAGAGAGATCACAAGCAGGCAAAGAGGCAGGCAGAGAGAGAGAGGGGGGAGGAAGCAGGCTCCCTGCTGAGCAGAGAGCCTGATGAGGGACTTGATCCCAGGACCCTGAGATCATGACCTGAGCCGAAGGCAGCGGCTTAACCCACTGAGCCACCCAGGCGCCCCATGAAAGGCTTCTTTGATGCCTCAGTCAAGTCAAGGGGGCAAAAAGGGGTGTTTGAGTAGGATTTAAAGGCCAAGCAATGGACCCATGGAGGACTGCTGGTAAGTGACAGAAGTGACAGAGTGAAATAATGCCAAAAGGACAGGTGAAATACCGTGTTGTTATATTTACTCTTCCTCTCTACTTGGAAATTTTTCCTCTTATCCTGGCATCTGATTTTTGGAATTCATTTTACTAGAAATGCTAAATCTCTTAAACTTCAATTAGTAGGTACATCTTGTTTCTTTAATAAAAGATCACGATGGCAAGTACAATGTTTTCTCTGACTGGAGAAGTCAAAGTAGAGTTAACTAGGAATAGGGATCCCTGGATTCTAATTCCAACTCCGCCATTAACTAACTGTAGGATTTAGGCAAATTGATAAGGGGGGGGTTGATACCAAAGAGACAAAAATCTAATGGATAATTGGTGCAAACTACTTTAATTAGCCCCTAAAGCCTAAGATTCTAAATTCCATGAAATCCATCTTTCTAGACTCTGGAAGACAGAGGTAGAATAGAACATGTCTAAGATCTTTTTTGTGCCCCTCCAAATCAGCAAATCAGCAAACATGGATGATCATGTTTAATTTATGTGGAAAATGTATGTCATTCTCTTACAGATGTGAAAGAATGTAAGTTGTTAAAATTGAACACCTCCTCTATCTGAAGAAATGCATTAGAAAAAGCATTTTTACCCTTAACCATAATAACTTAATTTTTAAAAACATTAACCAGATGATACCAGAGCTCTGTTGTGATGTCCTCTGATGCCAATCCCATTTCATACTCAATTCCATCAAACAGCCTATGAGACCCATATGATCTGGCCCCCAACTTTCTTACCTCACCTCTTACAATCCTTCCCTTGTTCACCAAGCTCTAGGCACCATGACCTTGGGTCTAATCTTTGGATAAACCAAGTTCATTTCTATCCCAAAACCATTGTACTTGCCATTCCTTCTGCATTGAAAATTCTATTTTCCAAGTCTTCCCAGGCTGGCTTTTTCTTATCATTCAGGTGTGAGCTCAAATATCATCACCTTATGGGGCACCGCTTCTTGATTTTGGCTCTGGTCATGATCTCAAGGTTGTGAGACCAAACCCTGCATCAGGCTCTAGGCTGACATGGCTGGCTTAAGATTCTCTCTCTCCCTCTCCCCTGCCCCCCTCTAAAAAAAAAAAAAAAGAAATAAATAAATAAAATAGCGACAATCTATAAAATATCTATATACATATATCTCATCAAAATATTCCCTGACAATTCTATGTGAAGCAGCACCCTTCCCCAGCACTCTCTGGCCCATTTATTTTCTTCATGGTATCTACCAGTGTATGAAGTTATGTGTTTACATGTTTCTTGTCTGTCTCCTTGCATTCGAAAGTAAACTCCAAAAAGTCAAGAGCTTTTTGTCTCTCTTGTTATTGGTAAATTCAAGAGCCCAAGATAGAAGCTGACCCAAAATCTGGATTGAGTAATCACATGCTGAAGGAACAGATGGATAAGGGAAAGGTTCTATCCCTGTACAAAGGTATTTCTGATGTCTTTTAGAATTATAGAGGTTCTGGTGAGTAGAGAGCACTTCTTTTTCTCTTCAAAGCATCCATTTTGTTCTCTTTTATGCCGTGAACTAGAAAACATTCGCCAGATTGATGCTTGGAAAATGAAAACAGCACTTCTGGCACAGAAATAACTAGTCTGGGCACCTCTGGCTTGAGCCAGATCTATGACTTTCTAGGGAGCTGGCACCAAAGTCAGAATGTTAAAATAAACAGCTTTGATGTTGAAAGTGGAATACTGGTATTTTGACTCTGGAGAAACCAGTCCAAATCAATCTTAGCTCTTCACAAAATCTCAACAAAGTTAGTAACCCCATCACAACTGTATCAAAATGAAGTCAGTAGTCTTTCAAGAGTCATTTTTAGATTATCTAAAGATGGAGCTATCTTCCTCAAATGTATCTAGTGTAATCTTCCTTTCATTTTCTTCTTAATACAATTCTCTTCTCTATTTACAATGAATCTTGCTTTCGGCCTTTGCATGAGCATAAGCATCATCTACTCTGCTCCATTAAACTCTTACTTAGAAGTGAAAATACTGCCCCTTGCCTGCTCTGAATCTTTCTCTTCATGGAAATGAGTTTGCACTAAACCACACAACACACCCGTATGTCATGGCTGGTTCACATCTGGAATGGAGTCATGGGGCAAAATATTTTCTGTATATAATATCGAAAGTTAAGAATCCTGACCTTGGCCTTCAAAGTAGCACACTGTGCACCCAAATGCAAATGTATACTTAAATTTGTAGGAATATTTCTTCATATTCTCCACCAGATTTAAGTGAATCTCTGGGAGTTGGGGGGGAGTGCATGCAAATCAACTCTGTTCCATCACCAATGTAACAAAGAGTAATTACACAAGCACACTAAAAATGCAGGACGGCCCAAAGCAAAAGCCAGGGCTAGTCATAGTTTTCATTAGACAAGTCTCATAATTGCTTTAAAGAAGAAAAAAAAAGTTTAGGAGCGCCTGGCTGGCTCAGTCAGCAGAGCGTGCTACTCGTGATCTAGAGCTTGTGAGTTCAAGCTTATGTTAAGCATAGAGCTTACTTTAAAAAAAATGTTGAACTAATGGAAAATTGTGTTTTAAAATGTCAATTTCATGAAATTACTCCATAGTCCACTGGAGTTCAACCCAAATATCTCAAATTGGCATCTGAAATAACAGCTAACTCACTTCTTTACACTGAAAGCATATCATGAAGATGACATCTACCTGCACAAAAGAAATGGCATACGCATTCACAGACTGTTCCAAACAGATGAAAAGCAAAAATAGGGTAGCTCTGTCCTACTCACCTTTCTTACTACAGAAGCTGCTGCTGACATTTACCACATGCCTACTAGGTGCCAGGCACTGGTGTAGGACCTTCCCATATACTATCTTACTTAATTTTCCTGACACCCAAACTTGTGAGGGAAGTACTACTGTCATCTCATTTTACAGATGACCACATCCGTAATGACCACATCTCATTTTACAGATGACCACAGAGAAGGTTAATAATCCAAGATCACCCAGCTCCTAGGCAGAAGAGGATTCAAACCCAGGCAGCCTAACTCAAAGCTCAAACTCTTAACACAAGCCAGAAGCAAGCAAGTGATACATATGTGTTGAATTCACACCTTATAATTATTTGATCTAAAACTTGTATAGTCAGATACACATTTTTAAAATGCACACAACAAAAATCTACTCTTTGTTCCCATTCATCCAATCAGTAAAGGTATAATTAGGCACAGGCAACAGACTATAAGCAATCTGAAGGCAGAATATTAGACAGTGCCCTACCAAAAGAAAAGAGCCAGAGAATCTCAGACCAAGACTTCTCAAAGAAAAAAAAAAAAAAAAAAAAAAAAAGGAAACCAAAGAAGTAGGACAAGGTGGGACAAAGACAGCCAGGGTGAACTGCTGACCAAAGTGTGTCACAAATGACCCTCCTCTCCTGGGACCTGTTCGGAAATGATGCCCCAGGCACTGCAGAACTGCCAGTATCAAGCCTGAGCCCACTAACCCCGTGCTGCAGAAATCACCAACAACCTAACAGGAAACTCTCTCCTCTTTTCAACTGATTCTCTTCAGCCCAGGGTCCTACTCCAGGAAGTCTGAGAGTTAACAGAATTTAGGAAAAAGCCAGTTTCACCACTTAATGTTGGACAGAGGGCAGTAGCTTAGTCAATACATGAAGTTTACTTTAGCCTCTTAGTCCTTGGAATGGATGGTGTGTATAAGAAAAGGTGATCGTTAAATATTTCCCTGATGTTCAGAAAGCACCGATTACCTACCCTCCTTCAACCAATACAAGTATCTTCTGAATTACCTGAGTCCGAAGGTTAGACATGATTTTAAGAAAAGCCCTGACCATTCAGTGCCTTACAGGGACAAAAGGAGAAAGAAAACAATCACAGACCTCTGAAGATGAACCGAAAAATTATAGATTCTGGAAAGAGATGGGAAAAAAAATAATAACTCTCTTTGGTTCCAAGTGACCTGAATGCAGAAGTAAAATAAAGGCTGCAGTGCATGGGGAGAAAAATCTATCTCCCTAAGCAACTGAAACAGCAGCTTCTGCGTCTACTAGTACCTAGCTAGGCACCTTCCTCGCCATTATATAACCACACCGTGGCCTTAATAGGCCATCACACTGTATGTCAACAGCTGTTAGGCACATCTAAGCTGTCAGCATTTAAGAATCCCTTCCAAAGTGGATTCAGATAACCAGGGAGCAGGCCAAAATATGCTCATCGTTCACCCCAAGCACATGATAACTCCTTGGGAATCAAGCTTCACTCATGTCGTCAGAGTAATTTAAGCAGCAAAAGATAGGGTGCTTGTAACTGTAACTAGGAAATTGCACACTGCTACAGAAACACAAATGAGTGCTGCTGTGGTCCTCGCACACATGCAACTCATTGTCCAAGCCATCTCCTTCGGTCTCATTCAGGATTTAAAATATTTCCATACATACGAATTACATAACTGCACACCACAAATGATCAAAGATAAAAACCAACATAAACAGTGACACCCGTTTATAAACAAGCTAATGTTTGAAATGCTGCAGTCCTAAAGGACACCAAGGCCTCAGAAAAAAACCAAGAAACACACACACACACACACACACACACACACGAAAATTAGAAAGCAAGCAGATCAGCCATAATTAGCCACTGGCTTTGCTGACTATGGAAGATAAAAATGTCTCTTTTATATATAAAGCCAAGAATCAACTGTTTGCAATTACATTTACAAAAACATAAGACCCTGTCTGTCACAGAATTTTTTATCAATATTTTGGTGTATCCAAGGGCTGCAAGACACAAAATTATTCAATCGTAGATACCATAAACCAGGAAACCAATTAAGTTCATGGCGTGCATCCCCCAGAGGTCAGAGCAAAATAATCACAGGAGCTCAATGTGATTACTTAGAAGAGAGGGGGAGGTTAAAAAAAATAAATAAATAAAGGAAATACTGAAACAAGGAACAAAGCTCTCCAACAACTAGGGCTGTTTATAAACATTACTTTGGGTTAGGGAACAGTAAACAGAACTGGAAACACCTGGGAGCAGGGGTGGGGTGGGCAGAGAGGCACCAAAGTCTTCACTCAATCTAGTTCCCCTCAGGGTCCTCGAGTGACTTCAGAGAACCCTGGACTTTGGCATCTCATTCAGCTCAGACCTGCAGACTTGAGGCCCTCTGATAAAAACTGACAGAAAGGCTGAAGGGGGCCCCCCAGAGGAAGTGAAACTGACCAATCAATTTTCCACAACCACCTACCCTGCCACCCTGGTAAAAAGGGCCCCTTGTAGGCTTTGACAGAAAGGAGGGAAAAGGGAACTCCAGCTTGTGAGTGAGCAGGAGAGAAGGCCCAGACAAGTTACTGGCTTCTGAAAACAAGCAATTGCCATAAAAGCAAAAACAAGGTCAGCAATGATAAGGGCTAGGCTGAGGAGGTGAGGAATTGATGTGGCTTTGGTAGGAAGCGGCAGCAGCTATAAGGGTTCTTCATCAGGTTGAAGGAAAACACAAACTGCAGTTTTAGAAACAATGAATGACTACACTGAAAGTATTCATTCAAGTGAGAGATTGAGCAAAGCAAGATCTGGAGTACAAACGGGCTTTGTGGGTCCTCTCAAAACCAAAAGATTCCTCCTGATGACTTTGATTCCAATACTCCCAATGCAGAAGACTACCCACATTTCCTCAAAAACTAATTTTATATGTAAAATCGTATACCTATACTTTACATGGCTTCCTAATTGACCTTGGTCAATTTCACTATTACAGCTCCACAAATCCCTTGAGAACCGAAGGGCCCAACGAGTGTAATCCTCCAGAGTCTGGGTTCCTCATGCACCTCTTCAGTCACCCAGGCTTTTCCCCCCACCGCTGAGAGCCCACCCTGCGCTCTAGAAAGCCCATGATTCCAGACCCTCCAACAACTAAAAATAACCAGTAACCCAGCTCGCCCAAATTGTTTAACCCCTGACTACCTAGTGCCACCATGAACCTGGGGCGCCCTGGGCCTCTTTTCCCTAAGCTCCTTACTGGGGAAAAGCAAAGTAATTTTCTTCCTCGTTATTTTCCCATTTTCTTCATCGCCTCCTCCAACAATCTCGTCTGTCCTCAGGCTCCCATTCCTACCATCCATCAGTCCTAGACGATCAAACGCTGATTGGCATCTGTCATAAGGTACCAGGTCCTTCACATCTCCCGGTACCCTGCACCCACCACACACCCCTCGTACATGCCCCTGGCGTCCTTGTTCCCCTCCTAACTCCCCCAGGCCGCCAGTTTACCCTCGTCTTCCCCATCCTACTGGCCACATTTCCTATCCCCCTGCCCTCATTCCCTTAGGATTTCCTAATTGCTGGTTCCAGAGTCCTCTTGGCTGCCAGTCTCCGGCTCCGTGAGAGTTCCAAACCTCTTCTTCCAGTCGCCCCCTCCGCTACCCTCCGCAGAGCCCCGGCTGAGCACCCCCTCCCCATCGCCGGCTCCTCGGTCCCCCAGGTCTCCGCGCTCCGGGCCCCCCCCCCGTGGCCCCCTCGACCGCGGAGTTTCCCCTCTCCCGGCTCCCCGGCGTCCCCTACCTCCGGCTCGCCCCCTCCTCACTCCCTTCCGACAGCCCCCTCCCCGTCCGTGTCCCCGATCCCCAACGCTCTCCACTATCCCGAGCCGCGCTCGCCGCGCCGACCCCGCAGCCTCGCTGTCGCGGGTCCCTCCTGCCTCGCCGCACTCGGACGGACGGTCCCGGGGTGCGCAGCCCCGCAGCCGCCCGCTCCCGGCGCGCCACTACCTTGGCCTTGGTGACGAGGTGCGTGGCCCGCTTGACCACAGCGAAGTTGCCCTTGCCGATGGTGCGGTCGATCTCGTAGTAGCCGATGCGGGCAGGCACCGGCCCGCGGGAGGCCGGGGCTGGGGGACGCGGCGGGCCAGCCGCCGGGGGCACGGCAGCGGGGGCGGCCGGGGGCCCCGGGGCGGGCGGAGGCAGCAGGCGGCCCGCCGGCCCGGCTCCCCCCGCTCCGGCCCCGGCAGCCCCGCCAGCTCCGCTCGCCGCCGCCGCCGCCATCTTGTTGTGCAGTGAAACCTCCCGGGCCGCGGGGAGCCGGCGGGGGGGAGGGGGCAGGGGGGCGGGAAAAAGAGGGGGGGCCTGGCGGACGTCACTCCGGGAGGCGGGGCGCCCGCGCCGCCGGGGCCCGGCGCCATGGCAACCGCGCGTCACGTGCCGACGCGCGTCACTGCCCGCAGCCATGGCAACCGTGACCTCACCGGCAAGCTCGACCTTCCCGCGTGGGCCCCGCGGCTCTGGCGGTGGCTCCCGGCTGCCCCCCTCTGGGGATGAGACGGAGGGCACCGCAAGCCGGCCCGCCAGTCCCCAGCCGCCGCCGCGCTCCCGAGGCGGGGGTGCCGGACGCCAGGCCCCAGGCCGGCCCCCGCATTGCCCCGAGAATGGCTAATGTGACCCCTGCTGTGACCTCCGTCCCAGTTCAGCAGTCACCCGGGCCTCCCTTAAAACAAAATATTTCCTCATCACCAAAAATACCGGCCTTGTCCCACTTTAGCCCTTGAGGCCACAAAGGCAGGAATAGCTACAAGAAACTGTAACCAAGCGGGTGGCGAGGCAGGGGAATTCTTCAGTAAAATTCCTTCCCCTAACACAGCCCAACTCGCCGGGTACAACTCATCTGACTGTCACCGAAAACAGGGGGCCTAGGGAAACTGGGATTTGCGTGTTCCAAGGGTGGAGAAACCAGCCCAAACATGCATTCCAGTCATTGGGTGGGTGAGGGCCAGAGAGGCTACGTCATTTTCCTCCCACCCCGTCTCGGAACAGTTCTATAGCGAGATGACTGTCACAGTGCCTGCGTCCTATTTCTGTCACTTGTCTAACCCTGATGAAGCAGTGGTGCGTGTTGTCCAGGGAGCCGCGTCATGGTTAGGGACAAAACCGATATGTTGGGCAAACTAAATAAGTACTAAATAAATACTAAAATAAATACTAAGTAAATACTAAAATGACAATTCCCGGGGACTCTCTGGAGACGTTAAAGGCGATCAAATTTATAATTCCAACAATTAAATCTCACATTCCTTTTTTCTCCCTTCCTCGGCTATCTGGCATTCCACATCCTCCGGGGCCCCACTAGCTCCCGGGGGTTCCGCTTCTACGGCGTCCCACCGCTTTTATTAACTAGATTAACCAAACCACATGAGGTGGGGGTGGGAGAAGGATAGGACACCGGGCTGTCAGTAGCAGGATGGTCTTTGGCAGGCTTGTGGGGGCGAGGAGAGAGAAGACTGTGAACACTTCCAAGGTTAGGATGTATTCCTTCATTCCAGTGCTCATCTACCCACTTGTATATGTTTCTCTAGGTGGCAGAACCCTGTGGTCAGGTCATTGCATGTCAATATCCAAACTGACAGCCAGGGAGGAGAGCAGATGTTTACTCTCTCCGACCAAAAGCTATTTACTAGCCCTCTGGTTCCCCACCTGACTATGAGTAATGGCGGGCACTAGGATGGGACGGAGAGGTCATCCCACAGTTGTCTTGCATCAGTTCCCTGGTAGCTGTTCCAAATTGCCAAAACAATCAACAGTAATTGGTTCCTTGATTAGGGCAGAAGGATAAGGACGAAATGGTCCTCAGCTCCTTGTGCTGGTTAAGCCCTTTCCTTGGCTGAGCTTGTTCGGTCCCAGATAAATGACAGGGTGTGGCCAGCCTTGCTTACCACTTCATGACCTCGCTCACCTGCCTCTGCATTAACTTCAGTGCTGGGCCACAGAGTCACAGTTTTACCTTCTCCCTGGGGAGGGCGTCTCAACAGAAACCTTAGCTAGCTGGGAAGGCAAGGGGAAAAGAATCTTTTACTCTGAAGGCTGCAGGAGTAGCACCAAAACCATTCTCACCAGTGTCTTTGTAGCCTCTCCTGTCCTCATAGATATCAATGGCGCATCAATTACTCCAACTTCTGGCACTCTCTGGAGGGTGTCAAACACAAGAAGCCTCTAAGGAGAAACTAGGAAAGGGAGCATGGCTCTCACTTCCAAGAGGAAAGGCAGATCGTGCTTGTCCCCTGATAATGACTGGAATGTGTATGTGGTGCGTTAGATCATGTATCTAAAGCCCATATGGATTGAGGCCAGTAGATGGTGTGTCCTGCGGAGACTTGGACAAAGATTTGCTGGAAAGCTCCCTGAAGTGTCCTCTTTGGTGAGAAGAACGTGGAAAATTGTGGAGGGCATTGCACAGCAAAAATCATGAGGAAACAAGGAAAACAGTTTAGATGTATGCATTTAATAGGGATTTCTTGAGCACTAAGCCTGAGGTAGGGTTAGGGAAGAACTCACAGTCAAAAATAACAATGTGTCAGACACTACACTAAGCAGTTTATGTATGTGAACTCACTTAATCCACAACAACCCTAGGAGACACATTTTATTTTGTCCCCATTTTGCAGATAGGGAAAAAGAGGCATCGTAGGATTAAGGGAATTGGCCATGGTCATAGAACTAGAAAGTGGTAGAACTAGAATTCAAACCCAGGCAGCTCTCGAGCCTGAGATCTTCCAGGACTGGATTATAAACCTTGCCAAGGGAGGAGCTGGTAGGGGAAAAAACAGTTTCTCCAGAAGCCCAGGGTGATGGAGCTCACTTTAGACCCACGGAGGAAGAGGAATTCTTGAGAGGAGGAAGAGGAATTCTTGAGAGCAGGACAGAGCTGGCACCAATGCGTATCAATGAACAGCAGACTATGAGATAGGGCTGAAGTACCTAGGACGGCTTCACTTGTAGGTCGCGTCATGATGAGACTCACTGTTAAGGGTGTATTTGGCTGCCTTTAGAAAGCAGGTAGGTAGGTGTGTTCCCACGCAGCTGCAGACTCAGAGGAGAGGCCCAGGGGCTGAGCTCTCAGAACCCCTGCCGTCGAGTATAGAGGCAGAGAGCTAACCACCACCCAGTTCCCCAATCAGCTCGGTAACCAACTCACTCTTTTCTAAAAAAGCAAAAGATTGGGGCGTCTGGGTGGCTCAGTGGGTTAAGCCGCTGCCTTCGGCTCAGGTCATGATCTCGGGGTCCTGGGATCGGTCGGGCTCTCTGCTCGGCAGGGAGCCTGCTTCCCTCTCTCTCTCTCTCTGCCTGCCTCTCCGACTGCTTGTGATTTCTCTCTGTCAAATTAATAAATAAAATCTTTAAAAAAAAAAAAGCAAAAGATTAGGGGGGAAAAAAGACAAAAAAAAAAAAAGATTCAGAGATGAAAATGAGAAATTTTCCTATGTAATGTCATTATGCTTCTTTCTAGAATTTGAAAAGGACACACCAAGGCATTCGTGATGGGTACCGTAGGCCCTTAGACACTTCTAGAAATGACGCCAAACCTCTGAGGACCTAAGTTTTGTCTGGAAAAGAATATAAGCAGTAGGAAGCAATACATTAATTCTTTTTTTTTTTTTTTAAAGATTTATTTATTTATTTATTTATTTGACAGACAGAGATCACAAGCAGGCAGAGAGAAAAAGAGGAGGAAGCAGGCTCCCCGCAAAGCAGGTGTCGGGCTCCATCCCAGAACCCTGAGATCATGACCGGAGCCAAAGGCAGAGGCTTTAACCCACTGAGCCACCCAGGCACCCCTAATTCTTTTACAATTTCAAAGGCGCTCTTAGCCTGTCTGCAGGGTAGTTTCCCGGCGACCTGAAAGAAAACTGCAGCCTCACCACACAGCTCCAAAGATTCTCTGAGCCATCAGGGCCTTGAAGAAAGTCCAACACTCACTTTACATTGGCCCAACTTATTACTGCTCTGAAAAAAACTAATGTTATAGGAGCAACACACTGATAGAGAGGGGCATCATTCAGAAATTTTGTGTGTCAGAAAGCAATACCATATTTACATGCCATATATTCCCAAACTAGGGAATTATTGGATGGTTATCAATTCTGCCATCATGTAGAAATCAGGACACTTTGTTTGATCACACTGTCCAAACCCTCGGTGGCCATGGTTCTCCAGATGAGCCAAAAACACTCCTGTTTTTGCAAGGGCTGTGCTCTGCGTTATCACCTCAGCTAGGAGGCTGCTGCCTTCCCTCCTTCTATCCCACATCAACCTAGTCAAGTCCAAAAGCTCCCCCTGGGTGCCAAGAAACAGGTCTAAGCAGCCAAAGTAAGTACATAGTCTCCTGCTAGAAAATATCTTGGGGAAGGGGCTTAAGAGAAGCTAAGTAAGCTGTCAGTCAAGGGTTTTCTGACCCGAACCAAAGGCAGAGGCTTTAACCCACTGAGCCACCCAGGCGCCCCCCTATGATTTTTTTTTTTTTAAGGTTTCCTGCACTCTTAAATGTGACTAAATCATCTTTTAGGATCAATGTTTTTCCTCAGGGAGATACACCTTTGGTTTTATATGGAAAAATACACTGGGTACAGAAAAAAAAAAAAATTCATTCAGGACAACTTTTTTCACAAAACAATATGCTCCTTAAGGAAATGTACCCTTAGATACTCTGTGGTCAACTCCTTAATATTTATACCAATACATTTTTTTTCTTATGTGCTTCTTTCTCCTAACTTAAAAATATTATTTAAAATGTTGGCATATTTGAATCTTTTTCTCCCTTATATAGAAGTGTACCTAAAATGCTGGGAATTCACAACATTTCACAGAAAGTAAGCGGAAATTCTTTATTTCCCTGACTCTAAAGCTACGGAACTGCCTCTTTCCTGTTTATTCCTTCATCTTCTCATCTCTCCTGCCTGAAGAGCCATCTTCCCTGCCACAGCTGCCTTGGGAATTGCCTCTCAGTTTTAAGTGCTCACCTTCACACAGCCTTGCCTGTTTTGAAGACAGTACAGAGACTCTCTGCCTTTACAGCTGCTTCCTTGCATTAAGATGGGGGTTTACTTGGGTTTTCTACCAGCCTCTCCAGCTGTTGGCGAAGCAACATTTATGCAATTGGGATTGGCTTCCGGAGGTAGCCGACCTACCTTTGTTTGCTTCATTTCCACAATTTTCCCCAGTTTAACTAGCAAATCCATCTTGCACCTCTCAAGTGGGTTCTGCGGGAGAAGGCCCCTCTCCCTTGCCTGCAGAGACACCTGCCGGTGAAAGTTCTCAACTACAGGATGGTTAGGGGCGCTCCCTCTGCCATTCCACTCCAAGGCCTTCTAGTCCTTTCTGTTTAAACCACAGGCCGTTGAAACCACAAACCCACATCAGGAGCCAGAAAGCTGGAATCCAAATGGAAGCCGACTCCAGGAAGCTGGAAGTCTGTATAACCAAAGAGAAAGCTCAGTGGGCTGAAGTTACAACGGGTGCCTTGGACAGAGGTAACAGTCTGCCCCTGTGGTTTGGGGCCCCCCCAGCCATGTCTCCAGTTAGCCCCGGGCGGGATTCCCATGGCATTTTAAAAAGAATTCGTTAAGGATGCGATTAATGGTCACTTATTTTTATTTAAAAGATAATTTCCTCTTCGGCATGTTTAAAGAGCAGCGTGGCATCACAAGTAAAAAGAATAAGGATTTTACAGGTAGACCTAGATTTTGGAGTGGGCTTTTCCATTTACAAGGTCACCTTGAGCCTCAGTCTTTTCTTCTGGAAAATCACTCCTACCTCTTGGGCTTGTTAGGAGAATTAACTGTTATAAATATGTACAGGGACCTAGATTAAAGTCTGGCACATGATACACACTCGAGTATTAATATCCTTTCTCTAAAAGCAAGTAAACAAGGACAGGCCGCTTTCCAAGTCACCATGAAAAGATGAGGAATGATGGAGAAGAAGATTAGGACTGTGAAAACAAATTAACTTCAGGGGCACCTGGGTGGCTCAGTCAACTAAGTGGCAGACTCACGATCCTGGCACAGGTCATGATCCCAGGGTCATCCCAGTAGGCTTGAGGGTTCTGCCCCTCTCTCTAAAATCAATCAATCAATTTTTTTTTAAATCAACTTTAGAGTTAAAGGGAGAAAATGATAGTTTTAGATGTTTTCGTTTGGTTTATTAGGTATACATGGTTCAGTCTTTGGATGTCAGACAGCTTCATGTTCATGATACAATCATAGATGCCCAGTAAAACCTTCCCAATCTCACGACTTCATGAAGTAGTTCTTTTTTTTTTTTTTCCCCTGATGCAGGGCTTGATCCCAGGACCCTGAGATCATGACCTGAGCTGAAGGCAGAGGCTTAACCCACTGAGCCACCCAGGTGCCCTTCATGAAGTGGTTCTTATCCCCACTTATAGATGGTTGGATTACTTGACCCGCCTGATGACTGACTCACACAGCTGGGAAGCGGTGAGTCTGAGCAGATCCAGGCTTTTAATCGCCAAAGTTAGTTGTCTTTCTGAACCAGTGTCTGTGGTCTGTTTAAAAAAAAAAAAGATGCCAAGGATAATTTTTTTCTCAAATTTATTTAAAGTAGGTGTGTAGGGGCACCTGGGTGGCTCAGTGGGTTAAAGCCTCTGCCTTCGGCTCAGGTCATGATCTCAGGGTCCTGGGATCGAGTCCTGCATCGGGCTCTCTGCTCAGCGGGGAGCCTGCTTCCTCCTCTCTCTCTGCCTGCCTCTCTGCCTACTTGTGATCTCTGTCAAATAAACAAATAAAAATCTTTAAAAAATAAAAAAAAAATAAAATAAAGTAGGTGTGTAAGGAAAATACTAAAATATTTCTGTCATTCTTGTGCAAAAATCTGTTTAAGAAATTGTGTGCATTCTTGGGGTGTCTGGGTGGCTCGGTCAGTTAAGCGTCTGCCTTGGGCTCCAGTCGAGTCCCACATCAGGCTCCCTGCTCAGCGGGGAGTGTGCTTCTCCCTCTACCCCTCCCCCTGTTCATGCTCTCTCCCTCTCTTTCCCTCTCTCTCTCTCTTTCAAAAAAATAAATTAAAAAAAATTTTTTTAATTGTGTGCAGGACACCTGAGTGGCTCAAGTCAGTTAAGCGTCTGGCTTCAGCTCAGGTCATGATCCCAGAGTCCTGGGATGGAGCCCTGAGTCAGGCTCCCCGCTCAGCCGGTAGTCTGCTTCTCCCTCTCCCTCTTTACTCCTACTCCTGCTTTCTCTCTCTCAGATAAATAAATAAAACCTTAAAAATTTTTTTTAAAAATTGTGTGCATTCCCAAACTTTCTACAAGTGCCTTGTGAGAACTCTATAGGAACTCTATGAGGAAGAAAAACTCAACCCTGGTGGCATTTCTTTCTTTTAAAATTCATTTAAAATCATAAAAGTAAAACATCACTAATTATATTTATACCAATGCCTTCCTTTTATGCAATAATCTTTTAAGAAAGTCCAAACACCCATGTGTGATTTTTAACTCTATTTTTCAAAATGCAATTAAAATGTCTTAATTTCTTTTTTTTTTTTTCTTAATTAAGATGAATTGAGTCCAATGTTAAGGTAAAAATAGGGGCAGAATACAATGTGGTAGGTTTTAGTGTCTGAGCTCTGACAGTCCAATCCCCAACTCCAAGCTCCAGGTTGAGTGACATTCTGATAAAAGCTGGATTGTGAAAACCAAAGTAGGCATCAAACATTCTCCCCTTACATTTCACACCAACTTTAACAGCAGCTTTGATTTCTCTAGAGATTTTCTTCCAGTGACTTCCAAGCAACCGATATTTATGGATTTATTGTTTGGTAAAATTCAAACTCTCAGAGCAGAGGTCTCAAGTGCCTTTACAACCTGGCCCCAACCTCTTGGTCAGCATTTTAAATTGCAAGGATTTTCCCACCCCGCCCTTCCCCACCCAGGACCACTGCATGCTCCCTTAGGATCAAAATACATTCTAGATGGAACAAGATGGGATTGGGAGGGAAACAAACAGTAAGAGACTCTTAATCTCACAGAACAAACTGAGGGCTTCTGGGGGGTGGGAGGGTAGGGAGAGGGTGGTTGGGTTATGGACATCAGGGAAGGTATGTCCTATGGTGAGTGCTGTGAAGTATAAACCTGGCGACTCACAGGCCTGTACCCCTGGGGCTAATAATACATTTTATGTTAATTAAACACACACACACACATTCTGCACTTTCTCCCTAGCCTTTGCTCCTTCCTGCACATGTGTTTGGGATACCCTTAAAGCTCACCCAATTATTTGAAATTCCACTACTCCCTTAAGGTACAGCTCAGCTCAGGATCTTCACAATTCTTGTAAAAATCGTAGTTTTCTTCCAGGTCTCCTGACCATTTTGTCTATTCAGACCATAGGCTTCCGAGCTAGATTAACTGGATTCAAATGCTGACTTCACACACACCTTACTAGCTGTGCGGTCTTAAAAAAATAAATGAGCGTCTCTGGGCCTCAGTTCTTCAGCTATAAAATAGGGATAATCACAATACCTATTTCATGGGTATGTCAGGAAGATTGAATAGATTACCACGTATAAAGTACTAGCAATGGTGCCGGGCACATCATTGGTTCTCTACAAATGATTGCTAAAATTATTATTATTGCATATCTATTGTAGCATTTTTAACAATCTAACTTATAGTGCCTTCCATTTATGGCTCTATGTCTAAATTGATTGCAATCCCGAAACAGGCAGGAACCATGTCTGCTTAATTCACTATTCTACATCTAGGACTTAACACTGTGCCTGGGACATTACAAATATTTCTTTCTTTCTTTCTTTTTTTTCTTTTTTTCTTTTTTTTTTTTTTTTTGTCAGAGAGACTGAGCACAGGCAGACAGAGTAGCAGGCAGAGGCAGAGGGAGAAGCAGGCTTCCTGCTGAGCAAGGAGCCCAATGTGGGACTCGAGGCCAGGACGCTGGGATCATGACCTGAAGGCAGCCTCTTAACCAACTGAGCCACCCAGGCGTCCCCATTGCAAATATTTCTTAAATAAATGAATGTCTCCTCATTAAATTATGATTTCCTGGACGCCAAGGACTTCTGTCTGTTCAGAGCACTTCCTCATTACTTCATTTCTATACGCCCTGAATCTCATGGAACACTAGCCCCTGGCGGCACTCAGTCTACACTGAGCAAAAATAAAGCGAGAGAAAGACAGAGAGGTTTTGTCCTAAAGCACATATTCTCTCACTTGAGAGTTTATGGAGACACGACTGGCATAGGAGAGCAGCCGTTCAAAATCTAACTTTGGTCTGAGCATGTTACCTTGCAGAAATGCGGGGACCCCAAGGAACTTCTGGAGAAGCTAAGAGAAAAGCAAAAGGTTTGCTGGGCAATCAAGCACCCTCCAGATAATCGAGGCCACAGCACTGCCCAGGACCCTATGCCTGCTAGGAAAGAGAAAGCTGGAAGAAGGGCAGGGGAAGGGACAGCTGGCAATGATCCAGTTCTGACTTCAAGGTAAGGGGAAGGGAAGGTGGAGGAGTCCTCGCTACAATTAAAACATGCCCCCAAGGCTGCATAAGAGCTAAGAATAGTTTCTCCAAACTTGTAGTTTAATGTCGTTCTGTCCTCAGGACAAAGAGGAAGCCATTGGCTGAATTTTTTTACTACCGTGATTTACTAGTCTCTTTACCTCCAGGTAAAATAAAGCCTCTTAAAAACTCTCCTGTCAGGGCACCTGAGTGGCTCAGTTGGTGAAGTGTCTGCCTTTGGCTTAGGTCCTGATGTCAGGGTCCTGGGATCAGGCCTTCTGCCTCCCCTGTCTGTTCATGTCTTCTGCCCATTTCTTTACTGAATTATTTGTTTTTTGGGTGTTAAGTTTGGTAAGTTCTTCATAAATTTTGGATACTAACCCTTTATCCAATATCTCATTTGCGAATATCTTCTCCCATACCGTAGCCTGCCTTTTAGTTTTCTTTTTTTTTTTTTTTTAATTAACATATAATGTATTATTTGCTTCAGGGGTACAGGTCTGTGAATCATCAGGCTTACACAATTCACAGCACTCACTATACCATATACTCTCCCCAGTGTCCATCACCCAGACATCCCATCCCCACCCCGCCGACCCCCAGCAACCCTCAGTTTGTTTCCTGAGATTAAGAGTCTTTTACGATTTTTCTCCCTCCCCGTTCCTATCATGTCTCATTTTTTCCCTCCCTACCTGCCATGGCCCCGTGCCCTGCCACTCAAATTCCTCATATCAGAGAGATCATATAATAATTGTCTTTCTCTGATTGACTTATTTTGCTCGGCATAATACCCTCTAGTTCTCTCCACATTGCTGCAAATGGCAAGATTTGGGGGCTTTTTTTTTTTTTTTTTTTTTGATGGCTTCTGGTGTATAGTTGCTCGTAATATGTTCTTATAATTGTTTTTCTTTGGTGTTGGTTGGGATCTCTTCTCTTTCATTCATTATTTTAGTAATTCGGGTCCTTGCTCTTTTCTTTTTGAAAACTCTGGCGAGAGGTTTATCAAGCTTATTAATTCTTTCATAAGAACCAGCTCCTAGTTTCATTGACTTATTCTACTGGTTTTTGTTTTGTTTTGTTTTGTTTTGTTTTTGTTTGTTTCTATTTCATTGGTTTCTGCTCTGATCTTTATGATTTCTCTTCTTCTGCTGGGTTTAGGCTTTCTTTGCTGTTCTTTCTCCAGCTCCTATAGGTGTAAGGTTAGGTTGTGTACCTGAGAACTTTCCTGTTTCTTGAGAAAGGCTTGTATCACTAAATACTTTCCTCTTAGGACCACCTTTGCTCCATCCCAAAGATTTTGGACAATTGTGTTTTCATTTTCATTTGTTTCCACAATTTTTTTTTTTAATTCTCCTTTAATTTCCTGGTTGACCCATTCCTTCTTTGGTAGGATGCTCCTTAGCCCTCATGTATTTGAGTTTTTTCCAACTTTCCTCTTGTGATTGAGTTCAGGTTTCAAAGCATTGTGATCTGAAAATATGCAGGGAATGATCCCAGACTTTTGGTACCAGTTGAGACCAGATTTGTGACCCAGGATGTGATCTATTCTGGACAATATTCCATGTGCACTAGAGAAGAATGTGTATTCTTTTGCTTTGGGATGGAATGTTCTGAATATACCTGTGATGTTCACCTGGTCTAGTGTGCCATTTAAAGCCCTTATTTCCTTGTTGATCTTTTGCTTGGATGATCTGTCCTTTTCAGTGAGAGGGGTGTTAAAGTCCCCTGCTATTATTATAATATTGTCGATGTTTTTCTTTGATTTTGTTATTAATTTGTTTATATAATTGGCTGCTCCCATGTTAAGGGCATAGATATTTAAAATTGTTAGATCTCTTTGTTGGATACACCCTTTAAGTATGATATAGTGTCCTTTCCTCCTCTCTTATTATAGTCTTTGGCTTAAAATCTAATTTATCTGATATAAGGATTGCCACCCCAGCTTTCTTTTGTTGTCCATTAGCACGGTAAATTGTTTTCCACTCCCTCACTTTAAATCTGGAGGTGTCTTTGGGTCT
Source organism: Mustela nivalis (assembly GCF_964662115.1). Lineage (NCBI taxonomy): Eukaryota > Metazoa > Chordata > Mammalia > Carnivora > Mustelidae > Mustela > Mustela nivalis. Next base: position 20,870,014 of record NC_139028.1, read on the forward strand.
AAAATGAGTCTCTTGCAGACAGCATATCAATGGGTCTTGTTTTTTTATCCATTTTGATGCCCTGTGTATTTTGATCGGGGCATTTATCCCATTTATAGTCAGGGTAACTATTGAATGATATGCATTTTGTGACATTGTATTGCCTATAAGGTGACTGTTACTGAATCTTGTCTCTGTTCCTTTCTGGTCTGTTAATTTTAGGCTCTCTCTTTGCTTAAAGACCCCTTTCAATATTTCCTGTAGGGCTGGTTTGGTGTTTGCAAATTCTTTTAGTTTTTGTTTGTCCTGGAAGACTTTTCTCTCTCCTTCTATTTTCAATGACAGCCTAGCTGGATATAGAATTCTTGGCTGCATATTTTTCTTGTTTCGTGCTCTAAGTATATCATGCCAGTCCTTTCTGGCCTGCCAGGTCTCTGTGGACTATGTGGATAGGTCTGCTCCCAATCTAATATTTCTACCATTGTATGTTACAGACCTCTTGTCCTGAGCTGCTTTCAGGATTTTCTTCTTGTCATTGAGACTTGTAAGTTTTACTGTTAGATGATGGGGCGTTGACCTATTTTTGTTGATTTTGAGGGGGGTTCTCTGTGCCTCCTGGATTTTGATGCTTGTTCCTTTTGTGAAATTAGGGAAATTCTCTGCTATAATTTGCTCCAATATACCTTCTGCCCCTCTCTCCCTTTCTTCTTCTTCTGGAATCTCAATTATTCTAATACTGTTTCATCTTATGGTATCTCTTATCTCTTGAATTCTCCCCTCATGGTCCAGTAGTTATTTGTCTCTTTTTCTCAGCTTCTTTATTCTCCATCATTTGGTCTTCTGTATCACTAATTCTCTCTTCTGCCTCATTTATCCTAGCAGTAAGAGTCTCCATTTTCTATTGCACCTCATTAGTAGCTTTTCTGATTTCAACTTGGTTAGATTTTAATTCTTTTATTTCTCTAGAAATGGATTCTCTAGTATATTCCATGCTCTTCTTGAGCCCAGTTAGCACCTTGATAACTGTCATTCTGAACTCTAGTTCTGACATCTTACTAATGTCCATATCGATTAGGTCCCTAGCCGTCAACACTGCATCTTGTTCTTTTTTTTTTTTTTTTTTTTGAGGTGAGTTTTTCCGCCTTGTCATTTTATCCAGAGAAGACTAGATGAATGAGAGAACAAAATACTAAAAGGGTAGCAATGACCCCAGAAAAATGTACACTAACCAAATCAAAAGAGACTTGAAACTGGGGGGAGAAGAAAGGAGGAAAAAAATATATACGTGTATATATATACATATATATATTTACATAAATATATTTGTGTGTGTGTATGTGTGTATATATATATGTGTGTGTGTGTATATATATATATATACACACACACTAGACTGGTGACTAGAACAGAGCCACACACTTGATTTTGGGTGTATTTTGGTCTGTTAGAAGAAACTGCTTCCCAAAATTTTAAAGAAAGAAAAACACATGTATATACAAAAATAACGGTAAACATGATGAAGGAATGGAATATGACTATAAAGATGGAAATTAAAGAAGATTCTAGAAAAGGAATTGATAAGATAAGAAATCGGCTGAAAAAAGAAAGGAGAAAAAAAAGAGGAAAGAATGTGATCAGGCTGGAGACTAGAACAAATTCATGAGCTAGATTTAGGGTATATTTTGCTCTGTTAGAAGAAACTGTATCCCAAAATTTTAAAGAAAGAAAAACCTATATGTATATAAAAAATAAAGTTAAATACAATGATGGGCTAGAATATGACTATAACAATGAAAATTTTAAAAGATTTTTATTTATTTTTTTTAAAGATTTTATTTATTTATCTGACAAGTAGGCAGAGTGGCAGGCAGAGAGAGAGGGGAAAGCAGGCTCCCCACTGAGCAGAGAGCCTGATGTAGGGCTTGATCCCAGAACCCCAGGGTCATGACCTGAGCCGAAGGCAGAGGCTTTAGACCACTGAGCCACCCAGGCACCCCTAAAAAGACTTTTAAAAAGGTATTGATAAGACAAAATAGTTTAAAAATGTTAAAATAGGAAAGCGGGAAATTTTAAGAAATAGAGTAAGAAAGGGATGCCTGGGTGGCTCAGTTGGTTGGACAACTGCCTTCGGCTCGGGTCATGATCCCGGAGTCCCGGGATCGAGTCCCACATCGGGCTCCCAGCTCCATGGGAAGTCTGCTTCTCCCTCTGACCTTCTCCTCGCTCATTCTCTCTCTCACTGTCTCTCTCTCAAATAAATAAATAAAACCTTTAAAAAAAAAAAAGAAATAGAGTAAGAAAAAATCAAATTTAACTTTGAAAGACTAAAGGATCATGGGGGAAAAAAAGCCATCAATTCTGTGTTGCTTTCCCTTAGCTCTGGAGTTATGCAGTTCTCATTTTTATCAGAGAATGTGGTCTTGGCTGGATGTTCTTGCTGATCTTCTGAGGGAGGGGCCTATTGCCGGGATTCTCAAATGTCTTTGCCTGAGGCAGAGTTGCACCGCCCTTGTCAGGAGTCCGGGTTCACTCTTGGAGCTTTTGTTCCCTGAACACTTCCCATAGAGCGTTGGAGGACAAGAATGAAAATGGTGGTTTTCCAGTCTCCTGCCCTAGAGGAGCCAAGAGCTCAGGGCCCCACTCCTCAGTGCATCCTCAGAGAAAAGCTGTCAATCCCTCCCATCTCCCTGGTCTCCAGCCACACTCCAAGCTCACGTGGCTTGGGACTGAGCATTTCTATTTCTGGCACACAGCTCTGTTTAGAGTCTCCAAACCCAGCAGATTCCTGCCATGTACTCCCACGCCACTCCTCCCAGAGCAGGAAGGTGAATCTCTCAGATCTACCACTTGTGAGATCCCTGCTTGAAGAGTAGTGGTCTGCCTGTGCCTCGGATCATGGCTTAAGGTAACCCCGAGCTGAGAGCCCTGCCTCAGCTCTGTCTCTGCTGCCAGCTTCCCCGCTCCAGTTCCTGGGAGTTCTGCCACACTCAGGCACCCCCAATCTTTCTGTGACCCCGCGGGTCCTGAGACCACACTGTCCTCATGAGGACTCCACCCCCCGCTTAGCCTCTGGACAATGTCCCTCATTAGAGCAGACTTCTAAATGTCCCAATTTTGTCCTCTGCTGTTCTTCCACTTGCCAGGAGCCGGCCCCTCCCCCGGCGGTCTCTCTTCCCATATGTCGCCTCGGATTCACTTCTCCAAACATTCTACCTTCCAGAAAGTGGTCAATTTTCTGTTCCTAGAATTGCTGCTCTTCTTCTCTTTGATCTCCTTTTGAGTTTGTCATTGTTTAGAATGGTTTGACAATTATCTAATTCAACTCCTGGGATCTGATGATATTTAGGTCTCCTACTCCTCTGCCATCTTGACTCACTCTTCTGCCTTTTAGTTTTATAGTTTCCTTGGATGTGCAGAAGCTTTTCTTCTTGATGAAGTCCCAATGGCTCATTTTTGCTTTTGTTTCCCTTCTCTCCAAAGACGTGTATAGTAAGAAGTTGTGCTGCCAAGATCAAAGAGATTCCCACCTGTATTCTCCTCTAGGAGTTTGATGGTTTTCTGTCTTACATTTAGGTCTTTCATCCATTTAGAATTCATTTTTGTTTATGGTGTAAGAAAGTGGTCCAGTTTCATTCTTCTGCATGTAGATGTCCAGTTTTCCCAGCACCATATGTTGAAGAGACTGTCTTTTTTTCCATTGGACATTCTTTTCTGCTTTGCCAAAGATTAGTTGACCATATAGTTGTGAGTACACTTCTGAGTTTTCTCAGATAGAAATCTACCTATGATACATATTATAGATCTATTGATCTATGTGTCTGTTTTTATGCCAGTACCATACTGTCTTGATGATTACAGTTCTGTATTAAAGCTTGAAATCAGTAATCATGGTGCCTTCATGTTTTTGTTTTGTTTTGTTTTGTTTCATTTTCAGGATAGCTTTGGCTATTTGTGGTTTTTTGTAGTTCCATACAAATTTTAGGATTCTTGGTTCGAGCTCTGTGAAAAATGCTGGTGGTATTTTCATAGAGATGGCACTAAATGTGTGGATTGCTTTGGGTAGTATAGACATTTTACCAATATTCTTCCAATCTGTGAGCATGGAATATCTTTCCACTTCTTTGTGTCCTCTTCAGTTTCTATAGTTTTCAGAGTTTAGATCTTTTACCTCTTTAGTTAGGTTTATTCTTAGGTATGTTATTATTTTTCATGCAATTTGCAAATGGAATTGATTCCTTAATTTCTCTTTTTGCTGCTTTGCTATTGGTGTAAAGAAATGCAACAGAGGGCGCCTGGGTGGCTCAGTGGGTTAAGCCGCTGCCTTCGGCTCAGGTCATGATCTCAGGGTCCTGGGATCGAGTCCCGCATAGGGCTCTCTGCTCAGCAGGGAGTCTGCTTCCTCCTCTCTCTCTGCCTGCCTCTCTGCCTACTTGTGATCTCTCTCTGTCAAATAAATAAATAAAATCTTTAAAAAAAAAAAAAAAGAAATGCAACAGATTTCTGCACATTGATTTTATATCCTGCAACTTTGCTAAATTCATGTATTAGTTCTAACAAATTTTTTGGCGGAGTCTTTAGGGTTTTCTACATAGAGTATCATGTCATCTGCAAATAGAAAAAGTTTGACTTTCTCCTTGCTAATTTGTATGCCTTTTATTTCTTTTTATTGTCTGACTGCTAAAGCTAAGACTCCTAGTACTATGTTAAATAATGGTGAGTGTGGACATCTTTGTCTTATTCTTGACCGTAGGGGAAAGTGTCTCTGTTTTTCCCCATTGAGGATGATATTCACTGTGGGTCTTTCATATGTGACCTTTATTATGTTGAGGTGTGTTCCATCTCTTTCTACTTTGTTGAGGGTTTTTATCAAGAATGGATGCTGTATGTTGTCAAATGCTTTTTCTCATCTATTGGCAGGATCTTATGATTCTTTAACTTTCTTTTATTAACATGGTTTATTAGTTGATTTTTGACAAGGATACCGAGACAATTCAATGGGGGAAATTATAGTTTTTTCAAAAAATGGTACTGATACAACTGGATATCCACATGCAAAAGAATAAAGTTGGGCTCCTAGCTCACACCATACACAAAAATTAAATCAAAATGGATTATAGGCCTAAATGTAAAGGCTAAAACTATAAAACTTTTAGAAGAAAATATAGGAGTAAATCTTCATGACTTTGGGTTTGGCAATGGGTTCATAGTTACAACACCAAAAGCACAAAAGACAAAATTAATAATAGATAAATTGGACCACATCCAAATAAAAATAGAAACAATAAATAATTTTTTTGCCACAAATAGTGACATCAAGAAAGTGAAAAGACAACTTACTGAATGAGAAAAAATATTTGCAAAGTCATATATCTGATAAAGACTTGTATCCAAAATATATAAAGAACTCTAACAACTTAGTAATAAATGGACAGTCCAGTTACAAGTAGGCAAAGGATTTGAATAGATATTGCATCAAAGAAGATGTACAAATCACCAACTAACACATGAAAATATACTCAACACTCTTGGTCATTAGATAAATGAAAACCAAAACCATAGTGAGATACTACTTCACACTCACTAAGATGGCTAAAATAAAAAAGATGGACAAAAATAAGAGGATGTGGGGATCACCTGGGTGGCTCAGTCAGTTGAGCATCTGCCTCTTGATTTTGGCTAGGTCATGTTCTCAGAGTTTTGAGATCAAGCCCTGCTCTGTGCTCAGTGGGGAGTCTCTTGAGATTTTCTCTCTCTCTCTCTCTCTCTTTCTCTCTCCCTCCCTCCACACACACTAGCATAAGCTCTTCATCTCTCTCAAATAAATAAGTAAATCTTTAAAAAAAAAAAAAGGGATGTGGAGGAATTGGAAAATTCATACATTGTTGGGGAAAATGTAAAATTGTACAATCAATTTGGAAAAATGGTTTAGTGGTTTCTCAAAAAATCAGACATAAAGTTACTATGTAACCCAGCAATTCCATTCCTAGGTAGGTCCAAGAGAACTGAAAGCATGTTCATACAAAAATCTGGACATTAGCGTTCATAGCAACCTTAATAGCCAAAAAACAAAAATAACCCAAATGTGAGTCAACTGATAGATGGATAAATTTTTAAAATGTAGTACATCCATACAGTGGATTATTATGCAGTGATAAAAATAAATGAAATACTAATACATGCTACAACATGGATGAGCCTTCAAAATAGTATGCTAAGTGAAAGAAGCCAGACACAAAAGTTACATACTGTATGATTCCATATCTATGAAATATTGAGAATAGGCAAATTCATAGAAACAGAAAGGAGACTAGTGGCTCCTTAAGACTGGCAGGGTTGGGCAATAGGAAAGAATGAGGTATGGTTACTAATGGATAAAGCATTTCCCTTTAGGATGATGAAAATATTTGAAACTTAGATCATAGTGATGATTGCACAAGTTTGGGAATATACTAAAATCATCGCATTGTATACTTTAAATGAGTTAATTCTTTTGGTAGGTGAATTATATCTTAATAAAGGTGATAAAGTTTTTTTAATTAAAAAAAAAACTAATCACAAAGAAATTCCCTACCAATGGAGACTCAACTGAAGGGAGTTCAGTGAAAAGGGCACAAAAAAAAAATATATTATCAAGTGTTTCATCCAAGCAAAAAAGGTCTTTGTAAGAAGAGATACTTTCAGGGAAGGCAATGGGAAGTGTTAAAGTCTGCACTACTTTAAACTTGTAGAATCCAGAATCAGAATCAGTTTTCTCTCTATAAAGAATACATATTGAATGAGGCACCTGGGTGGCTCAGTTGCTTAAGCATCTGACTCTTGGTTTCAGGTCAGGTCATGATCTCATGGATGGTGGGACCAAACCCCACATCCAGCTCCCTGCTCAGTGAAGATTCTCTTTTTATGCCTCTCCCCCTACTTGTACAGGAAGCCTGATGTGGGACTCAACCCCAGGATCCTGGGATCATGACCTGAGTAGAAGGCATACATTTAACCAAATGAGCCACCCAGGCAGTCAATAAAAAAATCTTAAAAAAAAAAAAATACATACTTCAGGGAAGGGAGGATGTATGAGAAACACCTCTGGGAGGGAGCCTTTCATGAGAGGAAGAACTAAAATGTTCCCCATTTACATTCATCAATTTTACTGAAAAAGAGAAAACCCCACTTTGTATGCAATGCTTTAAATAGACCATACAGCTAATCCCACTGATTCCTGGGAAAACCAGCAACCTTGCCCTGGAGTCCCTGAAGAATCCCTCATGGCAATGAAAAGCTCAGCTGGTTCTGTGACAGTAGCAATGTCTGCTTATTTCCCGGCTGTCCCTTGTTGATAGACCTCGAGGGTTGTCAATTACAGTTTCATCGTGGAGGTAGTCTCCTGGGCTGAACTATTTTCAGCTATTACGTGTTTACTTTGTTGGGGGAGTTCATCAAAAGGTCATGACCACCGGTGGACACTCGAGCTGGACTCTGGCAGTCAGAGGCTCCTCATCTCTTCCCGGTCCTTGAAATGTATGCTCTGCCTACCGTTCCACTGGCCCATGGTGCAAGCTATTCCAAGGACACACCCTTCAGAGAGTAAGGTTTTGTTGAGAACATCTGGATGAACCCAGTTTAGGCCTCCACAGAAACTTCTAAGATTTTGAGAAGCAAATGTGGATATCCACTCATCTTGTGGCCTCCTGAGACAAGCCTCATAAAGAGGTCCCCTGGTTTACCAATCTGGCTGGGTCTGCCTCTTTCTTTGGTCTCTCCTTGCCTTCCATATAAAGGGGGCCCGTTTGTGGACCAACACTGCCGACTTGGAAGAGTTGGATGTGCGTGAGGCTTTTTTACATCGTCTGAGATGCAGCCGTGAGATCAGCTGTTCGGAATATCTAGCAGATGGACGGAGACATGATGAAGTCCATCTCCTCCAGAATGGGGTTTGAAGTATGAGTTGGGGAAAGAACTAGAATGATATTCTCTGGCTTACTTCCTCACCCCTCGTGGAGCGAAGCTAGAAAGAAACGGAAAAAGATTGGCATGGTTTCCATAGAAGCCAGTACAACATGGCTAAGCACAGAGCACAAAAACTAGTGGGATAAAGGAATGACCTGAAACAAAATCAAACAAACCAGCCACCACTCGACCATAAGTTATATAAACCAGCAAGCCACAAACACCCCCTACATTGTGTGCATGAACTAGATTCGCTGAAATACACTCCTTGTATTTGAGAAGCAGGTCTTACGAAATAAACAACTTGCAAAGACAATGCTATACTGTAGTTAATTCTGTAGCCAAAAAAACCCAAAAAAACAAAAAAACTCTTTTCCAGGGAAATATCTTGGGTATATCTGCGGTTGCCTAGCATTATATCTGATAATAGGAGATATGTGATCAGAACTTAGGAAGAGGGACAGACTGCAAGTCTGAATTGGTGGTCTGATCAAAAAGAATGCTAGGTTGTCGAGGGACTGAAAGGAACAGAGAAGGAACCTAGGATGTTAATCCAAATCTATTAAATCAGAACATTTTAGACCAGAAAGGGCCCTGGCCCTTGTTTTCCAATCTTCTTATGGTACAAATGGGAAAACTGAGTCTCAGACTGATGAAACGCCTATCCAAGCACTGGCGATATTAAAAGACTTGTCTAAGCTCAGACGGGAGTAGCAGGTTTGGAATCAGAAGTTACATCTTCTGATGCTTTCCTTATGAAGCCAGCGCTCTTGCCTTGTCTCCTCCCGAGAGCAAGTGAAGAAAAGCCAAGAAACCCAAAGATCCAAGTAGCAGCCAAAAAGATCCTCTCCTTTCCACAGTTATGACAGACCAGAGCTTTGGAAGTCAGAGACAGAGAAAGAATAGACAATGAGGTCTGTATTAGTCAGCTCCGGCTGCCCTAACAAGACACATACACTGGGTGGCTTCAACATCAGGAATTTATTTCTTGCAGTTATAGAGGCTGAGATGTGCGAGATCAAGGTGCCATTGAATTTGATTCCAGGAAGAGGGGCTCCTGTGGGCTTGCAGACAGCTACCATCTCGCAGTGTCCTCCACTCTCGGAAGGAAGGAGCACGAGAGCTCTTGTCTGTCTTTCTCTTCTCAAGGGCACTAATCGCATCATTAGGGCCCACCCTCCTGACCTCACCCAAACCTGATCCCCTCCCAAAGGCCCCACCTCCAAATACCATCACATTGGGGAGTGGGACTTGGAAGTCTGAATTCTGGGGGCACATATTCAGTCCATAACAAGGTCTCAGTGGTCCAAGCAGGAAAACAAAACAAAACAAATATAGGAGGGCAAGTTGAAAAAGGGAGGAAAAAAGTACAAATCGTTTTTCCTTAGCCCTGTCTCGTGCTTCCTACTGAGGTTTGGGGGAAAAGGAGGGGTTGAATGGAGGACACGTTGCAGCTAGGTTGCGAGTAGAAGCACGATAGAGCCCTGCCCCCCAACCTTGTGCTCCAGTGGAGTAACAAGGACCTGTGCTCAAGGCAGTTAATAGTTTAAGGCTCGGCTCTGCCACTGAGTGTCTTGGTGACCTTGGACAGCTTGGGATTTCTCATCTGCAAAATGAGGACAGTAAGAGCCTCACTACAGGGTTGCTGTAAAAACTAAGGGAGATGGTGTTTACAAAAGTACTTTGTAAATTATAAAGGGCTATGTAGGTTTGTTTTGCTTACTGTTAGTTGTCCTGGGGCCATGCCCATGTGACAAACACGAGAAGTGGGAAGCATAGTCCCTGCTTCCTTGAGCTCCTAGAAGTATAAATAAGGCTTCCAAATATGAAAAACCTTTAGGAGAGCACATGGCTGCGCAGGGCTGATCAGGGATCTCATCTTGCCACTGCAGGTGGCTCAGGGATGGCTGGGTGTGTCTGGCTAGCTGGAAGGGTGGCTTTAGGGGTGTTTATTTGCAAGAACCTTTTGGTGCCTCATTTGAAAGACCTCCTCCCAGGAGAACATGAAGGCAGGTATCATAGGCTCCCCAAGAGTTAGTGCTTTGTTTGTCAGAATGGAGTGTGGTCTTTGTTACTCTGTCACAACTTCTAAGCTAAAGTCCAGGCCTCCAAGGAAAGACAAGCCTCATGTAGACATTGAGAGAACTATTTTCCTATGTCTATAACATATCGGACCCCAAATAACTTGTTTCGGGACATCCCTCCCCTGGCCAACACACCCCAACCACCAACTGTGTAACCCAGAAGAGTGAGAGAAGGTGTTTCTTACTTGGTTCCTGACCAGCAGGTGCTCCTCTGAGACATGGTAGGAGCCCAGTGGGAAAGACCCAGGGCACCCAGGAGAAAGAGCAGAGTCATGGTCATGCCAGCCTGCGGAGTGTCAATTTCCAGCAAGGACCACAGCACAATTACTGAATGCAGCAGTGTGCACTGTTTCCAACAGAGCAGTGACAGTCCCTGGCAGAAATGGCCACGCCAGGCTACATAGTGGGAAGCAGTGTTAATGGAGCAGCTCTGAGCAGCGGCAGCTCTTGATTGAGTGTGGGGGATATTTTGGAAATAAAGGATTTAGATAGTCTACAGAGCTATCAGGAACATGGAGGGAAGGGGATCTGCAGACAGTTGGGGCCCCTATGTTAGCAGGTAACCCCTAAAAGCCAGCAAAGGTTCATGTAATATAGAGTCATTTCAGATAACAAAAAAGTTGGTAGACTAGAATCATTAACATCCCAGAGGAAGCATCCATGAATCTTGAAGTTGTTCATGATGCATGATTAAATACTGAGAGGTGAGGCCCCTGGCTGGCTCAGTTGACAGAGCATGTGACTATTGATCTTGGGGTTGTGAGTTTGAATCCCTCAACTAACTGTAGAGATGACTTTTTTTAAAAAAAAATTACATCTTTTAGGGGCACCTGGGTGGCTCAGTGGGTTAAAGCCTCTGCCTTCGGCTCAGGTCACGATCTCAAGGTCCTGGGATCAAGCCCCACATCGGGCTCTCTGCTCAGCAGAGAGCCTGCTTCCTTCTCTCTCTCTGCCTGCCTCTCTGCCTACTTGTGATCTCTGTCTGTCAAATAAATGAATAAAATCTTTTTAAAAAATTTTTAAAAATTACATCTTTAAATATATTGAAAGATGCCTCTTAGTCTGTAAGTCAGAGAGCTAACACTCAACCATTAATTCTCCAACATCCCAAAGTGCCAATAGAGCTTGAAAAGAGACATCTTTAATGCCACGGTGCTAGACTAAGAGCTGGGAAGTAAGCCTCCTTAGGAGGTAACTCTTGCCATTCACCTAAATGCAGAGCAGCTGCTGCCTCTGCTTTTTCCAAGGAAAGTCTTCTCTGCCTTCTGCTTTGCCCCAGGGACCCAAAGGAGACAGAGAATCCTTAGCTCTTTCCCTGGGGAATAGGTGGTTCAGACTCCCTCATGCCTCCCAAGAAAAGTCAGAAACAGGTGATAGGTTGGGATGCAGTAGACCTAGATTACCCAAGGCCCTTGCCCACTGAAGAGTCCCTGCAAAGATGGTTGCCAGGGTTGCTTAGGGAACCTGCAGCAATAAATCTCAAGTGGTCTGATGGTTACCATAGGCAACACTCTAGCTTCCCTGAAAACAAGAGACAGGTGCTCTCTTTGCATCCTTCATACATTGGGGATGAAGTTACGGGGGGAAGGGGAAAAAAATGTTCCTAATTCTGAATTCATTTTAAAGATGACTACTCAATGAAATAGAAGCTGAATCTCCTATAGGATTTCCTAAGGTAGAAAGGATTTTAGTCTTCTGTATGGGGAGAGAGATAATAATTAGCAATCTAGCTAAGTGACAAGGAAATCAAATGAAATACAAGGAAGATAAAAGTTTCTAGGTCTTAAAGCTTGCTGCCTGAATGTAACCAGTGACAAGGGTATAAATTGGTGGGGTGTTTTTTGTTTTTTTTTTTTAAGATTTTATTTATTCATTTGACAGAGAGAAATCACAAGCAGATGGAGAGGCAGGCAGAGAGAGAGAGAGAGAGAGAAGCAGGCTCCCCGCTGAGCAGAGAGCCTGATGCGGGACTCGATCCCAGGACCCTGAGATCATGACCTGAGCCGAAGGCAGCGGCTTAACCCACTGAGCCACCCAGGCACCCCTAAATTGGTGGTTCTTAATCTTTAGTATCTATAATAATCACTGAGGGATTTGCCCCAGTAACTTCTTTTTTTTAAAGATTTTATTTATTTATTTGACAGAGTGATCCCAAGTAGGCAGAGAGAGGGAGAAGCAGGCTTCCTGCTGAGCAGAGAGCCTAATATGGGGGCTCAATCCCAGGACACATCCCAGGATGCCGAGATCATGACCTGAGCTGAAAGCAGAGGCTTAATCCACTGAGCCACCCAGGCGCCCCGCCCCAATAACTCCTAATTCATTAAGTCTGAGTTGTGATATGGATAATAGCAGTTTTCTTTTCTTCCTTTTCCTTTTATTTCTTTCTTTTCTTTCTACCATTGTCAACAGTCTGCAAGCAACTTAAAACTTTGGAGCTTACATCAGACTTGCTGAAACAGTTCAGAGAAAGCTAGAAAATTCATAAAACAAAGAAGCCTGAAGACTTGATCTCCTCCTTGGACTCTGGTCCTTTTGCTGATAAACTCCTTCCCCATCCCAAGATCCTGTCCCCATCCAACACTTCTGAGACTGAGGCGAGTCTCGAATAGATCTGAAGCAGGACTGACAAAGTACCTCCAGGCAGGATTTTGCCAGTGCGTTCTTCCTGCTGTTACTTGTAACTACACTCTGGGCTAGAGATGCTAGAAATGGTGAAAAGGAGAAAAATAGGGTCCCATCAAGGCTTCAGGTACTGATCCTCTTCTAAGCCTGAAAAGTGAATTTCATGCTTCTGGGGGCTGTAGATACTGCCTGGATGGTCTTCAAATCACAATGGCTTTGATCTAATGATAAGGTCAGTTCTGCCCTATCATCTTCTTAGTTCTGGTTACTCACTGTTTGAGCTCAGGCTGCCATAATCAAACACTATGGATTGGTGACTTAAACAACAGCAATTTATTTCTCATAGCTGCTTGAGGTTTTATGTCCGTGATCAGGGTACTAGAATGGTCAGATTCTGATGAAAGCTCTCTTCCTCATTTGTAGACAGCTGCCTTCTGGTTGTATCCTCAGCATAGCAGAGAGCAAGTACCAGTCTCTTCCATTTTTCATAAGGACACTAATCCAATCATGCGCCCCACCCTCGTGACGTTATTAAACCTAATTACCTCCCAGAGGCCCAAGCTCCAAATACTATCACATTTAGGGCTTAGGGCTTCAGCATGTGAATATTGGGAAGATACAAACATTGTATCTTGACATACATAATACGGGTTGACTGCCCTATCCATTAAAAAAAAAAAATCTCAGGGGCGCCTGGGTGGCTCAGTGGGTTAAAGCCTCTGCCTTCAGCTCAGGTCATAATCTCAGGGTCCTGGGATCAAGCCCCACATCGGGTTCTCTGCTCAGCAAGGAGCTTGCTTCCCTTCCTCTCTCTCTGCCTGCCTCTCTGCCTACTTGTGATCTCTGCCTGTCAAAAAAAAAAAAATCTAAGAGTCCTATTCCGCCCAAGACATTTTCCCCGTTCTGCAGCTTTTAAAACACTTTACCATGAAAACTTTTAAACATAAAAATATGAGGAAAACATAGTACAGCGATCCTCTACTTGCCTATCACCCAATTCAATTATCAACGCTCTGCCACTCTTTTTTAATGGATTCTAATCTCCAACACAGACAAGTAGTTTCTATGAAGACAGAAATTGTGTTTTAATGTCCTTAGAACCAGGTAAATTGCCTGGCTTGTGGGCACTTAAAAAATTATCGCTGAATTAATGCACGGTGACAATGGCCCTGTACTACCATGCTAGATGTTATGGGAGACACCAAGATAAATGAGACCTGCCTCCTGCCCCCAGGAGTTTAGAATCCAGAGGAGAGCTACTATAGCTTTCCTCACGGTGGGCAAGAGAGCCGTGCCAAGTCAAGTCTCACAACCCTGAGATCACAACCTAAGCCGAAATCAAGAGTCAGACACTTAACCAACGGAGCCACCCAGGAACCCCCATTTTTTGGTGTATTTTATTTTTCCAGCCACTGATCTTTTTATGGTTTCCATAGTTATGCCTTTTCCAAATGTCATATAGGTGGACTCATTCAGTACATAGTCTTTCTAGATTGTCTTCTTTCACTTAGTAAGACATATTTAAGGTTCTTCCGTGTCTTTTCATGGCTTGGTGGCTCATTTCTTTTTAGTGATGAATAATATTCCATTGTCTGGATATATGACAGTTTATTTATGCACTCACCTACTGAGGGACATCTTGGTTGCTTCCAAGTTTTTCCAATTATAAGTAAAGCTGCCATAAACAACCATGTGCAGGTTTTCACGTGGACGTGTTTCCAACTCATTGCGCAACAACCAGGGAGCCTCATTGCTGATTGCTGGAACGTATGTTAAGAATATGTTTCATCTGGGTTTGTTTTTTTTTTTAAGAGTATGTTTAATTTTGTAAGAACCCACCAAACCATCTTCCAAAGTCGCTGTGTACTTCTGCATTTCTATCAGCAATGAATGAGAAGTACACAGAAGTACACAGCGACTGCTGCGGTACGTTCTTGCCAGCATTTGGGGTTGTCTGTGTTCTGGATTTTGGCCATTCTAATAGGCATGTAGCAGTACCTCATTGTTTTAAAATATTATTTATTTATTTGACAGACAGAGATCACAAGTAGGCAGAGAGGCAGGCGGGGGGGGGGGGGGCGGGGAATCAGGCTCCCTGCTGAGCAGAGAGTCCGATAGGGGGCTTGATCCTAGGACCCTGGGATCATGACCTGAGCCAAAGGCAGAGGCTTTAACCCACTGAGCCACCCAGGCGCCCTAGTTATTTTATATATGTATTTCATTTTTATTATTTTAAAAAAGATTTTAATTATTTATTTGAAAGGGTGCACAAGAGAGAATAGGAGCTAGAGGAGGAGCAGGGAGAGAGGAAGAAGTAGGCTCCTGGGGTCATGACCTGAGCCGAAGGCAGACGCTTAACTGACTGAGCCACCCAGGCACCCCACTATCTCATTGTTTTAATTTGCAATTTTTCTAAAGACATCTGATGTGGAGCATGTTTTCATATGCATATTTCCCATTGTATATTTTCTTTGGTGCTGTATCAACCCACTGTGTAATTGGGTTGTTTGTCTTCGTATTGCTGAGGGGGTTTGTCTTAAAAAAAATTAGATTATATTATGTATGTTTCTTTCTACCTTGCTTTTCTCACTTACTACAATGTGGAAATCCTTCTAAACCACGTGGTATAGATCTTACACGTTGCTTCTTACAGTTTTATAATACTTCACAGCGTGAATGGTGCCGTTTGTTCAGACGTTTCCTGTGGACAAATGGTTATTCTCCTTGCACATGGCTTTGCTGTTACCAACACTGCTGCCGTGCGTAGTCTTATGCTTAAATCCTAACACACTGTTGCTTTTATTTCTATTATGAAAGGAAGATTCGGGTGGTGGGTTGGAATACAAACTCCGGCTTCAGATGGCCTAGATTTGAAACCTGTTCCACACTTAGTATCTGTGGCCTGGAATCACCTGATCTCTCTGTGCCACAGGTTTCTCATTACTCGCTATAAAATAAAGATAATAGTAGTTCTTACCTCATAGGGTCATTGCAAGGATTAAATGAGATAATGTTATGGTGCATGGAACAGAGCCCGGCACAAAATATGTACTCAATAACTCTCACCCTTGATTATTTTTTTAAAAAGATTTTATTTACTTATTTGAGAGAGAGAGAAAGCAATGAGAAAGAGCGCACAAGCAGGAGGAACAGCAGAGGGAGAGGGAGAGGGAGAAGCAGACGCCTCACTGAGCAGGGACCGTCCCAACTCTGGGCTCAGTACCAGGGCCCTGAGATCAAGACCCAAGCCAAAGGCAGCCACTTAACCAATGGAGCCACCCAGGAAACCCTGTCACCCTTTATTATTATGAGATAGATTCCCAACAGTGGGATTGCCTAGGTGAACGGTATGTACATTTTCAATTTTAACAGATGTTTCTAGATTGCTTTCCAAAAAGTCAACAAGATTCATATTTCCACCAGCATGAGAACCCTTCCCTTGTATGTCACGGTCAGCGGTAGACATGGCTATTCTTTTTCATTCTTTTGCATTTGATAGGCATAAATGACAGCATTGTTCTTGAATTTGTCTTTCTCCAGATGCTGGGAAGATGGGCATGTGTTCGTATGCTTTGTTGTCATTTGTGTTTGCTCTTTTGTGAATTGTCCATTCAAATCTTTTGTCCACTTTGCTCTGTGTTGTTTGTCTTTTTGTTACCAAATTTTAAAAGCTCTTTACATTTTAGAGTTCTTAGTCCTTATATGTCCTTTGCATGGTGAAAATTTTCTCAAGGTATTAATAGCCTTTTGGCATTGTTTATGGAGTTTTTTTTACACAAAAGCATTTTTTTAATACTGTTAACTCTGTTCTTGTATAATTCCTAAGTCTCCTGTCTTGATTTAAAGGTCATGCAACTGAGCTGATATATATATAGGTGTTTCAGTTTTCTTTATAATTTGTATTGTTGTTTACATTGAAGTTCTTAATCATTTAAGATGATTTTTTTTGTATATGATGTGAAGTAATAAACCTTTTCTCTCAAGATGGATAGTCAATTATTCTAGCATCATATACTAAATAAACCACCTCTTTTTCATAATTTTCTTGTCTGTTCTTGAATGTTTTTTCTCCCACATAAACACTGAGATAATTTTATCAAAATTTAAAACCCTGTTATAAAATGTCACAAAGTTTACAAATATCGGTAATGGAGTATATGTGTGTGTTCCTATATATGCACAATCTTCTGAAGGCCTACATACTACCATATGCTTTTTCATTGTACTATGTGCAGTGCACATCCTTGCATGTGTATTCTTTTTAAAGATTTTATTTATTTATTTGACAGAGAGAGATCACAAGCAGGCAGAGAGGCAGGCAGAGAGAGGGGGAAGCAGGCTCCCCGCTGAGCAGAGAGCCCAATGTGGGGCTGGATCCCAGGACCCTGAGATTATGACCTGAGCCGAAGGCAGAGGCTTTAATCCACTGAGCCACCCATGTGGCTTAAAATACACTTGCATGTGTATTTTAATACATAGCTAGTTTTATTTTTTTCTGAGAGGCAGAAGAGGATAGAATATACTTATGTTAATATGGACATGTGACAAAATACTAATAATTGGTGAATCTGGGGTGTTCCTTTGTTCGAATGATTTTTTTTTATTAATTTTAATTATTTATTTGACAGAGAGAGATTCCAAGTAGGCAGAGAGGCAGGCAGAGAGAGAGGAAGGGAAGCAGGCTCCCCACTGAGCAGAGAGCCCGATGTGGGGCTTGATCCTAGAACCCTGAGATCATGCCCTGAGCCGAAGGCAGAGGCTTAACCCACTGAGCCACCCTGGTGCCCTGTTTGAATGATTCTTGCAACTCTTCTATAAGTTTAAGTTCTTCAAAATAAACAATTTGAGAAAAATAAAAATAATAAATCATCTGGGAATGTAGAGGGGGGATAAGGCAAATTAAAAATAGCAGTAAGTTGATAATTATTTAAGCTAAGGGATGGGAACATAGGAATCCACTATATTATTCTCTCTGTTTTGTGTATTATTAAAATATAGGAGAAGTTAAAATTTTTTTTACAGATTGAAGTGGGACTTTAAGTGGAATTTCATTTAATTTTTGTCATCAGTTGTTGACATCTTAATTGTTTTCAATCTTTCGATTCAAGAGTATGGTAGATATTTCCCTTTATTCCAGTTTAGTTGTATGTCCTTTGGTGAGGTTTCTCTTAGGCCTCAGATTCAGTGACCCCTTGTTCCCACAAACATTTGCTGAGGCTCTTACTAGGGCAGGGACTGTTCTAGAGACAAGGATACATCAGCGAACAGAACAAAGATCCCTGCTTTTATAAAGCTTAATACTAGTGAGGGGAATGACTGGGGAGGGTTAAGCCTCTGGCACTCTGCTCAGCGGGGGGGCCTGCTTCACCCTCTCTCTCTGCCTGCCTCCCTGCCTACTTGTGATTTCTCTCTGTCAAATAAATAAATAAAATCTTTTTTTTTAAAGGATTTTAAAATAAGCTATAAAATGTGTCTGAAGGGGACAAATTTGATGGAAAAAACTAAGAGCACAACAGGATCAGGGATTCTGTGGTGTGGGGAGTGGGTGGTCAGGAGGCGCTTTACTGAAGAGGTGGCATTGAGCAAAGACTTGAAAAGGTGAAGGAGGGGTGCCTGGGTGGCTCAGTGGGTTAAAGCCTCTGCCTTCAGCTCTGGTCATGATCCCAGGGTCCTGGGATTGAGCCCCTCATCGGGCTCTCTGCTCAGCAGGGAGCCTGTTTCCCTTCCTCTCTCTCTGCCTGCCTCTCTGCCTACTTGTGATCTGTCAAATAAATAAGTAAAATCTTAAAAAAAAAAAAAAAAAAAGAGGTGAAGGAGTTAGCCCAACAGATACTGGAAGAAAACCATTGAGGAAGAAGGAAAATGTTTGTATGCTGAAGAGAATTATCGGAAGAAGAATGAAAAATGAGGCTTTTTGGAACAAGAAGGGACAATTGCTGGAGCAATGTCCTTCACTACATGACAGGGATGGAACCTAGGGCACAGTGGATGGGTTGGCTTAAAGCAGAGCACAGAGAGTTTACCCATGATCATAGGAAGATGGGTAAATGTGGTCTTCTTCTCTTTGCTTCAAATTTCTCAGGAAAGTAGGAGCCAAGGTCATGATCTAGGCAGGAATTAAAATGTTTTGAGGAGAGAGAGGCTATGCTGTTCTCCAGAAGAGTTGATGCGTGAACCAACTCTGTCATGTATCATGTATATACTGCACCATGATCACTGGGCAGCGTAAGGGGACACTTAAAATTCATGGTCTGGATTGTAAAGTGGGACGAGCCAGTGTGGCTGTGTTTTTGCTCCATTCACTCTCAGTTTCTCAGAACAGGTGAAAGTGTTTATGTATTCAGAGTTGTGGTTGTGCCAGATAAATATGATGAATCAAGAAAAGGGTAAGAAACTTAGAATACACACGGAGGTACTGATAAAATGATTTATTGTGGAATTTAAACTGGGTAAGGAGGGGAGAGAGGACATCAAGGGAGAGAGTAGAGTGAAAAGGTATGAGGAGAACAGGAGGTCCTGGGGGGTTTGAAGACTGTGGGTCTTCAGGGAACTGACAAGCATATGGTGGTCAGAAAAGAGTGACAGGTGGCCAGAGAGTGAAATGCATGGCCCGGATGAAAGGTTGTGGATATCGATAAAATAAAATGGGAAAAAGGGTGGAGAACAATAGGAACAGAGGAGAGGTGGTCAAGGGACTGAGAGGCAGGGTTATAGAAAAATCATGTAAATGTCTATTGAGATTACCAAGAATTAAGACATAAGCAATTCTGGAGAATAAGCCAGGAGCTAAATTAGAAAATAAATGAGGGGGGCGCCTGGGTGGCTCAGTGGGTTAAGCCGCTGCCTTCGGCTCAGGTCATGATCTCAGAGTCCTGGGATCGAGTCCCACATCGGGCTCCCTGCTCAGCGGGGAGCCTGCTTCCCTCTCTCTCTCTCTCTCTCTGCCTGCCTCTCCCTCTACTTGTGATTTCTCTCTGTCAAATAAATAAATAAAATCTTTAAAAAAAAAAAAAAAAGAAAAAGAAAATAAATGAGGGGGTATATTGGGGTGGGGAGGATGTTAAACATCGCCAGAGCTATGAGGGATAACAGATATTATCTGATAGCATGAGATTTTTATCTTGGGCTTATCGAGGAAGAAAGACTAGGGATGATCAGAAAGTGGCAGAGCACCTATCCCACGTCCAGACCCAAAGGCATGACGGTCGTGGAAATAAATAAAGCCACCACCTGAAATGGCTTTTAGGGTAAGAAGATATGGGGACTATCTGAGAAATAGTTGAGAATATAGGTGATTTTGCTGATAATGGATCACGAATTTCAGAGTAAAGAGTGGGAGAGTTTTTAGAATCAGGAAGAGTGAGAGAAGGGACACAGTAGAGGATATGCCAACCTTTATGGGGATTAGGCTGTGGGATATAAAGTGTGAAGGAAGAACCTCAAAACCTCAACCTCTTAGAGGAAGGCGGGAAATAGTAAGACTCCGAAGATGACAACTCGGCAAGGAGGGGGGTTGGTTTGCACAATTCCTTGGTGGCTAAATGCTGACAGGGAAACTTAGTGGATCAGAGCAAGACAGTTTCGTACTTACAGCACAGCCAACAGCAGGAGTACCAGCCTAATTGTGCAGATTCCCTTTGTCCTTCGGTCCCCCAGGATGACACAGCAGGACCAGATGGAGGCTGTGTATACATGTGCTTATGCCATGACTGAGAGTTGCCGGGCCAAGGATTCAACATATTTGTATGCTGAGCTGGTCCCCCTCCCTCAGGGGCTGGAAGGGCACAGTTGAGCAAACAGACAGTAGTCATACCCCCTTCACCTTGACCTACTTAGTTGCTCAGTGACTCTTGAAACTGCCCAGCATCAGGGGATATTAAGTCTTCCAATTTGGTTCCCTCTGCAGGGACATTCAGGACCCATAGTGGACTGTCTCTTCCAATAGAAGGGATTGCATGGGCTTTTTGAGACATAAACAGAGGTAATGGACATCATGAGATTAGTTCTAATGGATTCAAGACAGAAGTTCAAGTCAGTTCAATGTCGTTGGGGACTAGGAGGTAGTGGATACGTGGGCATCATTTTTCACCCTCGTTAATGGAGGCAAGGGAGTCTATGGATGTTGACTTCTCAGTCCCACTTCATGTCTCCTCTTGGCTTCCGATGATGCAGGTAGAAGGCCTGAGGGAGAGCAAAGGTCATGGTCAGGTTCTCAAGTATTCAGGTTCACTCTTGGCCCTGTTAGGGGAGGGTCAAATTCATACCAGATGCAGACTCCTCTTTGACACCTGCTGAAGAAGCTGAGATTGCTCAGGAAACCAGGGGTAAGTCTGGAGGTAGGGACTCCCTCTTTGACGCCTGATGGGATAGAAGACCAGAGAGATGTGTGCTCTTAGTTGAGTTCATGCGCCAGGGCAGGGACCCTTCTACACCCTTGATGCTGGGGTAAAAGAACTCAAGGAGACTTTGTCTTAATTCCCACACACAGTTCTCTCTGACTCCTGTTAGGGAAAAGCAAACCTGTTTCTTCAGTCTTTGCCTTTTCTTCTTCATGGTGATAACGTACATATAACATAAAATGTACCATTTTAACCATCTTTAAGTGTAGGGTTCTGCAGCACTAAGTACATGTCACATTGTTGCACAGCCATCACCATGATCCATCTCCAGAACTTTCTCATCTTCCCCAGCAGAAATTCTGTGCCTGTTAGACACTAACTCCTCAGTGTACCCCCCACCCAGCTGCTGTCAACCACTGTTGTAATTTCTGCCTTTGTGAATTTGACTACTCCAGGTACCCCGTTCATACATTTATCCTTTTGTGACCGGCTTATTTCACATAGTATCATGTCCTCAAGGTTCATCTGTATTATAGCCTGTAAAAGACTTTCCTTCCCTTTAAGGCTGAATAATGTTTCATTGTATGTATACACCACATTTTATTCATCCCCTCATCCATCAAGGAACGCATGGGCAGTTTTTGACCTTTTCAATTAAAAATTCCGTGGATGACAGATGGCCCCTTTTCTACCTCGATGGGTGTAGAAAGCCCATACAATTTGATCAAAATCATAACTCATAATCCTTGGTACATATGTACCTACTAACATTGGTCCGTGTGTGGTCTTATCTATTATTTATTTGTTTATTATTTATGTAATGACCTTAGTGCCTAACTTAAAAAGTGGAACTTTGCCAATAATTTACACCTATTTGCTTCTTCCTTGTCCTCTTCCCTTGCTCACTTTCATTTTACTTTTTCTCACACTGTTTATGAATGAAAAAAACATATTGATCATTGCACTATCTGTCAAAACAATTAGGACTTTATAATACAAACAGTGCCTCTTTATGTATGCAAACTTAAAAAAATCAACTAGAAGGACAGAAAAATCCTAGAATGGAATGCAGGTTGGGACAAAAGAATCGAACTGTATTATAAGTGACATAATTTCACGGAAGGGGGTGGGGAAAGAGAGGTGTTGCCTTAAAAACTTTGGGGACTCTACGGGCTCTCTGCTCAGCAGGGAGCCTGCTTCCTCCTCTCTCTCTCTCTCTCTCTGCCTGCCTCTCTGCCTACCTGTTATCTCTGTCGGCCAAATAAATAAATAAAATCTTAAAAAAAAAAAGGAACTTTGGGGACCATAAGACGAAAGACAAAAGGAATTATATGTATGCTTTGCCTTTTAGTTAAAGTCGTTTGCCTTAGAGGTATGGCTTAACAATCCCTAAACTACCATACAAGGATACTGGAAACGAGCAAGTAAGTATGTGGATGGCAGATGGTGGGAACCAGGTTTCTCTCTGTTGGAGTGAGAGGTTATGGAGAAGAAAGGGGAGTAAACTAGAATGAACCATATGGCACTGGGTCATAGTGGGAGATATCAGAGTGAACTTATGTTTAATTCTGTATAGATACTAGTAGATACTTGGAAAGTTAGTGATACTCCTTGTGTATACACGTTAGTGCCGGTATGTTTCTTCCCAAGCTCTGTCCTTTGAGAGCCCTACAGGCAGAGACACTCTGTAGCAGCAATTGCCTTATATATTGTCTTATATATTGTCTCCCCTTCATGCTATTATTAAAAAAAAAACTTAAAAAAAAAAAAAAAGAAGAAGAAAAAGAATCACTGCGTGATCCATCATTTCCACTTCTGGGTATATATCCAAAAGAATTGAAGGCAGGGACTTGAATGGATATTTGTACCTTCATACAGCACTAATAGCTAAAAGATGGAAACAACCCAACTGCCCATGAATGAATGAATGGATAGACAAAATATTGGGGGGGGGTTGTATATACATAGAACAAAATATTACTCAGCTTTAAAAAGGAAAGAAATTCTTTTTTTTAGACAGTTTTTAAAAAAGATTTTTTAAATTTATTTGACAGAGAGAGAGATCACAAGTAGGCAGAGAGGCATACAGAGAAGGAGGGGAAAGCAGGCTCCCCACCGAGCAGGGATCCCGATGCGGATCTCTATCCCAGGACTCTGGGATCATGACCTGAGCCGAAGGCAGAGGCTTAACCCACTGAGCCACCCAGGTGCCCCAAAAGGAAAGAAATTCTGACACAAGTTTCAACATAGATGAACCTCAAAGGTATTACGTTGAGTGAAAAAGCTAGACACAAAAGGATAAATACTGGGCACCTGGGTGGCTCAGTGGGTTAAGCCGCTGCCTTCGGCTCAGGTCATGATCTCAGGGTCCTGGGATCAAGTCCCGAGTCGGGCTCTCTGCTCAGCAGGGAGCCTGCTTCCTCCTCTCTCTCTCTCTCTGCCTGCCTCTCTGCCTACTTGTGATCTCTCTCTGTCAAATAAATAAATAAAAAATCTTAAAAAAAAAAAAAAAGATAAATACTATATGATTCTATTTATGTAGGAGGCACCAAGCATAGTCGGATTCAGAGAAACAAAAAGTAGAATGGTGGTTGATATTGGCTGGGGTAGGCGGTTGGGGGAATAAGGAGTTATTATTTTATAAAATGGCAGTTTGGGAAGATGAACAAGTTCTGGGGATGATTTCACAACAATGGGGATGTACTTAATACCCCTGAACTGTACACCTAAAAATGGTAAATGCTAAGTATATATATATATATATAAAAAAAAAAGAAAACAAAACAAAAAAGCATTCCCCAAAGAGAAATTGGATGTTTTTACACCTTCCTTAAAGTCTTTTTTTTTTTAAAGATTTTATTTATTTATTTGACAGACAGAGATCACAAGTAGGCAGAGAGGCAGGCAGAGAGAGAGAGAGAGGAGGAAGCAGGCTCCCTGCTGAGCAGAGAGCCCGATTCGGGGCTTGATCCCAGGACCCTGAGACCATGACCTGAGCCGAAAGCAGAGGCTTTAACCCACTGAGCCACCCAGGCGCCCCCTTCCTTAAAGTCTTTTAATGATTTCCATGTGCATTTAGTACGGACTCTAGGGCCCGGCATCACTTGGCCAGCCTCATTTTGGGAAGAAGGAAGGTAGGGTGAATCAGAGCTGGGATTCAAATCCAGGCCTCCAGACTCTCAGTGATATAGTCTGTCTACTGTAGTTGACTACATCAGATATTCCTAAGTTAAACTTTACCAGCTAACTAACACCTTAGATAAAATATTTTAGCAAGTAGCTATCCAACGTGACACCTTTCTGAGAATCAGGTCCTTACCTACCTAACATGATAGCCTTTTCATGAAGAAAGAGATCCTGAGCAGGGGACTGTCACCCATTCACGTTCCTTCTAGCTGAGGAAGCAGGGAAAGCCGTACAGAGGAAGGGCTATTAGAACTGAGCAAGGCTTTGAGGAGAAATAGGATTTCCATGGCTAGAGGATGTGGGAAAGGACAGTCAAGGGGGAAGATGTCCAGAGCAAAAACATGGGAAAATGAGCCGTGGGGTCTGCCTGAGGCATAAGTGTATTTGGGGAGTAGGAGATGGCGCTGGGGAGGCAGTTAGAGACCTAAAAAGGAGCAGAAAACAAAAACCACAATAAGGAAACTGGACTTTAAGAGGAAAAGAGAGCAAGTCACTACAGCGTAGACTTAGAGCCCAGAAGTCCCAAGAGTTTACAGTAGAAGGAAACCACGATGATCATGGGCTGAATGCCTGGCACCAGAGCATTTGGGGGCTTAGGGAAGGAAGAGAGAAGGACGGGAAGGAAGGAGAAAGATCTTCTCCTGGCCTATACTTAGCCAGGGAAATTAAAAAAGGAGAGGCCAGAGGCAGGTGTTAAATAATTATGATACCGCCCAGTGAACTGTGAGGAGGGTGGCGTGGATGTGGAATCAAGCGACCTTAACAAAAAAAAGAAGTGGTGTGGGGGGATTGGAGAAGCTGGGGAGCAGTGTTAGGGACGCCCATTCTTCAACAATAAAAGCCAAGACAGAAGTCTCTGAGGTTCCCAAACCCATCATAGAGGCAGTCAAACTAATCACCAAGCACTCTTTCTATACAAACTATGAAATTCACCTCTGTCACTTTCTCCTCCGAGTTAGTTTACTTATTTCTTGTTAGCTTTCTTTTCGTGGTTTTGCAGTAAGATCTGCAAAGCGGAAAGGTCTTGCGGCTTTTCTTGGGAAGTGACTGTGAAGGGAAGTTGGGTAGACTATGTCCACCTTCAGAGTCGGGGAGAGGAAATAAACCGGAGGAGAGAGTGACCGACCGGTGGTGGCTCAAGTTCCACACACAAAAGCACATTTTTAAAAAAGATTTATTTATTTCTTTTAGAGAGAAAGAGAATGAGAGCGACAGGGAGGGGCAGAGGAAAAGAGAGAATCCCAAGCAGTCCATAACTATGACTAGACCCTGAGTTCCTTGAGATTCCTTGTTACCCTGTTCATCTTTTCTCCGTATGGGTTAGCATCATGCCTGGCACAGAGTAAGCATTCAGTAAGAATCTACTGAGCTGAAGAAAATGTCATGTCGATGACTTGAACATTGCCTTTAAGAATATGCAGCTTTTAGGGGTGCCTGGGTGGCTCAGTGGGTTATGCCTCTGCCTTCAGCTCAGGTCATAATCCCAGAGTCCTGGGATAGAGCCCTACATCGGGCTTTCTGCTCAGCAGGGAATCTGCTTCCTCCCCTCTCTCTGCCTGCCTCTCTGCCTACTTGTGATCTCTGTCTGTCCAATAAATAAATAAAATCTTAAAAAAAAAAAAAAAGGATATGCAGCTTTTGAAGCAGACGAAAGAAACTATCTGCCAGAATGAAGTTGGACTCCAGCAGGTTAACTCCCGAGTTTCAACTTCCCACTGCATCTCCAGTCTTTCAGGATTCCTGTTGCTGAGTCTTATTCCTGACTTTAACTCCAGCCTCTGTTCCTCCCAGCTTTTATGGTCTCCTTTCTTGAGGCCTGAAAATTGACCTTCACTTTATTCATTCACCATTTACCAAAAAATATTCATTCTGCCAGGCACTTCCTGGCACTGGGTTTACAAGGAGAAAGGAGACAAGGCTCCTGCCTAGAACGCATATTGAATTAGGGAAGGAGGCTTGTAAACAAAGGATTCAAAGAGGAAGATGCATACTATGATGGAAACATCCATGTTCTCTTGGCTTCATAATTCAGCTTTTTATCTTGAGAGAGAGCCTGAAAATCCACAGATAGAAGGATTTGTAATTTTAATAAGGTGGAAATTTGAATGAAATTCTCTTCAAGGTAGGGGGCAACAAAAACAAAGCATTTAGCAGGAAAGCAAGGCCCAGATGCCTAGATAGGGTGTGAATTTCAGCCTGGCATTGGGGTTCTTTACTCCTCCTCAAGCATATTGTTACAGTCACAACAGAGATCAAGTGATTGCTTAAAAATTTCAAGAACATTTCATCAGAAAATTGGATGCCATTATGCGGTTCTCAAAAATGGAGTGTTCTCAAAGACCAAAATTTTCTCATAAATGTCAAGGATCTATTATATATACTTAAGAATAAATTTATCGAATATGCAAACCTACATAATATTGCTGAGAGAAGTTTAAGAAGATCTAAAATAATGGCACAGTAAACAGTAATCCTCAATCAGGGGCACCTGGCTGGCTCAGTCGGTTAAGCAACCAACTCCTGGTTTTTGCTCTTGATCTCCAGGTCGAGGGATTGAGCCCGAGTTGAGCCCCTGTTGGGCTCTAGGCTCAGCAGGGAATCTGCTTGAGATTCTCTGTCTTCCTCTCCCTCCGCTTCTCCCACCCTCCTCACCCTGTGCACACACTCTCTCAAATAAATAAGTCTTTAAAAATAAAATAAAATCTTTTAAAAAAATCATCAATCAGAAGACTCAGGGTTGTCAAGGAGTCAATTCTCCCCAAACTGATGTATAAAGTCAATGCATCTCCATCAGAATTTCAAAAGGCCTCTAGCAGAAATTGATGAGATCATTCTAAAATTTATATGGATATGCAAAAGACCTAGAACACTCAAAACAATTTTGAAAAAGAAGACAGGTGGGTGACTTAACATTATCTGATCTCAAGTGTTACTACATAGAGTAATTAAGAACGTTTAGTATGGGTGTAAAGGTAGATAATAGAGAAGGACGGAAAAGAAGTTGGCCCACACATACAGTCAATCGTCTTTTCAACTAAGGGGCCAAGATAATTCAGTGGAGAAAAGTTTTTCAACAAACGTGGCCAGAACAATCCCACATCCATATGCAAAACAGTTTTGTCCTTCACTTCACACCACACACAAAAATCACCTTTAAAAGGATTATTATCGGAGTGCCTGGGTGGCTCAGTGGGTTAAAGCCTCTGCCTTCCGGTGATTCCAGAGTCCTGGGATTGAGCCCCACATTGGGTTCTCTGCTCGGAGGGGAGCTTGCTTCCTCCTCTCTCTCTCTGCCTGCCTCTCTGCCTACTTGTGATCTTTGTCTGTCCAATAAATAAATAAAATCTTCAAAAAAAATAAAGGATTACTATCTGAAATACACAAGCTAAAGCTATAAAAACTTTTAGAAGAAAACAGAAGAAATTCATTGTAATAGTAGGCAAAGATTTCTTTCTTTCCTTTTTTAATTTTAATTTTTATTTATTTATTTTTATCATGAAAAAAGTGTATTTAGATTTAGCCAGCTGGACTCAGTTTAGATGATCCCAATTTTGTTGGCAACATCCAAAGCATCATAGTCAGGGGCCAGCCGAACGTGTGCCTTCTTCTCTCCATCAGGCCTGATTAAGGTGTTGACCTTGGCTACATCAATGTCATAGAGCTTCTTCACAGCCTGTTTGATCTGGTGCTTGTTGGCCTTGACATCCACAATGAACACAAGTGTGTTGTTGTCTTCTGTTTTCTTCATGGCTGACTCAGTAGTCAGGGGAACTTGATGATGGCATAAGTGGTCAAGCTTGTTTCTCCTGGGGGCGCTCTTTCGAGGGTATTTGGGTTGCCTTCGGAGACGCAGAGTCTTGGGTCGTCGTAATGTAGGTGATGTGCGGATCTTCTTTTTTTTTGTGACTGTGGACGCCTTTCAGCACCGCTTTCTTGGCTTTCAAAGCCTTTGCTTTGGCTTCGGCTTTGGGAGGGGCAGGGGCTTCCTTCTTAGCTTTCGGCACCATCTTCATAAAAGGCTTTCTTTCCTTTTTTTAAAAAGATTTTATTTATTTATTTATTTGACACAGAGAGAGAGAGAGAGAGAGAGAGAGAGTACAAGCAGGAGGAGCAGCAGTGGAAGAGGGAGAAGCAGGCTCCCTACCAACCAGGGAACCTGATGCAGGCCCTTGATACCAGGACTCTGAGATCATGACCTGAGCCAAAGACAGAGATGTCTTAAATAGGACAGAAAAACACAAACCACAAATGAAAAAAAAAAGATAAATTGTGTTTTGTCAAAGTTAAAAATTGTATTCTTTGAAAGATACTGTTGGGGCAAAGATACTATAAGTGGCCAAAAAGAATATGAAAAGATGCTTAATATTTTATTAATAATCAGGGGAATGCAAATTAAAATTACAGTGAGGGGGCGCCTGGGTGGCTCAGTTTTTGGGCATCTGGCTCAGGTCCTGATCCCGGAGTCCTGGGATCGAGCCCCACATCGGGCTCCCTCCTTAGCGGGAAGCCTTCTTCCCCCCTCCCACTCCCCCTGCTTGTGTGTCTCTCTCTTCCTGTGTCTCTCTCTGTCAAATAAATAAATAAAATATTAAAAACAAATAAATATAAAATCACAGTGAGATATCCCCACCTCTCATTAACATTAAAAAGATTGACAGTATCATGTGTTGTCAAGGATCCACAACAACTGGAACGCTCACACGCTGCTTGAAGCAGCGGGGGGATAAGATGAAAAATCACTCTGAAAAGCAGTTGGGCAGTTTGTTACAATGGGAAACATGCACTTGCAATTTTTTTTTTTTAAGATTTTATTTATTTATTTGACAGAGAGAAATCACAAGTAGATGGAGAGGCTGGCAGAGAGAGAGAGAGGGAAGCAGGCTCTCCGCTGAGCAGAAAGCCCGATGTGGGACTCGATCCCAGGACTCTGAGATCATGACCTGAGCCGAAGGCAGCGGCTTAACCCACTGAGCCACCCAGGCGCCCTGCACTTGCAATTTAACTAGCAATTCTGTCCCTAAATGTTTATCAGAAAAAAAATGAAAACACATACCTTTACAAAGACTTCTATAGGAACTTTCATCTTATTCATAATTAGCAAAACTTGAAACAAATCAAAAGTTCTTATCAATTGACTGGATAAGCAAATTGCAGAATAGCCATAAAACAAAATACTATTTGGCAATAAAGAAGAATACACACAAGGGGCACCTGGGTGGCTCTGTGGGTTAAGGCCTCTGCCTTTGGCTTGGGTCATGATCCCAGGGTCCTGGGATCGAGCCCCGAGTCGGGCTTTCTGCTCAGCGGGAAGCCTGCTTCCTCTTCTCTCTCTCTCTCTGCCTGCCTCTCTGCCTACTTGTGATCTCTGTCTGTCAAATAAATAAATAAAATCTTAAAAAAAAAGAAGAAGAAGAAGAATACATACAACAACACAGACAAATCTCAAAAATATATTAAACAGAAGAAACCAGAAACAAGAGTACCTACTGTATGATTCCATTTCTGTGAAATTGTAGCAAAGGCAAAAAACTAAAATGATAGAAAATAAATCAATGTTTGGTCATGTCAAAATGACTCAGGCAACTTGAATAGTGTCCTTTCCCCCCTCCTAAACATAGGACAATAGGGTTATTGATAACCTTCATAATTGCAGTGAAATAACACACGGCAAATGTATTTCAGTTTCAACTCACGAGTTTATAGTGATACAAAAACATACACACACACGTTGTTTATAAAAATAAGACAATGACAAATTAAAAATTGTCAGTGGTGGAAGCAAAAATGCTCTTGTAATATGTATATATTTTTTAAATATTTTATTTGTCAGGGAGAGAGCACACAAATGAGGTGGGGAGGCAGGCAGGTGGGAGAAGCAGACTCCCCGCTGAGCAGGGAGCCTGCCATGGGACTCAGTTCAATGACCCAGGACTAGATCCCAGAACCCCTGGATCATGACCTGAGCTGAAGGTAGACATTTAACCAACTGAGCCACCCAGGCATCCCAATACTGTATAAAAATATTTTTCACTGTATTTCTAACATTTGGCTGAACCCCAGAGATTTTAAATTCAAGATATGTTTAAATTAAGAAATTAGGAAATGTATGGTTATTGAGGGAAATGAAAATGTGCTTATTTGTAAGGGTGTAAGCAAGGGTCAAAAGGGTTTTCTTAGGTCAAAACTGTCAGGGGCAGGCCCCTGGCCAGATGGCGCCTGGCTAGTTGCCAGGTTAGGATTGCCTCGTGAGACTAAGCGGAACGCCCAAAGAGGAAGTAAACAGCATTGGTTGCTAGCGAAGTTGTTTGTTTAGGTGCACAGCCTGATTCGCTCCCTCCTGTACCCTGCTCGCTGATTGGTCATGTGAGCGTATATAAGTGTGTCGACTTGGGGAAATAAGGAGAGAGAAGATGCATCCGAACTGGGGCGCCTTGTCATCCTTGCGGGTCGAAGGCGATAAAAACATTTTTTTAATGTTGTTTTAACAATGTACAACACTTTTTAAAAACTTTTCATAAACCATCTGATCTTGGGTTCTACCCCCAGAAATTTCCTGAATTCACGTCGCGTGTCCATTCTCAGGCCACATAGCTTTCCCTCCTTCTTTCCACATCTGAAATGCCAGGTCCTCTGAAACCTCCCAGTTCCATTACTGTAACTAATGGAATGGCAAGCAGTCTCCTAAATTCCGGGCCACTCTTGACGTTTACCATTCTTAAAGTCCTAGGTTTACATTCAGTCCCCTTTACTTTTGTCCCTTTGAGGACTCCAATCAGTCCACAGATATTTTGTCAGGATTTATAAATTTTCTCCCTTTAGGGTGGCATTTAATCAATAGGGAAGCCAGACTAAAGAATCTGGATGGATTCATAAAACCCATCGTTGTTCATGGAAAAACAACTTGAAGCACAAGCTCTCTGGATAGTTTTCAATCAATTTGTATCATAGAAAAGTTGTTTTCACCCATCACCAACTGGGATTATTTGGAAAACGGACTCTGAATGGGAAATTCCGGGGGAAGGGGAGCTTGTGTGTGGGAAGTGAGGAGGAGTGAGATAGGATGTAGATGCCACCAGAAATATGTTCCTGTGGGGCACCTGGAGGGCTCAGTGGGTTAAGTCTCTGCCTTTGGCTCGGGTCGTGATCTCAGAGTCCTGGGATAGAGCCCTGCATAGCATGGGCTCTCTGCTCAGCGAGGAGGCTGCTTCCCCCTCTCTCTGCCTGCCTCTCTGCCTACTTGTGATCTCTTTCTGTCAAATAAATAAATAAAATCTTAAAAAAAAAAAAGAATTATGCTCTTGAATGTGACTGGGGGAAGGTGGAAATTTAGAGCTAAAAAGGACCTTAGCGATCATCTAGTCCATTCTTTTTATCTTACAGACTAAGAAACAAAGTCTTGAAAAGTAAAACAGCAGTAGCCTGCAGACAGCACCCTAGGAACCCCTGAAGCCTAGTTCAGGCTCCTTTCCACTGTACCACTTGCCTGTTTTTGAAAATGATCTATTTAGAAAGCTAAATCAGACAAATTCAGGAAACAGGCTCTTCATAGATTTCAGGGTTTGGTGATATTAAGATTTTGCCAAAACACAAAAACTGCCTGAGCTGTAAAGGTATTTAAATATTTGCAGAATCTTTAAAAAAAAAAAAGTCCCATTGAAGGGGCACCTGGGTGGCTCAGTAGGTTAAGCCTCTCTGCCTTTGGCTCAGGTCATGATCTCAGGGTCCTGGGATCGAGCCCCGCCATCGGGCTCTCTGCTCATTGGGGAGCCTGCTTCCCCCCCACCCTGCCTCTCTATCTACTTGTGACCTCTGTCTGTCAAATAAATAAATACAATCTTTTAAATAAATAAATAAATATTTGCAGAAGCTAGTTTAACTAGGTCTAGTATTTCCTAGGGGGTACACCTCCCTTGTTTATGTTTCTTTTTTTTTTTTTTTTAAGATTTTATTTATTTATTTGACAGAGAGAGATCACAAGCAGGCAGAGAGGCAGGCAGAGAGAGAGAGAGAGAAGCAGGCTCCCTGCTGAGCAGAGAGCCCGATGCGGGACTCGATCCCAGGACCCTGAGACCATGACCTGAGTCGAAGGCAGCGGCTTTAACCTACTGAGCCACCCAGGTGCCCTCTTGTTTATGTTTCTTAATGAAAAACTTGAAAACAAGAAAGTGGGGAGAGAGGCCAGCGGCTCCACCCCGGCACAAAATGGACCCTTGATCATTCGTTCCTCATTTAGCAATATTTAATACCTACTGTGAATGAGGCACCGTGCCAGGTGCTGGGAATCCAAAGAACACAGTCCCTGCTCCCTAAGAGCTCACACTATAGTAGTGAAGACAGAGTATTAAAATAGTAATTACATTAAAATATGTTGAGTGTTACAATTGGGGAAATGCCAGATTCTGTGGATTTATCCCCTGAGAATAATTCAAGCTGTTTCTCTTCTGTTATCAACATATTCCGGGGCTGCCTCTTGAGTTCCCCAAACATGAATTCTTTTCAATATAACCCTTAAAACAGCAAACATTTACTGAGCACTTACTGGTGTGCCATACAGTGTGTGAACATCTGCAAGAAAATTCCAAGGTAAATTAGCAATGGAAAAATCGTGCTATAGAAGGACGCAATTAAATGTAGTATCACTTGACAGCACAGGCAAGCTGGAAAACAATTTGATATATCTTGGTTTTTTTTTTTTTTAAAGATTTATTTATTTGACAGAGAGAAATCACAAGTAGACAGAGAGGCAGCCAGAGAGAGAGAGAGAGGGAAGCAAGCTCCCTGCTGAGCAGAGAGCTCGATGCGGGACCCTGAGATCATGACCTGAGCCGAAGGCAGCGGCTTAATCCACTGAGCCACCCAGGCGCCCCTATATCTTGGTTTTTATAGTATTTGTAACAGGTTTTGTCAGAAAATTACCGTGTATCCCGTTGCCCCCCACCCCCACCCCGTCCCCCATCATTTCAGAGCGCTGGAAGGCTCTACCTACTACCTGGCATGGGTCTGAATGAGGTCTGTCCAGCCTTAAAGGGCCAGCTCAGGGCTGTGTTCTACCAAACCTCTCGCTGCCCTAAGTCTGCGTCCATCTTTCGCCCTCCTTCTCTACTCTTATAGGTCCCGCATTAATATAGCATTTAGCAAGTACTCTTTTTAGTGTTGACTTTGTACATGTATGTCTTCCCTTAAACTGGATGGGTTGTTAAGGAAAGGACTCGCCAGCCCCCTATGATATCACCTTAAGAGGCGGTGCCCCCACATCCGTGCATTCATCACAGAAACAGAAATTCCACTCATAATGTAACAGACTGTCTCATTAACCTTGGGGCCCTATTTCCCTCCCAGTTGCAGCAATCTGGTTTATTCCAAGGGGTGGAGAAAAGGAGCCAGGTTGGCTGGGTGAGAGAGGAATGGCGTCAGTGTGAGGTCATGCCACATTGTCCCGAATGCCACCTCCACTCCACGGTGACATTCACGCAGGATTGAAGGATGTAGCTGGACGAAAGATAGTTTGCACCTCACGCAGACTGTGTGCAAAAAGAGGTCAGGACAGAGAACAATGCGGAGAACCTCGCGGGGCGTGGCAAGGCACCTGCGCGCCTGCAGCGAGTGCCGGCAGATAGGGAAGGCGGGCAGCGAGGAGCCACGCGGAGGCCGCGCAGGATGAGGCGGGACTTCCGGAAGCCATTTGCTTGAGTGGCAGGGGAACCGGAAGTGGGGGCGCTGCTGCTGGTGTTGGGGCCCGAGGAGGGACGCGCCGGAGCGGGGCCGCCGGGACTGAGCGAGCGACAGACGCGCCACCCGCCGACGCCGCAGCCGCTTGGGGCCCGCACGGACCCTCTGCCTGAGTGAGTGCAGCCAGGGTCGCGGGAAACCGGCGGCTTAGAGGTGGGGGTCGGAAGGGCCTGCGATTTGTTATTGTGAGAGGCCCGCGACCTCCCCTCCCCCACTGTGCGGGCCCCTCCCCCGCGCCACCTCCCCCCTCCCCGCCGACCCTTCGGGGCCCTCGCGCGCGCGCGCCTTCTTCGCGGTCCTGCGCAGCTTTCCCAGCCGCCCGCGCTGTCCCCGGCACCCCCCGGACCGCTCGCCGCCCCCCTTAGAGCCTCCCACTGGCACCCCACCCCCAAACCTGCCCACTGGGCTGGGCCGCTAGCCGCCGTCTCCACCCGCCTTTCCCGGGGGAGGGGTTCGGAGGAGGACTAGGGTGGCGGGGCGGCCGTCCCTCCCCGGCCCACCCCGGCCCACCCCCCTCGAACAGGCCTCTCGGCACCCGATCTCGCTGTGGCCGGCGGTTCGCCGCCTCCAGCCCCGTTTGTAGCAACTCTTCTGCCTCCTGTCTCAGCTGTTGCCTCTTCCCTCCATCCCCGCGCCCAAACCTCTGACCCTCCCTTCCCTTTCCCCCTACCGGAGAGGCCTTTAACGCGGGCCCAGACCCGTTACTCGGGGGTTTGTTGACTGGGCACTTTTTCCTCCCCTTTTGTTGAAAATTTTCAACTCTTTAGAAACTTCTCCGTTTCGTCTACTGTGTTCAAAAACCCGCAGACTGTCACGGCTCCGAAGGGATTGTTTCTTAGAGGGCCGTGTAGTCCAGCACCTCATTTTAGGGACGAGGCCCAGACAGGGTTGAAGATTTGCCCAAGGTCAACCAGCTGCTTAAAAAGGCCAATAGACAGATTTTCGCAGGTGCTTTTTACCAGGTCCGTCCATGGCCATTCACCATACCAGATCGAGACTTTCTGGCCTGCAGGTTTGCGATATACCCGTTGCATGGTGACTCACTGTTCTGCTTCTCATAGCTCTCAAGCCTGCGTTGTTTTCCATGATAGAAGCACAAACCTTAAGAAAAGCAAACACTTCAAGCTCTGGCTTCTTTTTTAGAACGCCTGCAGAGAAAGGGAAGATCATCTGCACCCACTCTAGGATTTCATTTTGTACAGTTTTAAATTGGGGCGAGGGGGATAAAGGTGTGGAGAAAGGAGGAGCAAAAAATAGAGTATTGTCTCTCCTGAGCATTTGAATACAGCTTTGCCCCGGATAAGCCTTCGGTCTTTAGATTCTCCTGGGCACATTGTTCTGATATAAAGGTTGCCTCCTTGTGGGGGAGCAGGGGAGGAGTAGGAAATCATTGTGCTTTAATTTGTTGGCTTGGGCGGGCATTTGATAATAAATTATGGATGTGCTGGAACCCCTGGACCCACCCACCAGCCCACTGAGGCAGGGCATTCTGGATGAGGCTTTTTTCCCTTTCAGAGTAAGCCTGCCAACTCCCTCTGAAACAGAATGAAGAATCTTGGGTCAGAGTGGACACAGTCTAAATCTTTTAATTCTTGGTGCAACTTTTCTTCTCCCTCTGTTTCCTGGTTAAACTAAAGATCCAGCTGAGCTTGAGAATTTATATTTCTTTGTTGTTGGAACTGGTTTCTGATTAAACACGCTACACCAGCTACACCACATACTGGTATAAGTATCTGGAAATTCTGGTGCTCTCTGTCACAGTCCTAGTTAAGGCAGAAGGAAGATAGAAAATATAGGAAGGTTGGGAAATGTGCAAGTTGCTCATTTTTCCGAAGAATTTATATTTTAATGGACAATTAAAGATTTCCTGGAATAGTCTCTCCTGGTAAATTAACAAAACTTTTGGTCTTCAGACCTTTATCTCTATTCTACTTGGTTTCTCTAACTGAACCTGCCGTTTGTGATCAGAAGTTAGTGACTTAAAATAATCCCCCCCAAAGGGATTATTATGAATCGGGAAGGTGAGATGGGAATCAGAATCCACCTCCCTGTTGGTACTTTTTTTTATTATGTTTCTGATTACAGGCTCACCGTTACCAATACTGTTGTGTATGGTATTGCTCTGAGGCAGGAAACCCAAAATCATTCAGGTTTGTGTGTCCTATCACAGTCTGTACTCTGGATAGCTCCTGATTCAGTCTTCATTTTCTCTTATAAAGAATATAGCAGTTTACTTTATTTGACTCCCAAATTTGAATCTTCTAAATGCATAGATCGCTAGATTATGCATTTCCAGCTTTGTTCGTAGGAGACTGCATGGGCTCATGGCTCAGTTTTTCTTTACTTGCTCTTCTAGGATGTTACCAAGCCATAGTCATCAGTAAAACTGAAAGCTACTTTGTATTGTGAGAATTTGATTTAGCAAAACAATACAAAATCCAAGTGTCTGAAGGCCCAAAGAAACAAATTTGTGCTCAGATACTTTGCCCTTGTTGAGGAGGAAGGATGACCTTGTATTCATAGTTTAGGGGGGAAAAAAAAGACTACCTAATTGGGAATATTTTGCAGTCTTCTCTCAATTCTGTCTGCCTGGTAGCCTCTGATAAGTGACATCTTTTCTCTCTGTTTCTCTGTCCCTGTTTCTTCATTTTGCCCATGAAGAAGTTTAGTACCTATATGAAAGTGTTTTGCTCAGCGTATCAGGATGCCATTAAATTTGGTTAGTAATGATAAGGTGTATAAATGAATCAAATTAGTAAATGAGAATTTATCATGTCTTTTCTATATAGAGTCTTAACATCCTTTGCTCAAGAATGATAGGCTTTGGAAGTCTATCACTCTGAGTTCCAGTTTCAGCTCTCCCTATCATGGAGCAGATTCTTTAAATCCCACTGAGCTTCAATTTTATTAAAATAACAAAGCGCTGGGGTGCCTGGGTGGTTCAGTCAGTTAGATGTCTGCCCACCCTCGCTCAGGTAGTGAACCCCCACGATCCAGCAGCCCCAGGTCGGACTCCCTGCTCAGCTGGGAGCCTGATTCTCCCTCTCCCTCTATCTGCTGCTCTCTCAGCTTGTGTGAGGTGTCTCTCTCTCTCTCTCTCTGTCAAATAAGTAAAATCAATAAAAAAATAAAGCACTTAGCACAGTGTCTTGTAAATAGTAAGTTCTTAATTTTAATTGTGATTATTATTTTACAACAGTTATTTACCTGTTGGAGGAAGTTTGAAAATCCATGTTAGTAAATTGAATCCTAGATCCAGAAAGATTTTAGAACTTAAATAGACCATTGGTCTTGAAAGTAGAGTATGTGCACTCCCTGGGGGTTACAGACGATGAATCATTGGAATACAGGAAATAATTTAGAACTTCTTTTTACATTTATTTTTTTATGTAAAAGAAAAGAGTAAACTTTATTAATATTTAATGTATAAATTAACAGTAACTCATATATTTACTTTGTAAGTAAATATATAATAGGACACACTTCAAAAAGATTCTAGAATATTAAAGATGTTTGGGCACCGCCAATCTGGACCAGTCTTTACTCATTTGCTTTAGTTCACTTTATGCTTTCTTGTTGGGATTCACCTTGCCTCCCTTTGACTCTCCATTGGGGGAATCTATTGTGAGAGACAGGCCATGTCATTTTGTAGTCATACTTGTTAGAAATTCATCTAACTGCACATTCTGTCCACTGGCCCTACTTTCCTATTTGGGGACGTGCAAAATAAGTTTAATATCTCTTCCCAGCGATCTTCAGATAGTTCGACATTTATCTCTTATCTTCCTCTTCCCTAACCAGTTTTCCTACAGATTATAAACATGCCTATTTCATTTAGCTGTTTCTAATATGACAGGCTTTCAGTTTCTTACCAGCTTGACTCCTTTCCTCTAGACACCCTCCAGTTTGTCAAAATTCTTTAAGCTTTTCAAGGTCTGAATATTGTGGGGCACCTGGGTGGCTCAGTGGGTTAAAGCCTCTGTCTTCGACTCAGGTCACGATCCCAGGATTCTGAGATTGAGCCCTGCATCGGGCTCTCTGCTCAGTGGGGAGCCTGCTTCCCTCTCTCTCTCTGCCTGCCTCTCTGCCTACTTGTGATCTCTTGTCTGTCAAATAAAAAAAAATTTTTTTAATTATTTATTGTATTTTTTTTTTTTAATTCTTTTTTTTTTTTTTTTTTAAAGATTTTATTTATTTATTTGACAGAGAGAAATCACAAGTAGAGGGAGAGGCAAGCAGAGAGAGAGAGAGAGGGAAGCAGGCTCCCCGCTGAGCAGGGAGCCCGATGCGGGACTCGATCCCAGGACTCTGAGATCATGACCCGAGCCGAAGGCAGCGGCTTAACCCACTGAGCCACCCAGGCGCCCTTATTTATTGTATTTATTGAATATTGTATCCCAAGAACTGAAATGAAGTTGAAGTGCCCACATTTTATCTTTTAAGTGGTGAGAGATAATGAAGGTCCCTTATATTTGTAGTATGTCACTCTTTCTTGTTCTTGAACAACAATCCCCAGGAACAGTAGTTTCAGTTCTATATTCATATAGTGAGAGGAGAGATTATTTTTCTCTATCTCAGTAGTGGTCTCTCAGTTGATTTTGTGTCAGTTAACTTTTACCTCAGAAATACCGAATATGTTAAGAGTCTCTCCAGGCAGGAAAACAAATGAAAGCAAACTAATGAAATAGTTGGGTTTTTCAAAATTAAGGGATGCCTGGGTGGCTCAGTGGGTTGAGCATCCAACTCTTGGTTTCAGGTCAGGTCATGATCTCATGGTCCTGGAATCCAGCCCAGGTGGGGTTCCCTGCTCAGCAGGGAGTCTCCTTGAGATTCTCTCTCTCCCCTTTCCCTTCACCCCTTCTCCCACTTTCTCTCTCTCTCTCTCTCTGTCAAATAAATAAATAAATATTTTTAAAAATAAATTAATTTTAAAAAAAAGATTCTCCTCCTTTCCCTCTGCCTTTCCCCCCTTTTAAAAAAGGGAAAGAAAACTATTTAAAATTTTAGGAAATAGCCTTTTGAATTAGTGGAAAGTGAAGTTGTTTGTTGCTCTGTTTCTTATATATGTAATTTTGAAATCCATAAAGTAGGAAAACTTCTTTGCCCCTTTTCTGTCTTAAGGCTAATACAGCTGCTTGAACAGCAGTAAAGAAAGCTTTTTTTAAAATTAAAACTACTGGGGCACCTGGGTGGCTCAGTGGGTTAAGCCTCTGCCTTCGGCTCAGGTCATGATCTCAGTCAGAGTCCTAGGATCGAGTCCCGAATCAGGATCCCTGCTCAGCAGGGAGCCTGCTTCCTCTTCTCTCTCTCTCTGCTTGCCTCTCTGCCTATTTGTGATCCCTCTCTGTCAAATAAATAAATAAAATCTTTAAAAAAATTTTTTTTTAAATTAAAACTACTATTAAGCACCATGTCAGATTTAACCCGAATAGCTAGACTTCAATCTAGGATTGAACTTGGACCCAAAGAAACTTTTGTATAGAACATACAGAATGTTTTCTTAGTTTAAAAACAAAAGCAGGGTCCCTGGGTGTCCCAGTTGATTAAGGGTCTGACTCTTGGTTTCTGCTCAGGTTCATGGTCTCAGGGGCATGAGATTGAGCCCCAAGTGGGCTCTGAGCTCAGCAGGAACTCTGCTGAATTTTCTCTCTTGCTTTCCCTGTGTGTGCATGCACTCTCTCTCACAAATAAATAAATCTTAAAATAAGATTTTATTATTTATTTATTTATTTGAGAGAGACAGACAGACATAGTGAGGGAGAGCACAAGAGGAGAGGAAGGAGCAGGCTCCCCGCAGGGCAGGGAGCCTGACTTGGGGCTCTGTTCCAGGACCTGGGGATCATGACCTGAGCTGGAGGCAGACCGTTAAGTGACCAAGCCACCCACGTGCCCCCAAAGTTCAGTGTTTCTATGTGACTGTTTTAATCCCCTGTAGTCATTTTTTTCTTTTTCCTTTAGGAAAATCTTTTAATTTTCCCTTACTTTTCTCAGGCAATGAAGCCTCAACCAGATAACCATAATCTGATTGGAGCTATACAAATTCATCTTGTGGTTTTTCCCAATCCTTGTATTTTATATGATGTTTTTAGCTCCAGGTAGTTTATGTTGTTTGGGTGAAACGGTTAGATATAAGAACTTTTAGGGAGTCAGCATGCATTGCTTTGTGATTAGGGGGCCAGATGTGTTGTTACTGGGGTCAAGCAAAACTGACTTCGTTCACTTACCGCACAAATTAGCTAAAATATCTGAGCCTCGTTTTTTTTTCGTTTTGCAAGGATTGGAAGTGGTACTTATAAAACATGGCATATATAGCCCTTCAGATGGCTATTATTTTCTGATAGTTGCAAATTTTAGTAATCTAAAGAAATACATACAGACAGAGATGGTCCCCGACTTAATAATGGTTCTACTTAATGACATTTTGACTTTACAATGGTGTAAATACTGTGTGCATTCAGTGGAGACCATATTTCACTTTTGAAGTTTGATCTTTTGTGGGGGGGTTGCTGGGAGTAAAGCCATAGAAGTTTATTAAGTGAAGATACAGGAAAAGCTCTGAAAAGTGAGAGGGGTCTGGACAGGGTTGCCAAGGAGGGCCTTTGGGGTTGGTCTTTTATAGAAAGCTAGCCAGGAAACTTAAATCCTTACTTTTAGGAGCTGGTTATTCTTTGTCAGTCACAGGTGATTATCATAAAGACACCCACCCCACAGGCCACCCACCCCCACACCTAGGCCAGATGGTCCCCCATTCTACATGCCATGGACAGGGTTTGGAAGTTTGATCTTTTCCTGGGTTAGGGACATGCGGTAAGATCCTCTGGTGATGCGGGGCAGTAGCAGTGAGCCAAAGCTCCCACTCAGCTACGTGACCATGAGGGTGAACATCCAATACAGGGACAGCTGTTCTGATTCTCATGTCCATTACGGTCTTCAGTAAGTTCTGTGAGATATTCAGTCCTCTGTTGTGAAATAGGTTTTTGTGTTAGATGATGCTGCCC
The DNA here is from genome assembly GCF_964662115.1 of Mustela nivalis. Classification (NCBI taxonomy): domain Eukaryota; kingdom Metazoa; phylum Chordata; class Mammalia; order Carnivora; family Mustelidae; genus Mustela; species Mustela nivalis. Next base: position 20,910,892 of record NC_139028.1, read on the forward strand.
AGTTGTAGACTAATGTGTTTTGAGCACGTTTCAGGTAAGCTAGTTTATACTATTTGGTAGGTTAGGCGTATGAAATGTGTTTTTGATTTGGGATTTTTCTTTCTTTTTTTCTAGATATACTTATTTATATTTTAGAAAAAGAGCATGCAAGTAGGGAGAGGGACAGAGGGAGTGGGAGAGAATCTCAGGCCAACTCTGCTGATCCTGGAGCCCACACAGGGTTCAGTCTCAGGACCCTGAGATCACAACCTGAGCTGAAATCTAAAGTGCCCCAGGTGCCCTGATTTAGGATATTTTCAACTTACAATGGATTTATCCAGATGTAATCCCTAATGTAAGTTGAGGAAGACCTGTACACAGGGTATGGATGGTGTTTTACATTTCCAGTTAGATACAGGCTTAACCCTAAGCTTAATTTTCTTAGACCTAATGCATTTAGAGTGGAACTAATTGGTTTGCATAGTTAGTGTTAAAACATGGGTTTGCTTCTGTAATGTATTTTTCATGAATGAAGGTCTGTTTTCACATTTCGAGCTTTGTTACTTTCTGATTCTCAAAAATTACTGCTTTGGCAATCTAGCGTGTTTTGTTTACTCAGTAAATGCTTATTGAATGAATAGAACTCAATCCTCTTTCAGAGAAAGCTTAGCTCTGTTAGATGATAGCAAGGGAAAGTAAGGGAGTGGTCCGCTTTTCTTTACACCACAAAACCCCAGATGTTTTTCTGTTTTTCGTCATCCTTTGTATATGTCAAGTGATTTCTTGAGCCTGATGTCTGTAGTATGTGTTCTCCAGAGTTGATTGAAAACAATCTGGTGTCTTTGTCTTTCTAGATTAGCATATCTAGGTTTTCTGAATTTTGCTTACTCCTTTACTGTCAGATTCTATATTTGGGCTCAGTCATTAATAACATTTTCTTAATGGATACCTGTCAAAAATAAAATACCTAGTAAGCATTTGTCAAAAGCCAGTTCCAAAGCCTATGGCTGGTTTTGTCACAATCTGTAATAGTTACTTGTGTGATATTTAGTAACCAGTGGACTCTGTTCATGGCTGTAGCAATTTTCCAGTGTCTAACTGAAACAGCGTAAGAGGCTCTAATACAGTTTTCATTGAACCCTTAAGTGTCTAATCCCTTGTGTCGTTTGGTACTTACATTAACATGTAATCATGAAAAATTAATGTAGATGTAAAGTATATACTTGGAGCAGATTTTTTCAGTGTAATGCACTATTCCTAAATGATATTCAAACCTCTCTAGAAGTTTCGGGATGCTTCTTGATATTCACGGGACTTAAGTAGTCATGTCCTAGAACTCATGTTTACTGAAAATCAACTCCAGTTGTTTCATTTCTAGGCAAAACTACAATGAGACTTAAATTACTATTTAAAACTTAACATGTGGCATTTAAGGGGTAACGAATAAACATTCCTGTTGATGAATGAAACGTGATGTCGACATTTGTCCCCTCAGGTGTAGAATGAGCCAAGGAGACTCAAACCCAGCAGCTATCCCACATGCAGCAGAAGATATTCAAGGAGATGACAGGTGGATGTCTCAGGTAAAGGGAAGTGCCTATGTATTACTCACCCGAGAGGAGTCTCTTCAGTTTTCTAGAGTCTTTTGGCCAAATCCACAAGAGTACATTTTTTATGGTCGATAAGAATCATCACTTTAAATAAAAATCTAATGTTATGCTAATGTTGTACATAGTCACCAGACTGATGTTGCACCAGAGGAATATTTTGAAAGCGTAGTCATTGCCCCCTGTTCATCTTAAAAGATAACAGTGTTATCTTTTAACATGGTCCTGCCAGTACTTACATTAACAGTGTTAATGTAAGTACCAAGATTCAGATTACACATTTTTGTAAACTTTTTAAATTTTGAAGTAATTTCCGAATTATACAAATACTGCAATACTACCGTATTCTTCATCCGGTCCTGCCAGTTATCGTTTCGCCCCATCGGCCTAAATGTTCTGTCTGTATCTACTTGGATGTCTACACACCAACATTCAGTGTTTCCTGAACCATTTGAGAGGAAGTTGCAATCATCCTGCCCCTTCACCCCTAAATATTTCAGTGTGTTTTCCAAGAATAAGGACATTTTCTTCCACAACTACAGAGTAGTTACTAAATCAGGAAACTTAACATTGATATTATGCCATGTTCACATTTCTCCATTTGTCCCAATGTTTGTATGTCAGTTTTCCTTCCAGTCTAGGACCACACATTGCATTGCATTGTCCTGTCTCTTTATTCTCCTTTACTGTGAAATGTATCTTAGCCTTTGTTTTTCATGACACTGACAGTTTGGAATATAGGCCATTTGTTTTGCGGAATATTCTTCAATTTGGGTTTACCACTTTCCTCCTAATCAAGATTGAGATTACACATTTTTGGCAGGATATCAGTGAAGTGATGTCCTCAGTGCACCACATAGAAAGTACCTGATGTTGGTTTTTCTCATTGGTGATGTTAACTGTGGTCACTTGATTAAGATGTTGTTGGCCTAAACCAGATCTTATTTATTATGGTATGGACTCCTGGGTTCTTATTCTTCCCAGTGGGCTTATAGAACCCATTGTAATTTTGAAGGTCATGCTATCCCAGGTTTAGCAAGTGGGAATCCTGTCAGGGCGGCTCCTGTGTCTTCTTGATGTGTTCCATTGTTCTTTAGCACCATGTCCTCTTTTATTATTAGCTGCCTTTTAATAAGCTGTTACCATTTAACCATAACTATATTTAACCTTCCCCTGTGGGTTTCCAACCATATTTCCTCTTTGGAATAACAAGCTCTGTATGATTTTATGTACCCAGAGTTTTGCATTTTAGTATTTAGTGATTTTGTTTTTACTCTGTGTTTATACAACTGTACTAGTTGTATAGTTCTTTCATTTTTGTCTTTCCAGACTTAAAAATCAGTCTGTCAACTAGCTTACTTTGAGTGGTAGTTAGTACTTTTTTTTTTTTTTTTTTACTTGTATGGATCAACTGCATGGTTATTCTTAATATTCCTAGTTTGTTTATATATATATATATATATTTAGGATTTTACTCATTTATTTGACAGAGAGAGAGCTTGCACAAACGGGAGTGGCAGGCAGAGGGAGAGGGAGAAGCAGGCACCCTGCTGAACAGGGAGTCCAATGCAGGGCTCGATCCCTGAGCCAAAGGCAGACTCCTAACTGATTGAACCACCCAAGCACCCCAGTTCATTTATATCTTAAAAAGTATTATGAAGGGGAGCCTGGGTGGCTCAGTGGGTTGAGCCTCTCTGCCTTGGCTTGGGTCATAATCTCAGAATTCTGGGATCAAGCCCCACATCGGGCTCTCTGCTCAGCCGGAAGCCTCCTTCTCTATCTCTCTGCCTGCCTCTCTGCCTACTTGTGATCTCTGTCTGTCAAATAAATAAATAAAATCCTCCAAAAAAAAAAAAAAAGTATTATGAAATCCACTAACCATCTGTGTATTTACCACTCATCCTAAAAAAAAAAACATTGCTAATAGAATCAATGTCCTGTGTATACTCCTTACTGATCATTTTCCTTTTCCCACCTCCCCACCCCCAAACCAGTATCCTAAATTTGGTGGGTTTTTTTTTCACATGCTTACATACTATGTATATAAAATTTCTAAACTGTATATATAGTAGTTTTGCATGCTTTTAAGCTTTTTGTAAATAGTATGTTTTTGAATGTATTTTTCTGCAGTGTATCATACATGTTAAAAGCATAGTTTTTTTCCTCCGTATGTTTTTTATTTTTTTTTTAAGATTTTGTTCATTTATGTTAGAGAGCGCTGGAGTCGGGTAGGGAGGGGAGAGAGAGAATCCCAAGGACAGTGCATGCTGAGCGCAGAGCCTGATGCAGGTCTTGATCCCGAGGTCCCTGAGATCCTGACCTGAGCTAATGCTTAGCCGACTGAGCCATCTAGGTGCCTCTTCTCTTTAAATTATATATTTTGCTATATAGGAAGATACCAATTAGGTGCATTTAGGCCATTTATAACTTTATTAAAAGTTAAAACTAAAACTAGGTGTCTCTGTTATTACTGACATAAATTAGCAGGCTTTAAATTAGCATTGACTGGAAAAAATAGTCAAATGGAAGAAAAACAGGAATATTAAAAAAAAGTTTCTTTTTAACCCGTATAGAAGGGTAACTTTACTAAATAATAAAATACATGCTCAGATCTTGGTTTCTTTGGTCCAATGAAAGGAACCAGGGCTACTTGGAGAAATGATTGCATCTATAGCTAGCGTAAAGGAAATAAAAGATGAACACATAGCATCTTGTAGTGCAAGAGAGCAACTACCCAAAAAAGAAAAGAAAAAACAGATGTATGGTAGGAATATCACAGAAGTGAAGTGTCCATAGTACATCTCATAGAAGTCATGAGATACTGGCTTGTCTCATTGATGTTACTCACTTTGACCCCTTGAGGCCAACCCGAAAGAGCACCCAGATGCAAAATTGGACAGTTTGAGCAACATAATAAATCATATTATTGGTTTATAACCCAAAGGATAAAGTAAATATTCACGAATCCATTTTGCTATAAATGAATGGTTGGATAAACAGGGGGAAAGAGACTAATTTTAATTAATGTAGGGGCACCTGGCTGGCTTAGTTGGTAGAGTGTGCTACTTTTGATCTTGGGATTGTAAGTTCGAGCTAGCCCCACATTGGGTGTAGAGGTTACTTAAAAATAAAATCTTTTTTTTTTTAAGATTTTATTTATTTATTTGACAGAGAGAGATCACAAGTAGGTAGAGAGGCAGAGAGAGAGAGAGAGAGAGAGAGAGAGGGAAGCAGGCTCCCTGCTGAGCAGAGAGCCCGATGTGGGACTCGATCCTAGGACCCTGAGATCATGGCCTGAGCCGAAGGCAGCAGCTTAACCCACTGAGCCACCCAGGCACCCAAAAATAAAATCTTTTAAAAATAAATAAATACAGAAGAAGGGAGGGAAAAGAAACCCCTCACTAGAACACCATGGTAATGATCACTGTAGGGAAGGTCTGTCAGTGAATACTAAAATTAGTAAGCACACCTTTAAGGAGAGAGAGTATATTTGCCTAGCCTCAAAAATATCCCCCTGAAAATTACCTTGGTGGTTTTAACATATAATCACATATTTTTTGATATCCCCTCCTTCCAGAAGGTAGAATATATTAATTCCCCCACGAGTGAGAGCTGGATTTAGTGTCTTTTTTTTTTTTAAGATTTTATTTATTTATTTGACAGAGAGAGCGAGAACACAAGCAGGGGGAGCAGCAAGCAGAGGGAGAAGCAGACTCCCTGCTGAGCAGGGAGCCCCATGTGGGGCTCTATCCCAGGACCCTGGGATCATGATCTGAACCAAAGGCAGACTACTCAACTGACTGAGCCACCCAGGCGCTCCTTATGTTTTATTCCTAACAAATACAGTATGGAAGGGAAAAATAACAGATAGTGGAGAATCCTAGCAAACACCCCCTTAACCAAACGGTCAGTGTTAACATCCACCAGTAATAAATCATGTTGATATCATACAGCAAGGGCACACACATCACCTCCATGGTAGTCTTCCAGAATAATTCGTCACATCAATCTGTTCATGACAAAATATCAGACAGACCCAAATTGAGGGAAATGCTACAAAACACCTGACTGGTACTAAACCTGTCAATGACATGAAATACAGGGAAGGACCAAAAAACTGACCCATGATGGAAGACACCAAGGGGACATGTAGACCAAATGCCATGTGGTATTCTGAATTGGTCCTGGGAATAGGAAAAGGACATAGAGGAAAAATTAGTGAGATCTGAATAAACTATTTTTTTTTTTAATATTTTTATTTTAGGGGCGCCTGGGTGGTTCAGTTGTTAAGCTTCTGCCTTCGGCTCAGGTCATGATACTGGGATCAAGCCCCGCACCGGGTTCCCGGCTTAGCAGGAAGACTACTGTTCCCTCTCGCACTCCCCCGGCTTGTATTCCCTCTCTCGCTGTCTCTCTCTTTGTCGAATAAATAAATAAAATCTTAAAAAAAAAAAAAATTATTTTAAGTAATCTCTATACCCAATGCAGGGCTCAGACTTACAACTTTGAGATGGAGGGTCCCATGCTCTGCTGGCTAAGCCAGCCAAGTGCCCCCGCCCAAGTAAGCTAAGATGTTAACATTGAAGGAAGCTGAGTGAAATGTACATGGGAATACTGTACTGTCTTTGCAACTCTTCTGTAGGTCTAAAGTTATTTCAAAACAAAATGTTAAAAACTGTCATGATTAAAAGAAGTTTTGAAGTGATAATATTTCCTGCTGTTCTTTTGTGTACATTTGATATTTTTCAGAAGTTTTTTTTAAGGGTGATACTAGTTATATGTTTTCTGAACTAGAAAGTAGACAAGCTAGAATTTGAACATAGGCTGTTCTGTCCACAAAGCTGGACAGAAGGAGGTACACATAGTCAACTATTTAAAGAAAAGGTGAGGAGGGGCACCTGGGTGGCTCAGTGGGTTAAAGCCTCTGCCTTCAGCTCAGGTCATCCCAGGGTCCTGGGACTGAGCCCCTCTTCTCAGCGGGGAGCCTGTTTCCTCCTCTCTCTCTCTGCCTGCCGCTCTACCTACTTGTGATCTCTGTCTGTCAAATAAATAAATAAAATCTTCAAGAAAATATTTTAAAAATTAAAAAAATAATAATAAAGAAAAGGTGGGAAGGCCTGTGGAAAAATGGCAAGAGGAAAATACTCCCAAATGGTAGTTACTGGGTTAAGATGGTAGAATTCTAAGTGTTTTGTTTTGATCTATTTTTCTAAAATTACTGTACCTACTTTTATACTTAAAAAGAAAACAGAGTACCAGGACCTGTAGAATAGCAGAGCTTAAATTCCATGACCTTCTAGAACTGTGAACTATTTTACTGGTATTAAGAGGTAGTTGGCACTATAGTACTAATGTGGGGAGGAAAAGTGTGGAAGTGTTCCTGCTCACAGCTGTAGTTGTATTCATGCCCACTTTATCTCTTCAGTTTAAAAATACTTATTGAAATAGTAGTAATTTAAGAGAAAGGCTTGACTCCTTCTTTGCCATTGTCTCACAGTTGGAGGCGAATAGGCATTTTCAAAGGCCATGTTAAATATATCCAGATAAGATACATGATTCTTAATTGGTTCCTACTTCCAAAAAAGAGTATTTTACCCAGCTCTTGGAACAACTGGAAAAATGGAATAGAAACTGAATATTTCAGGATGATTGTTCATTGTCTTAGATGTGGTAATAGTTTTGTGGTTTTATAGGAGACTGTCCTTACTCATGCTGAAATATTTAAGGGTGAAGAACCACACAGCATTTGCCGCTTACCTTCAGATGGTTCAGCAAACAAGCAGATAAAGCAAATGTGGGAGAATGTTACTGTTGAATACAGGCAGAGGATATACAGATGTTCATTGTACTGTGGCTTTTCTGTGTCTGAAATTACCTTTTAAAAAGTTTGAGGAAAAGATAAACTAAAATACATGTTAAATGTTTGTTTCTATTCTGGTTTCAGTTTCCTTGAGCATATTAGAATGATCAGTGTAGAAAAGATGGGAAGAAAGTCCCAGCAGTTCATTTCAGACAAAATAAGTAGAATGTTTAACAACAGAGTAACTGGTTGGACAACTGCTCTTTCTAGACCAAGACCTCTCACCAAGAACAAAATGCCAGTTTCTAATGTTTTTTTCCTTTTTCAAACCAGCACAACAGATTTGTCCTGGACTGTAAAGACAAAGAGCCTGATGTACTGTTTGTGGGGGATTCCATGGTGCAGTTAATGCAGCAGTACGAGGTAAAGGTGGAAGAAGAGGTGGGGGTGGGTCTTGGCTACTAAGGTAGATCCATTCATCGCCAGCAGACTTTGACTCTGAGCTGAACCTATAGGCTTATTCACGACACTTTAGAGAAGGTCTAGTTCAGAGTGTGAGGGAGGTCAGACCTGCATAATGGGATTCTTTGTGCCACCAAGCGTGATGAGACAAAAAATTTAGAATTGTTTCTGGCTCCCTTTTTTTGCATTGGTTTCCAAGAAGCTTCCCTGTTACATTTATTTACTTTAATTTGTCCTGGTCATGATTCCCAAGTCTTAACTATGTTTTACATTTTCTTATTTTGTGTATTTTTTTTTTAATTTATTTATTTATTTACTAGAGAATGTAGGGGAGAGGGAGGGTTGGAGGGGAACAGAGAGAGAGTCCCAGGCAGACTCCACACTGAGTGCAGAGCTTGATCCCATGATCCTCAGATCATGACCAACAGACAGACACTTAACTGACTCAGCCACCCAGGTGCCCCTTATTTTGTGTATTTTTGTGGGGAGCTTTTTTTTTAAGATTTGCACACTTCTAAGGGCAATTTAAAGGAAAAGGCAGGTTGATTCCTTTCTGGCTCCAGTGCTAGATTTTTTCATCTCATGGTTCTACTTCACCAAATTCATTTTAATGTGTGAGTAAAGGGAAGGGAGAGCTTACTGAGTTGGCACCTTGAGTATAAATGCTGGGACCTCCTAAGGGGCATCAGGAAGGACTGTGACTCCAGTATTGAGCTGAGGTCAAAGGCTGCATTAAGAACTGAGTGATAGAGGGGCACCTGGATGGCTTGGTTAAGCATCTGACTCTGGATCCCGGGTCTTAAATCTCATAATTGTGAGTTCCAGCCCCACTTTGGGCTCCACACTGGGCATGGAACCTACTTAAAAAATTAATTAAAAAATATATTAAAAAATAATCACAGAAAGAACTTAGTGATACAGTGCCATCCTCAGAGCCCTGCAAACACCGAGTTGCTCACAATTTGCAGCATGACATTTGGATATTGAAAATGAAAGTCATTCTTTCAGGTGCCTCACAAACACATCACAGTGGAGGAATTTCATTTCCCACTCAGTTTAAATAAAGCCAGTTTTTCTCTTTTTAGATATGGCGAGAGCTTTTCTCCCCACTTCATGCACTGAATTTTGGAATTGGGGGAGATACAACAAGACATGTTTTGTGGAGACTAAAGAATGGAGAACTGGAGAATATTAAACCTAAGGTGAAATGAAACTAATGTTTTAAAGAATATCTTTAATCTTGAGTCTTTTGCAGGTAGTTAAATTGTCTGAAACTGCTAATAAAAACAGATTGCTTCTTTAAAACATTATTTTGCTACCGTCTTTGCTTTGTGCCCCCTTAACGTCAATGATATTTTTGTCCTTGCTTATGAACATTGCATAGAGGTATTAAAAAATCAGCGTACTGCTTGCTTAGGTTGTATTTGTAGTTGTCAGTAATGCTCTTCTTCAGCTATAGGAAGGGATCTGATGCTCATGCGGCATGCTGTTTTGTAGACATGAATGCAACACCAGGGGGAATCTGCTCAGACGTGGCCACGGTGGCAGTGCCATGATTCACTTCAGGAAGAAATTTTAGAGCTGTTTAACCATCCAGACAAATTAGTAATCAAGGCCTCCCAAGTTTTTCTGAAGAAAATTTGAATCAGATGTGAACAGATGTTCATAAATGTGTACCATTACCTTAACACATCATAAATGTCCTGAGTTGGCACACTGTGGATAATCTTTTGCTTTGTTGAAAGTATGTTATTTTTGCCTTTAAAAATTTTTTTTGTTTTTTGTTTTTTAAAAAGATTTATTCATTTTAGAGAGAGAGCATGAACAGGAAGGGCAGAGGGAGAGAGAATCTCAAGCAGATTCCATGCTGAGCCCGATGCAGGCCTTGGACTCATGACCGAGAATGTAACCTGAGCTGAAAGCAAGAGCTGGGCGCTTAGTGGATTCCACCACCCAGGCTCCCCTTTTTTTTAAATTTATTACTTATTTATTCATTTAAAAGATTTTTTTTTTTTTTTTTTTAAATTTAGAGCACTGCTGCAAGTGGGGGGAGAAGTAGAGGGGAGAGGGTCAAGTGGACTTCATGCTGAGTGCAGAGCGTGATATGGGGCTCGATCCCATGACCCAGAGATTGTGATCTGCCTCAAAATCAAGAGTCAGACACTTAACCAGCTGAGCCACCCAGGTTCCCCCCACCTATTTTTTTTTTTTTCTTTTTTACGATTTTAAGTAATCTGAATATCCAATGTGGGGCTTGAACTCACAGCCCCAAGATCAAGAGTCCCATGCTGTACTGACTGAGACAACTAGCAACTAGGCACCCCTATTTTTTGGCCTTTGTAATAGAAAAACTTGTCCATGTTCCTTTCTTTTGTGACAGGGTAGAAAGTTACTTTTTTGGGTTGTAGAGTAAGGGATCTGTCTCTAGGTGACAGCCACCTCATAAATTAATTTTTTTTTTTTTTTTTAAGGAATAAAACTTGTTGAAACTTCATCTAGCCTCCTCCCCAGCTACTCTTCAGTATAACTGTGTGTTTATTTATACTATTACACTCTCTTGGGTACTTCCATTATTTTTTTCTGGAAGTCAGGAAGTTTCTATGGCAGGAGTTGCAAATATTTTTCCCTGGCTTTCTTAGATTTCACCTTTTTAAAATATTTTCTTCATGATGCAGAGTTTTTATTTTTACACAGTTGAATTTGTTACTTTTTTTGTGTAAGATCTGAATTTTAAGGATTAGCTTCCAGTTCCACAATGATGGAGGAATTTTGTCGTTTCCTCCTCGTATAGTTTTATTGCTTCTTAATTAATCTGCTTGGAATTTATCCTGAAATATATGAGGCCTAAGTCAGTGTTTGAAGATGGCTGTTCAGTTGAAGTTATCCCTACCATTTGACAAGTTCACCTTTCCTTCTTTTGTTTTTTGAAATGAGATTTTTATCTAAAGAGTGAACAATAGTATCTGAACACTAGATTTATATCCAAACATTTCTTTATTCTTGGTTATTTACCCCTCATCCCGCTTTTTTCTTCTTCCCTCAATTGTAGGTCATTGTGGTCTGGGTAGGAACAAACAACCATGAAAACACGGCAGAAGAAGTAGCAGGTGGAATCGAGGCCATCGTCCAACTTATTAATACAAGGCAGCCGCAGGCCAAAATCATTGTATTGGTATGTAGTCTTCGGGTCGGTAGTCTTTGATGTCATCAAGTCAGGTCAGGAATGTTTTTAGAAATAGGATCACTCATGAGTATAGAGAATCTTTAGGTAGAAACAGTGTGTGATTCTCCTGAGAGGCTCTTCTCTGATATGTCCTGTTGTGTGTTCCCAGACCAGCTGTGGGAGTCCTCTTTTATATGCTCATCCTTGTTTAGAGGTGGTTGTCTCAGCCTTCGTGTTTTACAGTTTTTAAAATTAGCTATGAGACTTGTCCTAGCCCTGAATCTCTTTTTATTAGACTGGGTTTGAATTAACTTAGATGTGTTGTTCGGTCCCCCCATTAATATGTTAAAGGTGGTATATTTATTAGAATTTCTGAATTCGATAAAACATTGGAGATTCTGTTAGCCAAAAAAATGGGTGCTTTATAGTCTTACTTCTAATAGAGAATGCTGCCCTTTGTGGAATTACAGCATTAAGTCTTCATAGTCTCAGAGATAATAGCTGTCTTTCAGTATGAAAGTTTACCTGTAGATATTTGTAGCAAAACTAAATTCTGAATGATATCTGATATGTATTCAGTTCTATAATGAGATGATGTTAGCATGAGGATCAGACCCAAGACACTGTCCTGGGTCCTGGACATACAAAAAATGGGTAAGACGTTGTCTCTCTCAAGGAGCACACAGTCTAGTCTAGTGGTAGATGGGCACAGCAGTATAAAGAGAGAATTAACATACTATATGCTAATAGGAGTAATTATACTGTATACTAAGGGAAAAATGGGTTTTTTTTTCTTCTAAGATTTTATTCAGAGAGAGTGCATTCCACGGGGAGGAGCAGAGTGAGGGAGAGAGAGGGAGGGTAAATGAATCTCAAGCAGACTTGGTGCTGAGTGTGGATCCTGATGTGGCGCTTGATCTTATGACCCCGATATCATGACCTGAGCCAAAACCAAGACTTGGATTCTTAAACCAGCTGAGCCCCAAGCGTCCTATGAGAACAGGTAGATTTTAGACATAAAAGCTGTCACTTGACAAGATTTTATTTATTTATTTATTTGACAGAGATCACAAGTAGGCAGAAAGGCAGGCAGAGAGAGAGGGGGAAGTAGGCTCCCCACTGAGCAGAAAGCCCGATGCAGGGCTCGATCCTAGCACCCTGGGATCATGACCTGAGCCAGAGGCAGAGGCTTTAACCCACTGAGCCACCCAGGTGCCCCATCGTTTGACTATAGTTTTAAAAGAATTCGTTGGTCTCCAGACAAATGGAGAAAGGAAAGAAGGCATGATAGAGGGAGGGGAGGAAAATGGTAAAAGGCTTATACTTGTGTGTGTTTGTTGTGAAAGTGAAGGGGGGTGCTTGAAGAATTTTAGGGCTGTCATTGAACAAAGTTCAAGGCTGGAATGGGTAGGAGAAAAAGGCAATGGCCAAGTTATGTAGGGATTTGTATGCCTTGGTAGAGGAGTTTGGATTTTTCTTATTGGTGCCAGTGCTTATTTTTTTATTCCATGGTATTTAATGTAGTGCACGTGTTTATACCCTAGTATTACTCCAGAAAGGGTTGTGGTCATGAGTCCACCTCTGAGGTACAGTGGCTGGTACTGGAGCTGCTTAGGACACATTTGTTGTATGAATGTTGCCGAATAACTCCTCTATAAATAGTCTTTGTTTCAACCAGACTTAAATTTGATATACACAGGTGTTCTCTACAACACCCAAACATCAGCAGTACCCTAAATGACTCTGTGAGAGAATGATTGCAGAAGTCACTGAACGTAATAGCCACGATCCAGTGACAGTTATGAGAATTTTGTGGAAACAAGATTTTTTTTTTTAAAGATTTTATTTATTTATTTGACAGGCAGAGATCACAAGTAGGCAGAGAGGCAGACAGAGAGAGGGGGGAAGCAGGCTCCCTGCTGAGCAGAGAGCCCGATGCGGGGCTTGATCCGAGGACCCTGGGATCATGACCTGAGCTGAAAGCAGTGGCTTAACCCACTGAGCCACCCAGGTGCCCCTGTGGAAACAAGATTTATGACGCATTTAAGTGGAAAGTCCAAATACTAAGCTATATGTATATTTTATTTAGAATTACTTAAAATACAAATGACCCTTGAAGGGCACTGATCCCCATACAGTCGAAAATCTGTGTATAACTTTTTTTTCTAAAATTTAACTACTGATAGTCTAATCAGAAGCTCTCCTGATAAGCAGTAGATTAACACATATGTGGCACGTTATGATGTACAGTATTCTCAACAACAAAGCTAGGAAAAAGAAAATGTGACTGAGAAAACCATAAGGGAGAAAAAATACATTTACAGTACTATATTTATTGAAAAACATTTGGGAATATGTGAGCCTGTGCACTTGAAACCTATGTTGATCAAGGGTTTGCTGTAGTCCTTTGGTAAAGAGATTAGGGGCATGATATTTTTCCTTTTTGTTTCTTTTAACATGATAGTATTTTAGTAATTAATTATTACTGGGAAAAATCACATGGTATACCTTTGGTATTTTCATATTAAGGAAAATGCAGTGCAAACACACATTGTCCTTGTTTGAAAATCAGAGGTGCAGTGCCCTGTTCTTAAGGTTTACTCATTTTTTTATTGCTTTGACTATTGGAGCAAAGTGTGTGTATGTTGTTCACTGGCCATCCTTTCTGGTTGCTCACATCTCATCGAGACTTAGATACGGAATCACGGAGGGCAGTTCTTTGTGAGTGCTAGATCCAGAGCCCAGTGCTTTACCAGTTATGTAAGCGAGGGTTGAGGATTGACTTCATCTGTGGAATTCTTTTTTTTTTTTTTTTTTTAAAGATTTTATTTATTTATTTGACAGACAGAGATTATAAGTAGGCAGAGAGAGAGAGAGAGGAGGAAGCAGGCCCCCTGCCCAGCAGAGAGCCCGATCCCAGGACCCTGAGATCATGACCTGAGCCGAAGGCAGAGGCTTTAACCCACTGAGCCACCCAGGCGCCCCATCTGTGGAATTCTTGAGGCGCTTAACAATGAGAGGAGATGGTCTAAGGTAGCAGAGTCATAAGTATCCATAGTTCTCATTTGGAACTACACAATCACATAATAAAGTAGTAGTAAAGCTTCCAACATTTTTAATTTTAAAAAAATTAAAAGCGGATGTGTGAACAAGTATTTACTTTGGCATAAAGCTTTTTTTTTCCCTTTCAGTAGAATACCCACAGAAAATCTATTTTTTAAAATAAAACCTCTTCACCGTAGTCCGTAGGAGAAATGGGTAGAAATTTTTTTGCCTACGTAGGAATAACTTGTGTGCTGTCATTAGTTACAAACTGACTGAAAGGTTCTCGACAGTAATTTTATAATAGGGTCAACATCTATAAAAGGACATTTCTAGTTTGAGATGATCAGCCTTGCTCTTGCCACATAAGGGTGGACCTTTATCAACTATAGGAGGACAGACCCGGGATTTATCTGAAAGTTAGAGAATTAACGTAAGTTAACAATGAATGTAGGAAATACCTGTTTTATCCCAGCAGATACTATGTGGCTCTGATTGTTCAAGAACACATGTGCTCCCACTGTTTCTCATGTACAGTAGGACAGGTTCCATGTAGCATCCATAAATACAGCCAGCAGTGGAGCTAGATGATTCTGGTGACTGAGTGGAGAGTGAATTGAAGGGACAACCACACTGGAGGTAGGAAGACCAGTCAGGAGACTTAACATTAACTGAGTGAATAGTGATAAGTTTCCAAGCCAGAGCAGCATGTGTTACCGGAATGAAAGGGGCAGAAATGTTTTGGAAAGTACTGAGGATGAGTAGTTTAATTGTAAATAGATAAGGTATGTGAAGTGAAAGACACCGAGATGTTGGAATGGTCAGTTGCTACAGAGAATGTGGAAGGAGCATAGCCTCGGAGATGATGAATTGGTTTTGGACCTGTCAGGTCGGGAGTGCCTCAGGAAGTTTGGGAAGTTTGAGAAGTTGGGTTCTGGGCTACAGCGTTCAGAGTGGGCCGAGCAGTGGGTCAAGGACAAGACCCTGAAGCATACCAACAGTTAAGGGACGGGAGGAAGAGTGGTCAAAGAACTGTCACTAAAACCCATCTAGTCCAGAGTTTCTGGTCTAGTGTTTGAGAAATCCAAGTTTCAAGAGTGTCTAATGCAGCAATCCTTCCAGGAATCTTGGAAACCACAGGTAAGTCAGGAGAGAAAAACCAGCGACTCTTCTCATCTGCTCTTCTCTGCTTTGCCCCAGGGTTTGTTACCTCGAGGTGAGAAGCCCAACCCGTTGAGGCAAAAGAATGCCAAGGTGAACCAGCTCCTCAAGGTTTCCCTGCCGAAGCTCGCCAACGTCCAGCTCCTGGACACAGATGGGGGCTTCGTGCACTCGGACGGTGCCATCTCCTGCCACGACATGTTTGATTTTCTGCACCTCACAGGAGGGGGCTACGCAAAGATCTGCAAACCCCTGCATGAACTGATCATGCAGTTATTGGAGGAAACCCCGGAGGAGAAACAAACCACCATCGCCTGACTGGCTCCCATCAGTGTTACTCGCACCCCAGCTTCCTCAGATCAGTTATATCACTGGCACTACAGAATCCTTCTCTTTCCTAAGGCACTTTGCATTGTAGAATGTTCCTGGATGTTCATATCTAGTGTTTGAAGGGGAGGAGGGATTTAAACTGGTCCTGTACATAGAAGGTTGGTTTGACACAGGAGACAAATTAGCCAAGGAAGATTGTTGTTTAAATTCATTTGAAACCAGAAGGGGACTTTTTTAGTTGTATGTGTGACATACTCATTGAATTATCACAGTTTTTCCTAGGACAACATCGAGCCTAAGGACTGAACAAAATGAAGATTTTTTTTTCTTGGCTTTTCTTTCTATGGATTATGTCATATAGAGTAACGATCAGGATCACACCAACTTGGCTTTAAAACAGATGTCTTTACCAGTTTTTAAAGTTAATAATTTAGCCCTGTGTTTTTAGTTTGCTTTACTCCTATGTATTCACAACATTTTCTTAACATACAGCATCAGATCGAACATGCTTGTGATTCAGATATGGGAGATGCTATGGTTACAAGTGAATTTGTTCCACTTTCTTAATCTTTCCCATGTTTAGCAGTGGAAGATAGGTTTTGCCCCATTTGGGGGACTCTACGGAGGGTATTATTTTTATGCTGCTGAATATCATGTCTATAATAGACCCATGCATGCAGCCTTTCCTCCCTCTTACCCCTCATCCCCTCTTTGTTTTTTGGGGGGGTCCCTGTTGACATTACAGGCTTTTAACACATTTTTGATCTAGGAGCTTTGTTTCTGGAAATGTAAGTCCCCAGCCATTTACTCTCATGATCCTAGTACTGATGTGCAGCTCATTCTTGTGTGGTGCTCTGTGCGTAGTTGGTGTAGTGCTGTCCACATTTGGAGTTCTGGTTTGGTTTGGTTTGTTTTTCCCTCAAAATGTGCTACACTTTTTTTGGAGAGAGAAAAAAAAAAAAAGGCAACCAGAACTCTGTTTCCCATTCCATAAGCCCTGACATTATTTCGAGTTTTATAGTATCTTAGGATGTATATTTTATTTTTTTATTGGCTTAGTTTTTTAAATTATATCAGTCCAGGAAAATTTGGCCTTTTTTCATGGGGAAGCAAATGGAGCCGCTCTTCAGAGTAGGCATTCTGCCTTGATCCCACCGTTTTAGAGAAAAAGAACTAGGTTTGTTTGACTTTCAGGGTTTGAAAATTTCTTTCAAGAGAGCTCTTTATGACCTTAATGGTTTGCTTGAGCTTCAAGCAAAAACAGTGGGACAGTACATGGTTCATTGTTAGTATACCTATGGGATATGTACAAACTGGACCTACAAACAAATATTTTAAACTGGACCAGGTGGGTATTGGAGTAGCCTATCAGAATGTGCTGTGCACTGATTGTGCTTAACATTCAAGTTCAGCGACTAAGGCATATGTCCGATGTTCTGCTTGCAAGGCAAGTGCTGGTGCTTTGGTGAGTTGGAGGGGTTGCTGATTTGTGCTAGGAGCCACTTCTCATGGAGAGGGATAGAACTTGGGCTGATGTTTTTCTTGTGAAACATCTTTCTAGGAATTTTTTTGTCTTATTTTTAGTCTTTTTTTTTTTTTTTAATACGTGTCTGAATGTATCATGTCTTCACTAACGACAAAGTACATGTGATGTTTACTAGACTCGTTTCTCACATTAAGGTTCCCTCAGTTTTTAGGAGCCCAGAGTCTTGAGTTTATCAAGACAGGTTTTTTCTTAGCTGAGGCATAGTTCTAAGGAGGGCAGAGAAGTTTGTGTGCGAGAAGACCCATCTTATCCGGGTCTTTTTCCATTTGTCAGAGGGCGGGAGTATCGCCCAGACAAACCCATTAGGTTATTCCTGCGGCATGCGCTTCTGGCTTCCCTCTTGGCTAAGGATCAAATAGCCCTTGGTGAGCTGACCTTCGGCTCCTTTGCTTATGTGTGTAAACCTTGGGTGTTACTACATTTTATACCTACCAGAGCGATTCGAGCAATAGTATTTGAACCACTAGCCTCTTAAATAAAATCTGCCCCATTGCTAATGTGCAGATACCGAGTCCACTTTCATTTCTTGCCCACTTTCTTTGCACTGCTTTAGGCAAAAAGTGTTCATCTGTTTTTCTTTGATCAACATCCCTGTTTGCTGCAGTGACAGAACTTAATGCTTACTCTTTGGATGTCTCTCTTTATACTTTCATGTATATTTAAATGTTATGCACTGTCCAAATGAAATGTCCTAGTTGTCATTGTGATTAAGGGGCCAACTTTCCAGACAGCTAGCAGAGGTGTTCTGATCCTCCCTCCGAGCAAATTTCCATTCCTTCGCCCATCCATTCCCGATACATTGCCGGCAGCCAGTGATGGTTGTGGATTTCTGTGGACGCATTGTAAATGTGGCAGGTTGAGGATGTCCTGCCACGGATGACCTAAGGCCTGGTGTTTTGCCGCCTCCGTATCCTAGGCTGCCACAGGCAGTGGTCTGGCGCCCACTTTAGGGTCTTTTTGGACTGTTGGAGGCATCTTTCTAAACCAGAACTTCTGTGAAAAACCTTTACCCAGCAAAACAAATCTTGAGTAGCTCATGCCCTGCTCTTAAGAATTCTGTCTCTCGTTAACAAACAGAAACACTTTTAAAAAAACCTAGTCACTGTTTACAGTTGTATGCTAAAGCCTGAAATACTGTCTGTGCTGTGGTGTATGAGCATTGCCAATTTTATATTTATTGCAGTGAAGAAGAAACTAAAAATATATGAAAATGAGGAGCATGTCCACGCTCCTAAATCTGTGTGGGTGCATGTGGGAGAAGTGAGTTGGGGTCTCTTGAAAGGAGGCTTTTTGGAGTGGGGTCTCCCAGGCTTCTCCTTGGTGTTCCTGCTTGGGGATCACTGCTGCTAGCTGACTGGACCTCCCCAACAGAAGTTTGTGATTCTGCTTTGGCGAAGTTTCATTGACTAGTAGAACTCATTCTGTTTTAGTGCATATTTCAATATAAATGTAAACATTTCACTCAAACTTGCTTATGTCTTTCTGTCTCCTTTATCAGAGTCTGGATTCCAGTGGGTGGGGGGGAAGGGGATGCCTCCCCCTCCCACCCCCTCCCCAACCTTATCACAAGCACATTGGGTACTTAGAACATCCTGCCGCTTTTCCAGGGAACTGAATGTACTGGGCTGACTGTCTCCACATCTCAGGGTTGAAGGAGGGAAGGATGGGAGGAGCAGATACAGGGAACCCTCACTAGACACCTGGGGAAGTTGTCAAAGGAAGTATTTCAGATTGCTTATGCGTATCTGTCAGTTAAAAAGAACTGATTCTTAAACTGTTAAACTAACCTCTTGGTCTTTTTTCCTAATTTCAGTCTTCAGAATTTGTAATTTCCACGGTTTCTCACTCTATTCCTCACACTAATAATCATCAGTTTCCTTTTTTACACTTCAGAGTAACTCTGTTACTCTTCCCCTCCCCCCCAGCATGCACTCGAGTACTTCAAACTAATTGGACTATTTTGAGTTCTTGGGCCATCTAGGGAGAAAACCCTACTAATATTACGTAGGTGTATCCATCCCCTTTCTGCTGTTGGCTGAGAGGCCCGGGGAGAGATAGATGGTATCCATCTAAGAAGTCCTATAATTTTGGTGCCTGAGCTGGGATTTGAACCCAGTTTTAAAACCGGATTTCAGAGTCCTTGCTTTGCCACTTTCATCCAATCTGGGCTGTCTTTCTAGTTGTAGATTCTGATTCAGTGAGTTCATGATAGATACATTCCTAGTTTCCTTTCAGTTGAAGGTCCTGGGAATGAAGCGAGCATCTTCTCACCTGGACCAAGCCAGCAGCTTCCTTCAGAACTTTCTGCAGCTGGTATACTTCGTTACCTTCTGTCCTCCACACGGCCACATGATTATTAGAATTTATTTAAAGTTCGTTACCTGGCCATCTTGCTTTCTTCCTGAAACCAGCAGTAGAGTGAAATTGTGTTCATGGAGCAAGAATTTGTGGTGGTACACATGAAGGAGTTCAAAGACTGCTTCACTGTTAACATGTCCATTAAGTTCAGACTGACAGGAAGACACTTGGGTAAATGATGTTTAAGATCTAAAGGAATCAGGAAACTATAGTCAAATGGCAAAAAGATAATCAAATTAGAAAGTTACCAGCTTCCATGTGCTGAGGAGTTGGGGGTGGGGACCACAAGGGTAGATGAAAACATTGAGGGTTCATCCATACAGAAACTTAAAGAAAGTACAGCTTGCCTCCTTGTAGTCGCCCTTTACCCGTGAGTCCGGCCTGTTTGCACAGGCAGGTTAGGCTGGTTGTGTGCCGTAGACCACCACATCTGAGCTGGATGAACGGCATCAGTAGCCTCAGGCCCATAACATCATGTGACCACAGAGTTCAGGACAGGAACCTTGAGCATGGACTCAGCTCTCACGTTGCATCTTTGCCTCCTAGTCTAAAACAGCCTGACCCAAGCATGACCTTTTCACAGTAATGACAGTAGAACAAGGGTCAGTTACTCAACCGGGCCATCAGGACCCAACTTGATGACTAGCGACCAACCACGCCAGCAGTAATTACAGCAGATAGCTATGCCACTAAAGTTTCTTAGCAGCTGCAAGCTTCTGTGTTTTTTGTATCAGCTACTTTATCACTCTTCACCACAGTGATGCTACTGAGTTAAACTGGTTCAGTCCTGGAAGAGAAGAGAATATGGAGATCCCAAGATACTTCTGTTTTTCTAGTCGTCTTCCTCCCCTGTCTAATCACACCAGGTTCTTCTCTACCCAGTGAAAGTAACCCAAGCCCTTTGTTAAGCGCATCCAAACTACCTAGCCAGGTGAACTTCACTGGCCGGGGACAAGTGGGTAGGAGGGAAGGCTCCCTCGCCAGCATCCACTTGGGGAAAAACTGGATAAAACCAGCAAGAGAGTCCCATCTCCTACTTTTCTCCTGTCATCGCAGGGGTGAAATCTTCACTCGGCAACGTATTTTTACATAGCCACGAAGCAAAGGTCTTCGATGTTTGATAAGCACATAGTCTATTTTCTACTCTGGCCTGATTTTATACTATTGCTTTTATGTTCTCAAAAGACATTCTGCAAACTGCTCAAGCTTTGACCTTCATGACACGTTAGTGTACTGTGGTAAGCTCATCAATAACTAGCAGTCGAAGCCATTAGAGAGAACATCCTATGCCCTCCATGACTTGACCCTCTTCAATGCGTATCTTCCCACCCCTTTGAACCTTTGTGCCAATAGCACTGAACTTTGAGTCTATGACTTTGCTCTAAGTCAAGGCCCCTTGTCGAAAATGCTCCTATTCCTTTGCTAGACCATCTTCTATTCATCTTTTCAGATCCCCCTTAGGGACACCTCCTGGGGTGTTTTCTGATTTCTCCTGATTTCCCTCATTTCCAGCCCTGGTTTGTACTAGATCTCTCATCTCTGAGTTCCCATAATACCTTGTGTAACTTATCATTGCACTTACTCTGTATTATATGCTTACCCATTTGTCCACACTGTTAGATTATGAATTCTTAAGAACAGAGAATGTGTTGTAAGTATCTGTGTTCCCAGCACCCAGCTTAGTGACTAGTACACACTAGGCATTGAATAAACGAAAGAATGAATGAACAGGAGGTTGAGTGATTTGTCCATGGTCATCTAGCCAACCGTCAGCACCAAAATCAGAATACAAATCTTTCAACTGCACTTCCTGTTCTTTCAATGATACTACACTGCTGCTTGTGAGGAACAATGCAGGTTATTAATAAGGATCAATAAAAGTCACTTAAAAACTAGATGCCATACATACCCATCACAAGTTTTTGACATATTTTCTGGAATTGTTTGATTGAAACTAGATGGAATTAATAAGATAGTTTATGGTTTTGTTTTTTGTTTTCAAAGATTTTATTTATTTGTCAGAGACAGCGAGAGAGGGAACACAAGCAGGGGGAGTGGGAAAGAGAGAAGCAGTCCTCCCACTGAGCAAGGAGCCCAATGCCAGGCTTGATTCCAAGACCTTGGGACCACGACCTGAGCTGAGGGCACACGCTTAACAACTGAGTCACCCAGGCGCCCCAGTAAGATGGTTTTTATAGGAAAAGTGAAACTGAAGAAAAAGACTGATTCAGAGGAACAAAGGTGTCGTGGATGAGAGAATCACCGTTGTGAAGGCTCAGAGGACCAGGGAGGTAAAGGAGAAGCTACGGGAGGTGGCCTGTATGTGAGCCAGAGTGTAAAGAGAGGGAACCCTTTCTATTATTGAGAGCAACATGGAGTAAGGGCTGAGAAGCTGCCTCTGTTATCTGTAGATAACAGCCAGAGAGGACGAAAAGCTTCTTGAGTTGCGTCTTCTGATTTCGTAGCTGGACACCCAAGCTTTCTTGAGGTAGGAGGATGGCTTATTCTTAATCAGTGATCTTTGGAGACAGATTTGAGTTGGTCCATTTTTTTTATCTTCTTGTTTTCAGCTGCGTGACTGACCAGCGTCATTTCCTGCAAAACTCTGACGTTGATTCTAGCACACGGCCACAGGGTACCAGGATGCGAGGCCTGATGTATTGTTCAAGTTTCTCAGTCAGAACGGTGAAAGCCCAGGAAAGGGAAAGTGGCTGATCTGTCTGTGGCAGAAACTTGGCCCCCCTCAGTCAAAACTGCTCTCCCTTGGGGCGCCTGGGTGGCTCAGTGGTTTGGGCTGCTGCCTTCGGCTCGGGTCATGATCTCAGGGTCCTGGGATCGAGCCCCGCATCGGGCTCCCTGCTCCGCAGGAAGCCTGCTTCCCTCTCTCTCTCTCTGTCTCTGCCTGCCTCTCTGCCTACTTGTGATCTCTGTCTGTCAAATAAATAAATAAAATCTTAAAAAAAAAAAAAAACTGCTCTCCCTTGACTCCCCTCCTACTCTTGAGACCGTAGTTCAGGATGGTGCATGCAGCCGAGCCCCGCTCCCCTGTGCTGCATTTAGGAGGTAAAGGGACATAAGCCATGACTCTGGAAGGCTCCAAAAGTTTAATTTCACCATGATGCACAGTGCAGGGACTTAAACAGAACTTTCTGACATCAAAGTCCTTGCTTTTTCCATAGTACCAAGAAACCATGTGACAGGTTTGAGACCAAAGCCCCAGAATGACGGAGTAAATACTCTGAGCCCTAATCTGATGTGCATCCCATTTTCATAAGCCTTAGAGAGATGACCAGACCCAAGGGCAGCCCTGAGAAAGAACAGTGCTTGAATGATGGAGAGAAAGAAGGGCTACACAGTGCTTTTGCTGCTGAGGCTCCTGGGCCATTCTGTATGAGCTCCCCCTGGATACACTGAGACCCTTTTATGGTCATGATGAAAATAGGGAACTTCAAGTCCACTTCCTTTAGAGGGCTTGCTTGTGTAACTTTCTTTTTCTGGGTAAAAGTTGCTTAATTCTAATGTTGGGTTTGATCCTGCCACCCACCCGTCGGCACAGCCACTCTACCCTCTATGGAAAACTGGGAATCTTGTCAGCTCCCTGGCTAATGGTCCCATTTTTTAGGTCCTTTCTGCACTCAGGATTGGAAGGATGGCGCACAGGGAAGCTTTAGAGGGAAATCATCTGAGCCTTGTGACCCCACCCTGCCCTCATTGCCAGGACTGGAGTCGGGTTTTTTTTTTTTTTTTATAAGGTGGCAGATAATGCAGTAGCGGGACCATCACAGAAGGTCCAGGGGGTTGCTCTGAGGCCTTGATATCTCCTTTGCTCTCATAAGTCTGGTTTTGAGACCCAGCACTGCTCTTCTTTTATGCTAACTGCTATAGCCAACAAAAAGGCCTTCTCTCAGCACTACCAGACCTGAGAAAGGATCTATTCATAACTGGGTTGTGCTGTTCCCTCCCTAGGGGGGGTGGGGCAGAAGGGCTGAGGAAAGTTCCGCAGACCTGAGAACTGCAAGAAAGTCTGGGGCTGTTGCCCTCAAGCCCTGTTCCAACACAGACGTTGCTGAGGATTCAAAGGTTAAGCCCATGAGCCCTTGCAAAAGGGAAGGATCCCTTCTGGATTTATTTAGACAGATTTCTCTTAAGATACTTCTAGAAGAAAGGGAGCAAACAAATATCAGCAGTCCCCATCCCAGTTGTCTAGCCCCAGAGCAGTGGTTCTCAAAATCTATTGTGCATATCAAGCTTCTGGAGTGCTTGTAAAACCCAGATTCCTGTGCTGCACTTCTAGAGACTGCAACTCAACAACTGGAAGTCATGTCTGGATATGCATTTTAAACAGGCCCGGCAGGTGGGAGGGCACTCTTTGCCCCAAAGCCTAAGAGGCAGAGTTAGAGTGCCCCCAGCCTGGGCTTATTCAATATAGCACCTGGACCAACCAGCCTATAGCTGAGAATAGAGGTTCTTACAGCACCCAGGAAAGTTCCAGAAACTAGTCAAATTACATCAAGCTAAGTGGGGAGCTCAAACTCAGAATGGAAGTATTTCTTAGAATTCCAGATTTACTGGCAAGCTGAGGAGGAGGTCACCATGAGAGAGAAAATGGAATTCACTTGGAATGTGGAAATTCTACATCCACTGTAGTCAGTGACTTTCAGTATAAATCGATAAAAACTTCTGGGGATTGCATGGGCTTATAATGAAAACTCTTCCTGTTATTCTGAGGGTCCTCCAATTCGGATTTGTCCAAATGTGCTGGAGTCTAATAAATTACCTACTCTACTGTCTGTAAAATGAAGGCTTGGTCCAGGAGTCTGCTAAGCTTCCCTTTAGTCTGACTTTCCAGGGTTCTTCAGATCCTCCAGCCTGCTTTTGATCTTCATCCTCAAGCACGAATGCTTGGGCAGGGGGCCAGGTCTAATCCTTGCACATACAATTTGCCTAGTATAAATAGAACAGTACCTGCACATAGTAGGTGCCCATTAAGTATTTATTGCAGGAATGAATAAATATTTATAATTGGCTATGAGATAAAATAGTCCTTTTTGGAACAAAGCCCAGAGAATAAGGCAGGGGCAGGAGCTGCGGCTGCTGGAATCTTGGAAGGAAAAGAATTCCCACAAGTCTCTGGCCCAGGTGGCTTCATCCAGGTGCAGAGAGCCCGATGTGGGGCTCTATCCTAGGACACTGAGATCATGACCTGAGCCGAAGGCAGCAGCTTAATCCACTGAGCCACCCAGGCGCCCCACATTTCTTTTCCTTTAAACAAATCTTATTTGTCTTAGAAATCCATGTGTATCCTAGAAAATATAAATATTTATTTATTTGACAGAGTGAGAGACAGCTTGAGAGGGAATACAAGCAGGGGGAGTGGGAAAAGGAGACGCAGACTCCCTGCTGAGCAGGGAGCTTGATGTGGGATTTGATCCCAGGACCCTGTGATCATGACCCGAGTTGAAGGCAGATGCTTAAGGACCGAGCCACCCAGGCACCCCAAAATGTATACACTTTTAAAAGATCTAAAAACATTTTGAAACCATCCACAGTCCAGTGATTTTTTTCTTTTTGCTACTTTTCTATACTTTTGGAATTAGATGAAATGATACATGTCATTTTAAGAGTCATTTGTAATTCAAAGATTTCTCGATGCTTTTCTATGCATGCCTACATATTTGGAAACCATACTCTTGATATAGTGTCATATTGTGAGTGTTCTCTGTTGACATGTTCCTTAAAGTCTTTTTTTTTTTTAATTTTATTTATTTTTTTGACAGAGATCACAAGTAGGCAGAGAGGCAGGCAGTGAGAGAGGAAGGGAAGCAGGCTCCCTGCTGAGCGGAGAGCCCGATGTGGGGCTCCATTCAAGGACCCTGAGATCATGATCTGAGCCGAAGGCAGAGTCTTAACCCACTGAGCCACCCAGGCACCCCTGTTCCTTAAAATCTTAAGCTTCATTTTGGATGGCTTCATAATAGCACTTTTAACCATTTCCTCATTGTGGACATTTAGGTTGTTTCCTTTATGCTTTATGTTACAAATATCGCAATCATAAGCATAACTGCCTATACATTTTTTTTAAAGATTTTATTTATTTATTTGACAGACAGAGATCACAAGTAGGCAGAGAGGCAGGCAGAGAGAGAGGAGGAAGCAGGCTCCCTGCTGAGCAGAGAGCCCAATGTGGGGCTCCATCCCAGGACTCTGGGATCATGACCTGAGCTGAAGGCAGAGGCTTTAACCCACTGAGCCACCCAGGCGCCCCTATACATTTTTTTTTTAAGATTTTTATTTATTTGACAGAGAAAGATCACAAGTAGGCAGAGAGGCAGGCCGACAGAGAGAGGGAAGCAGGCTCCCTGCTGAGCAGAGAGCCCAATGGGGCACTGGATCCCAGGACCCTGAGATCACGACCCCAACCGAAGGCAGCAGCCTAACCCACTGAGCCACCCAGGCGCCCATGTCTATACATTTTTAATCTGTATTTCATATTTCCTTAGGATAGAGCCCCAAAAGTGAAATTACTCTGTCAAAGAGTATAAAGCTCTTTAAAATTCTTGAAACACAGGCCAAAACATTTTGTAGAGAAGTTTTTATCGATTTATACTGAAAGCCACTGTCTTTCAATGAGCCTTTTAGCTGCCTCTGCAGAGAAGAGGAGAAAGCCCTGCAAGCTTCCAGGCCCAGTTCCTGTCCTCCTAAATGAGCTCTTCCTTTCTTTTCTTTTTTTTTTTTTTTTTAAGATTTTTATTTATTTATTTGACAGACAGAGATCACAAGTAGGCAGAGAGAAAGGAGGAAGCAGGCTCCCTGCTGAGCAGAGAGCCCGATGCCAGGCTCGATCCCAGGACCCTGAGATCTTGACCTGAGCCAAAGGGAGAGGCTTTAACCCACTGAGCTACCCAGGCATCCGGAGCTCTTCCTTTCTTAATGGCCCAAGGATGGGGGATGTCGGTGGGAAACGCGGTGAGGATGGAGGTGGATTCTTACGTTGAGCAAAGAAGTCTTTGTCAACAAGAATCCAGTACTTGGAGATCCTTCACGGAAACATCCATCTATTCCAACCAAAGCGCGCTTCCAGAGACGGGTAGGATTATGAAAGAGGAGGTAGTAGCGGGACAGGAGCTCCAGATGGCTTCCAGCTGGAGGGCTGCGGCCCCTTTAAGGCCCAATCCGAGACTTGGCCCTTTAAATCTGTGTCAGTTTCTCCTGACGTCAGCGGGCGGGCCGGCAGCCCTGCTGTTTACCGCCTCGCGGCACCGCACACTCCCCGGAGTTGCGAGCACGGGGGCCGCCGCGGCCGCCCGGCCTTAAAGGGCCCGCGCCCCGGAAAACGCGCCGTGCCGCGCCGTGCCGCGCCGCGCGGCGTCGGGTCGCTGCCACCTTTCACGCTCCTCACCCTCAGACCCTCCTCCCTTCCCGGCCGCCCCCGCCGCCGGCTTCCTGCCCTCCCTCCTTCCCTCCCCTTTCCCCGGCGTCTCCTAGCTCCCAGCAACCAGCCGCCCCCTGGCTCTCACGGCCCCGGCCGGAGGCCGCGGGGTCTCCGGGCCGCGCTCAGCCCCTCGCGAGCTGGTCCGTACCCCACATCCTCCCCTCCCTCTCCCGCCGCCCCTCCCCGCCGGGCCCCCTGGGAGCGTCTCTGCGGCTCCGGGGAGGGGACGTTTCCTAATCTCAGGCCGGGGTTAAAGTTCTGGTCCTGGTGAGATGCTGGAAGCTGCGGCCAGAGCCGCAACCCGTCCCGGAGGTGTCCTGTCGCCTGTCGCCGTCCCCGCCGCCGCCGCTGTCGCCGCCGCCACTGCCGCCTTGCCGGGGCCATGTTCGCTCTGGGCTTGCCCTTCTTGGCGCTCTTGGTGGCCTCGGTCGAGAGCCATCTGGGGGTTCTGGGGCCCAAGAACGTCTCGCAGAAAGACGCCGAGTTTGAGCGCACCTACGTGGATGAGGTCAACAGCGAGCTGGTCAACATCTACACCTTCAACCACACTGTGACCCGAAACCGGGTGAGGGCTGGCCTGGGCCGGGCTGGGGGGCTGGTGGTGAGTGGGTGAGCAGACCAGCGCTCTGCCAGTCAGTCAGTCCTCTGCTCTTTTAGGGGGCCATGAACGCGGCACCCTACTGGGTTTCGTTTTCCCAGAACCGCAGTGGACTCTTTTGACCAGTCCTCCTTGCTTTGCCACCAGTTTCTCTGAGGCTCCCACTGGACAGTTTCTAAAGTTGTCTCCTTCCCATCTTCTCTTTGAGCCCCTCCTTTCCAGCAGCTGTGCTCTGAGCAGGGCTGGTCCAGCACCCCAAAGCTGACAGCCCCACAGTCTGGGTGTAGGCGGAAGCAGGCCAGCTACTGGGCTTGGCCCACAAAACCCCAAGGAGATGAGACAGACTGACTGAAAGGCTCTGCTTGGCCAAGTTATAGCTAAGACTCCCCAGGGAGATGAGTGCAGGACTTCCCACTCTTTCTGCCTTAGAAAGCCCGCTGGCCTTGTTCAGTCAGAGGTGGTGGAGATAAGACCAACTCCAAGTGGGATGGGAGGAGAGAGAAAGTTTGTCTCCAATGGGGAATCTACCTCATCCTGACTTTCTCTTTCATTTTCTCCCCAGCCACGTGTTAAGCGTAAGCGTGATTGTAGCTAGATCTAGGAAGTCTAGACCCCGGGCAGAGCTGAGATTTGGAGAACTGTTGGAGCCTGGCTCTGTGGTCTCCTGCCTGGCTCTCTCCGTGATTGCATTTACCAAGAAGTGGTAGAGCTGAGAGTGGCAGTGTGATTATTTTTCAGAATGGGGCAGGATCTGCCTTCTGTGGCAGACCAGCAGCTGCCTTTAGTGCCTGTTTCTCTGAAGTTTGATGTCCTCCTGCTTGGAGTCCTTTCTTCCTTCTCCCCCCATAACTGGGGTCATCCCGAGAGTTACTTTCTACCCCTCTGGGAAACATTGCCCTAGGGCTCGGGTCTCAGCAGCCCAGTAACAAGCATTGCCAGGATCCATTGACTGATTTTCTTAAGCTCCCACTGTACGTTCCTCCATGCACCAAGAATGAGAGTGTCTGCATTTTACAGAGGGGGAAATCGGGGCTCAGTGGTGTGAAGTGACTTCTCCACAGCCCTGGCCCTTGGTCAGAGCTAAGGATAGAACTTGGCTTTCTTAGCTTTCAACAGTCTCGTTCCCCGCCTCCCCACTGGCTCTAGCCCCCAGATTAGTTGTTGAATGGGGACTTCCTGGCTCACAAGGAAGAAAATTGAGGAACACTTCTCTCCTGTGTCCCCGTGTCCCTGTGCGAGTATATCCCGTGAACATGGATAGGTATGGGGTATCCTGGGTTTGGCCAAAGTCTCCGTTGTGTTTCCTGTTGGGAAGTGAGGCCCTGGGGTTGTGTGGGTCCCATTGGCCTGCACATGTCTGCTAGCCAGGACAGGCCCTCTTCCAAGAGCCTCTCCTCTAACTCAGAGCAGATCCCTCCTGAAGACTGGGGCTGCTCTGGCAGAAGGGGCATAGCTAGCTGACCAGCCTGACTGGGGTGGTTGGGGGTGGAGAACAAAGTGGTTGGCATGACGGGCTCATGGTCTCTGGAGCCCTGTGTCCCAAGGAGCTGAGGTGGATTCACCGCAGGCTTGACTGAGGGGCGTCTCCATGTCATTCTGCAGACAGAAGGCGTGCGTGTGTCCGTGAATGTCCTGAACAAGCAGAAGGGGGCTCCTTTGCTGTTCGTGGTCCGGCAGAAGGAGGCTGTGGTGTCCTTCCAGGTGCCCCTAATCCTGCGAGGGCTGTGAGTAGGACCTGGGGATCAGGGAGGGGAGAGCCTCACCTAGGACCTGATCCAGGGCCTCAGGCCACCCAGGAGCCCCTCTGTTTCTCGTCCCCATTCCCTGAACCAGAGGGCTGCTCAGTGGCCAGGCCAGCCAGCCTAGAGCTTGTCAGCCTCGCTGGGGGAGGAGTAGGTAGATGTTGAAAACCAGAGATGGGGAGTCAGGGCCTTGCTCCTATGCTGTGGCCTGCTGGCTGGGACAGTAGTAATGTCCTGCTTTCTGCTTTGGGCTGTAGGTATCAGCGCAAGTACCTGTACCAGAAGGTGGAGCGGACTCTGTGCCAGCCCCCAACCAAGAATGAGTCCGAGGTCCAGTTCTTCTATGTGGATGTGTCCACCCTGTCACCGGTCAACACCACCTACCAGCTCCGGGTCAGCCGGATGGACGACTTTGTGCTCAGGTCTGCAAGGGCCATCCCAGGGGACCATGGGCCTGGCCTCTTTGCCAGGCTCTGTGAGTGACCGTGATGGGGGGGCTCTTCTCCCTCCAGGACTGGGGAGCAGTTTAGCTTCAATACCACGGCAGCCCAGCCCCAGGTAAGATCTATCTGGCAGCTGGCCCTCTGGAGAAGCAGGGACATGGATGCAGGAGTGGTCAGCAGAGTCCCAGATTGGCTGCTGGGAGTCCCAGGTTGACTGCACCCTGGCCATGGAGGGACTGTCTGGAAATAGGAGCTCTGGCCCTGAGGTGGTCAGGGACAGGCCACGTGGACGTGCAGAGGCATGGGGTCTGGCTGCCACCTTTCCTCCTTGCCTCTTGGGACACTATTGTGAGTGCCCAGCTGAGGTTGAGGGGAGTGATATAATTGGGCTGCTTGGGGTCAGGGTCCTTCTCCCCTGAGAGCTTCCACTGCCCAACTCTGAGAGGATACACACTGTTCCCTTCTAGAGGGACAGAGAGAGCATCCTCATGAGATGGGGCTCTCCTTGCCCTCCTGTGCCCTCAGTACTTCAAGTATGAGTTCCCGGAGGGAGTGGACTCAGTGATTGTCAAGGTGACCTCCAACAAGGCCTTCCCCTGCTCAGTCATCTCCATCCAGGATGTCCTGGTAGGTTGTCTGCCCTTTTTTGCTCTCTACCAGTGGGGAGCAGGACTGCTAAAGAGGGGACCCAGGGCCTGGGTTCCTGCCCATTTGCCTCTCCCCTCCTCCTTCTGTAGTGCCCTGTCTATGACCTAGACAACAACGTAGCCTTCATCGGCATGTACCAGACTATGACCAAGAAGGCTGCCATCACTGTGCAGGTAGGAAATGCGCATGACCCTGTAGGAGATGTAGCCAGGGGATGAACTTTCCAAACCCTTGCACCTTCACCCCTGCCCCCATTTTTACCCTACTGATAAGACTGAGTCTTGGCCTGCCAGTCCCTGAGATTTGGGGCTCTGCACTTTATGTGAGGGTTGAATCATCTTCCCAATCACCTTGTGGGGTAGGAGAGAGCAGAGAACCCTTTCTGGCTTTCGTATCTATTTCATTCACTGTAACGCGAGCTAGGAGGGGGAAAAGGAGGGGCGCCCGGGTGGCTCAGTCGGTTCAGCATCTGCCTTCAGCTCAGGTCATGATCCCAGGATCCTGGGATCCAGTCCCGCATCAGGCTCTCTGCTCATTGGGGAGCCTCCTTCTCTCTCCCTCTGCCTGCTGCTCCCCCTGCTTGAGCTCACTCACTCTCTGTCAAATAAGTAAGTAAGATCTAAAAAAAGAGAGAGAGATTGAGAAAAGGTTCCTGGCTGCTGCTGAGTGCTGCCCTCGAAAAGGCTGAAACCTGTGCTGGGGGCCGGGAGGGTGAAGCCACACACTCACCTGACAACATCCAGTCTTGCAACTGAGGGGGCAGCAGGCCCCTCCACTTTTCCTCCTGGCTTATGCCCAGACCACATGGCACGCCCATGGGTCCCCTGCTGGTGGTCGTGCATACGTGTGCTCACCTGGGTGGCACGCGGTCGCGGTTTGGGCTCTGGAGCAGGTAACCCTGCTGTACCACTTACTGGCCATGTAACCCTAAAGCCTAATAAGGGCAGTGCTAGTACTTATCTCGTAGGGACCTTAGTGTGGGCTAAATAAAATTAAGTGCGCATTTTGTGGATTGATTTTGATGGTGGTTGACGACAACCATGGTTTTGTCATCCCCATCGTCATCCTGCAGCGCAAAGACTTCCCCAGCAATAGCTTTTATGTGGTCGTGGTGGTGAAGACCGAAGACCAGGCCTGCGGGGGCTCCTTGCCTTTCTACCCCTTTGTGGAAGGTACACAGTGTACCCTGGGCCTCGGGGGTGGGGAGGGCTCGGTCGCTCCCCAGGAGGTAGAAGAACCTGCGTGGCTGATGGGTGGGTCCACCGGGATGTGACGTTTTGGCCCCGGACTCTCCCAGGCCTGGTCCCACAAACTTTTTAGCCAAGCTCCAGGCAGCTTCTTGTTTGACGTTCTGCTTCCAGATGAACCGGTTGATCAAGGGCACCGCCAGAAAACCCTGTCAGTGGTGGTATCTCGAGCAGTCACGTGTGAGTGTGGGTGGCTGAGTGAGGAAGAGGGAGGCTCTTCCTCTCAGACCGGTTGGGGTGGGGGGGGCTGACACGCAGACTGGCGGGCCTGGAAGGGGGAGTGTTCTTGGCAGCCTTCACGATGGGGGGTGGGTCCCAGGGTGGTGTAGTACAGAGTCAGACACTAATAATTGAAGTACTGAGTTCCAGTTCTCTCTTCACCCCTTGTGAGCCGTGCAGTCTCACTGAGCCTCAGTTTCCCTGTCTCTCTGTCTTGATGGTAATAGGATCTGTCCCAGTAGTCCCACCAAATTGTGAGGTTTAGCACAAAATTAGCTGGAAAGTGTTAGGCCCCTTAGTCATGCTCAATAAATATTTACCGAGTGATTGAATGGAGCCCTTTGTAAACTGGAAAATAGAACCTTAAAATAAGGGATTGTAACGGGAGGGGAAAGAAGCTGCCTGTCTTGTAGGAAATCTTTATTCCGCAAATATTTCTTGAGCACCGTCTTTGTGCCGGGTGTTTTGCATTGGCCAGAGTCCTCAGAGTTCCTGTCTGAAGAACAGGGGCCCACTTCTGGGCAGTGTGCTGAAGCTGTGAAGGGCAAAGGACAGTCACTGGGACCCCAGGACAGAGAAGCTTTCCTAGAGGATGCAGCCCCTGAGCTGTGTTTGGAAGGAAGCTGTGTTTAAAAACAGGATGGAGGGGGCGCCTGGGTGGCTCAGTGGGCTCAGGTCATGATCTCAGGGTCCTGGGATCGAGCCTTAGATTGGGCTCTCTGCTCAGCAGGGAGCCTGTTTTCCCCCTCTCTGTGCCTACTTGTGATCTCTTTCTCTCTCTCTCTCTCTCTCTCTCTCTGTCAAATAAATAAACAAAACCTTAAAAAGAAAAAGAAAGAAAAGAAAACAGGATGGAGATTGTGAGAAAGAAAGAGAGGAGAAAATTCTAGCTGAGGGAGCAATAGGAGGAGAGACAGGAATCACATCAGAGTTTGGCCTATTTCGGGGAACTGCCCATTGCTCACCCTGTCGGGCCCTTGTGTGCCATGGCAAGCATCCTTGGAAGGTCTGATGCTTCTTCTTACATCACATCTTCCTCTCTGCCCCCCCACAACAGCAGAGGCCTATGTTGGTGGTATGCTCTTTTGCCTGGGCATATTTCTCTCCTTCTATCTGCTGACCATCCTCCTGGCCTGTTGGGAGAACTGGAGGTAAAGCAGGGCCACTGGGCATCCCCCTTTTCTGGGGTGGGTTGAGCAGGGGAGCTGGCCTGGCAGGATCTAAGCCAGCCCAGGGCCCCAGCTCCACACCATCCTGGGGCATAGGAAGGCAGGTCCCTTTCAGGGTCAGTGCTCCATGGGCCTCTCCTCTGAAAACCAGCCCCTGCCCTCAACCTTCTACCCAAGCCAGGAAACCCCACATTGCTTCCCAGCCTGGGAAGAACCTTAAGGTCACAGACAGAGGACAGGGTTATGGGTGGAGAGGGTGGAAGCAGGCCAGTCCAGGGTAGGAGGGATCCTCATCCTGGCCCCTCTGGTTTGCCTCTGGATTCTGTTCCTGCAGGCAGAGGAAGAAGACGCTTCTGGTGGCCATGGACCGAGCCTGCCCAGAAAGCGGTACCTCCGGAGGCCTGGGCAGGGAGGGCAGAGTTTGCTCTGTGATTTTCTGGATGGTTCCCTCGGGGGCTGGTGGAGGAAAGGCCAGCTGGGGGCTTCTGGGTATTCAGATCGGGACTAACACTCTACAGATGGAAACAGGGCTGGGCTCTTGTGCCCCTGCGACCCTTACGTGCCCATCTTAATGGCTGTCACTCAGTTCATTCTCTGGGTCTAGCTACACTGTCTGTCCGCCTCAGGCAATACAGCTCAGAGTCCGGGGGCGGTTATTAACCTTTCATTCTCTCTCTTTTTCTTCCCTCCTTCCCTCTCTGTCTATCCTCCCTCCTGCTTGGGACCTTCTCTCTCAGCTTCTCTCCTTGGTAAGCTCCAGGGGCTGTGGGCAGAGGAGCTGAGGTCCAGAATGGGCGAGGGAGGGGATGCACCAGGGGGTCTGGGCGGGACCCGGGCTGTCCTAGCTGGTCATGTAGACACATCGGTTCGCTGACCACTGTCTCTGGAGTGAGGACAAAGGATGGCAAAGGCTTCTTCGGGGCCACTCGTGGGAGGCTGGGGCGGTCGGTGGGGGTGGGAGGTAGTGCGTTTGTCAGGATAGGTGCTTACTCTTTGCAGCTGCGTAGCTCCTCCGTGTCTCTTCTCTGGAGTCTCTCTTCTTGGCTGTGGGCCCCACTCTGTTGCCAGAGCTTAGGGGCCCCTGATTTCTCGTTGCAGGTCACCCTCGGGTGCTCGCCGACTCCTTCCCTGGCAGCTCCCCTTATGAGGGCTACAACTACGGCTCCTTCGGTACGTGTGAACGCCAGAGGTTGTCCTTGCCCACTCACAGCCTGGGCTTCTACCTCCAAGGCAGCAGAGTGGCCACGGGGTCCCTTCCGACCCCTGCCTCCCCGTCCTCTCCCACCGAGACCTCACTACGTCCCATGCCCCATCCCCCACAGAGAACAGTTCCGGGTCCACAGACGGCCTGGGGGATAGCACGGGCACCGGAGACCTGTCCTACAGCTACCAGGGTGAGTGAGGCAGGCGGGGCCTTGCAGGGCTGGAGCAGGCTGGGTGAAGCGTGGTGACGGGCACCCGCCTCTTCTGCCAGACGCTGGCACCAGGAAAGGGGCTGCTGGCTCCCTGCCCCTCTCCCCTCTCATGCTCTCTTCCTTGGCCCCACTTCCCGGTAACTTTCCCTTTCCTTTGAAGGGCACGACCAGTTCAAGCGGCGCCTCCCCTTTGGCCAGATGCGGCAGCTGTGCATTGCCATGGGTAGATGTGGGGTGGGGGGGCGCTGCTCTGCCAATCTGCTCCTGCCAGGGCCGTTGACCGGGGCCGGTAGGCTCCAGGGCCAGAGAGACGCTTTGTGCATGGCTTCCCCATCTAAAGCCAATAATTGCCTGCTCTTGTGTCTTTTGAGAGAAGCAGGCACTGGCCTTGATGCTGGTGGACTGGCACCCCAGCTACCCCTAGGCCAGATGTTCTGGTTTGCTGCCACGTTTGCCAGCATCCTCACTCCCTGGCCTGCTGGGGTAGGGCCTATGGGCAGGGGTATCATGTCCTGGCCTCTGGGGACTTCGCTCCAGCAAGGTAACAAGAGGAAGCTTCTGAAGGCACCAGAAAAGAACAGGAGCAGGTATCACCCTTGCTGTACCCCAGAGCCCACTGGGTCTCTACCAAGTGGGGGCCAAGGCCATGCCCTCTCAGAACCCACACAGCTGGGCACCTAATCAGCATGACTTCTGCCGAATTCAGTCCTGTTGCTTATGTCTGGGGCCCAAGGTCTGCTCAGGGTCCTGGCCTAGAAGTCCTATGTCAGTGAGGGGGACAGGGCTGGAGGGGTCCCTCTTTGGTGGCCTCTTCCCAGAACCCACCCTTGTTCCCCTTGAGGACTTAGGAGCACCTGTGATACCTTTGCCCTGGGCCTGAGCTCACCTCCACCCCTGCTCTGAGCCCACAGTTTGCCTCTGCCCATCGCCCAGTAATTGTGACAATTGCCCTAGGTGGGTGGGGACAGACCTTAGGTTCTGTGCCTGTGGGTTAACTGTTTCCTCCTGCCCACCCCAGATCGCTCCCTCGACCCCGTGGGCACTCGGCCTCGCCTGGACTCCATGAGCTCTGTGGAAGAGGATGACTACGACACGTTGACGGACATCGATTCCGACAAGAATGTCATTCGCACCAAGGTCCGATGCCCTGTGGGCTGGCGCTGGCCATGGGTTTCCCAAGGAAAGTAGATTCTGTGTTCAGGCCCCAGCACTGAGCCCCAGCTCCCTCTGGGGTGACATCTTAGGGGAACAAAGGGAAAGAGCTCAGCTGTGGCAGCATCGATCCCAGGAGAGGCTGACTCCGTTCCCAGCCCTGCCAGACTGACGGGCCAACAGCAGTGGGGTGGCCTTGAGCCGGGCCCTGCAGAATTATGGCCTGTGGGAGGGGCGGGGGGATTCTCTTGTTTTCCTCTACCTGGGCAAGAGGGGCTTCTCCAGTCTCCCGGGCAGTGGGAAAGCGGGGCTCACTGCAGCTTCTCCCCAGCAATACCTCTACGTGGCCGACCTGGCACGCAAGGACAAGCGCGTCCTTCGGAAGAAGTACCAGATCTACTTCTGGTGAGTGGGTGGAGTGGGCCAGGCCTCCTGTTACCGGCAGGGTGGCGTGGCCGTGTCTCGGGTTCGGCCTCCTCACCGCTGTCCCCCACCCCACAGGAACATCGCCACCATCGCGGTCTTCTATGCGCTTCCGGTGGTACAGCTGGTGATCACCTACCAGACGGTGAGAGGCCAGGCTGGCTCCCCTGGGCCCGTGCAGAGCACCCTTGCCGAGTGTCCCAGCCTGGGGCTCTGGCGTGCGCACAGGTCTTAGGTCACAGGACCTGGGTTCATAGCCTAACTCTGCCTCATGGGCTGGGTGACCTGGAGCGCGCTCAGGGAGCTTCAGTGTTCTCATCTGCAAAATGGGGCCGTTCAGTAACGGTGACGGCACCTTCCCCAGCTTGTTGCGGGGTTTACGCAACTAGGATCATAGGACTTTGTAGGCCTTGGTTTCTCTTCCTTTTTCTCTGGGCTGTGATGCAAGACCCTCTGTCATGGTCATGCCCCGTGATCTTGGGCTCCACGTAGTGCGAGGGGCGGGGACTGTGCCAGAGAGGGCTGGCCCGGCCAGCCACTTGTGTGGCACTTTGCCATCCTGCCACGTGGGACTGCGTGGTGTGGCCCAGGCCTGGCTCCCTCTTGCCTGGGCTCCGGGCCAAGTCAGGTGTTTCAGCAGCCCCTCCCGCCGCCGTGCCCCGCTGCAGGTGGTGAATGTCACTGGGAATCAGGACATCTGCTACTACAACTTCCTCTGCGCCCACCCGCTGGGCAACCTCAGGTGGGGGTCTTCGGGAGTGAGCTAGGGATTGGGGGTGGCAGGGGAGGCGGGGAGGGCTCCGCCAACGCCTACCGCAGGTAGGGCCGAGGCCATGCGCCCCTGTCCCTCCTTCCAGCGCCTTCAACAACATCCTGAGCAACCTGGGGTACATCCTGCTGGGGCTGCTCTTCCTGCTCATCATCCTGCAGCGGGAGATCAATCACAACCGGGCCCTGCTGCGCAATGACCTCTACGCCCTGGTGAGACAGCACCTGCCACAGAGGCCTCGCCGCCTCCAGGCCCTTTCTAGCAGGCGTGGCCCAGCCCACATGCCCCACCACAAGCCACACCGTTCCTCTCTCCTGCTCCCCATCTTTGGGTCCCTCCCTCCGTCCCTCTTTCCCCTTCTCTGTCCTTCCATCCCTCCCCTCCCCCTTCCTGCCTCACCTTCTCTCTCCCTTCCCTTCTCCCCACAGGAATGTGGGATCCCAAAACACTTTGGCCTGTTCTACGCCATGGGCACAGCGCTGATGATGGAGGGGCTGCTTAGTGCCTGCTATCATGTCTGCCCCAACTATACCAACTTCCAGTTTGGTGAGTGGGGCCTCCTGCTTCCCTGGCTGCACCGGGAGCAGGGACCTGCCTGAGGTCCTCCACCGTCCCCGGGTCCCCCGCAGGGATCCCCAACACTCAGCCCCTGTGGGAGACTCCGGAGCTGGGCTTCCTGTGGGCACACATGTCCTAGTTTTATAGTAAAGAGGCAGCTGGGTGCTACCGCATTCCTTTGTTGAGTGTTTTCTATGGAAAAGCAAGGGTAAACGCCGAGACAAGGAACATACTTGAGCTCTGGTCCCTGATCTTAGGGTGCTCAGGCTAAGTTGTCCTTGCTGTCAGGGGAGGTCAGACTGGATGCCGGCCAGTGGGGCCGCAGTGTGCTGTCCTAGGGACAGTGAAGGGACTGGCGTTCAGCCCGCTGCCCTCCTGCTCTGTGGCCATGGGAAGGTGTTGGGCCTTTCTCGGCCCCGCAGGCTGTCTGGGCTGGGAGTTCATTGCTGAAGTTTGGTGGATGTGTTTGTAGCTCACGTTCCTGTCCCCCAACCCAGACACGTCATTCATGTACATGATTGCTGGGCTGTGCATGCTGAAGCTCTACCAGAAGCGGCATCCAGACATCAACGCCAGTGCCTACAGCGCCTACGCCTGCCTGGCCATCGTCATCTTCTTCTCCGTGCTGGGCGTGGTGAGGCCCTGGCCCACAGTACCCACCCCGCACGCACCCCCTATCCCGTCCCTGAGGTGCCTTCCCTGGGCCTGCCCGGAGAGCCCCAGCCCCGCTGCTCGGGAGGAAGGGTGGGCTGGGGTAGCGGCTCTCCTCAGCACCTCCTCAGCCCTGCCTACGGCGGCCCCCGGCAGGTCTTTGGCAAAGGGAACACAGCGTTCTGGGTCGTCTTCTCGGTCATTCACATCATTGCCACCCTGCTCCTCAGCACACAGCTCTACTACATGGGCCGCTGGAAGCTGGGTGAGGGCCTGCCCGGGGTAGGGCGTGGGGGTCTGGGCAGCCGGGCCCCTGGAAGGAGGGGTCGGTGGCCTTGGGAACCCGCACTCACTTCCGACTTTGGGTTCTGCCCTCTTGCCGGGGTCCCTGGAAGAATCACAGTGGGAGGAGTTGGATGAGGGTTGGCACAGCCATGCTCTCCGAAGCCCTGGGGTTCTCTCTGCTGGCGTGGGCCAGGGGCCAGGAGAGAGTGGTGCCTGTGCCCGTCAGCTCGGTCCCTTCTTGCAGACTCAGGGATCTGCCGCCGCATCCTCCACGTGCTCTACACAGACTGCATCCGGCAGTGCAGTGGGCCCCTCTACGTGGTACCGGCCCCGCCCCAGCCCTCTCAACTCCTCTGTCCTCTCTCCTCCCTCTGGGGTGGGGGGCGGGGCACTGCTGACAGCCCAGGGGAGGGGGGGCAGCGGCTGACTTGGGCCTTCCTCCACTTCTCTCCCTCTCTCTCTTCCCCGCTCTCAGTCCTCGTTTCTCTGCTTCCTTCCAGGACCGCATGGTGCTGCTGGTTATGGGCAACATTATCAACTGGTCGCTGTGAGTCTGGCCATGGCCTGTGGTAGCCTGGCTGGGGACTGGGCCAGCCACTGGCTGCCTTGGGGGCCATGAACAAAGTCTCAGCTTTGGGCATGAGAAATGGGAGCTGAGGAGAGAAATGTTGGCACCTCGGGTTCTAGCATTTCTGTGGGCCTCTGAACCCAGCCTCACGTCATCATAAAATGTGGGGGAGGGGTGAGGGAGAGCCCTTGCCTTGCTCTTGGTCCTCCCTGGCCTCACCAGCATTCCCTCCCTTTGCTAGAGCTGCCTATGGGCTCATCATGCGCCCCAATGATTTCGCCTCCTACTTGTTGGCCATTGGCATCTGCAACCTGCTTCTCTACTTCGCCTTCTACATTATCATGAAGGTGAGTGGTGCTGGGCCTCTGCCACCAGGTGCCCTGCCTTTATGGGATGGAGCCAGGCATGGCCTGCTTCCGGTTAGCACTGAGAGGGGGAGTTTTTCCTTCAACTCTGCCATGAGGTCTGAGGAGGGGAGAGGCTAAAGTCTCCTGCATGTACTCCAGCTGCATCCAGAGACTTCCCTCCTCCAGGAGTGGCCCTGTGGGTGGCAAGAGCCCCGTGCAATGCAGGGGGGGTCTGAGCTGGGGGTCACCAGGTCTGCACAGGCGGGGGCCTCTGACAGCTGGTGTGAGAGGAGCCTCTGCACCAGGAGAGCCCCCGGCCAACGCGCCCCGCCAGCACGGGGCTCTGCGCACCTGGGGGCCTAGCTAGGGTGGATGTAGGGGTGAGGACCCCAGGCTGCTGGCGTGGGACACATTCACTGTGTAGCTACATAAGGTGACGGTGCGAATCTAGGAAGGCTTCCCGAAGGATCCATCCTGTGTGCTGAGAAGTGGCACAAAGGGCGGGGTGGGGTGCGGGGAATGGGCCAGGCCAGGGTCTGGCCCTCAGGCTGCTCTTCCCTCCCACAGCTCCGCAGCGGGGAGCGGATCAAGCTCATCCCACTGCTCTGCATCGTGTGCACGTCCGTGGTGTGGGGCTTCGCGCTCTTCTTCTTCTTCCAGGGACTCAGCACCTGGCAGGTGAGGAGCGACCCGCCGAGAGGGTAGGGCTCGTCCGCAGGCTCCCTGTGAGCCCACCCAGGGCCCCTTCTCTTCACAAACATAGTTTGTGTGTGCTAACCCCGCCCCTTCACAGCCGCCTTTTCACTTAACCCTCCTAATAGTCAACACACCAGCATGGGGCTGTCCCCCCACCCCCACCCCCGTTTTGCCTAGGAGGCCGCTGAGGTTCAGAGAGGCCAAGGGACCTGCCCAAGGTCACACAGCCAATGAGTGGCACAGCTGGGTTTTGAAGCTGGAAGTGCCAGGCTCTCCCCTCTGGCCTCGCAGGCACCTGCCATGATTTGGGTTTCGATTCTGTGGTCAGAACCAAGCCTGCTGGGTCTCTGCCTTTGAAGCACTTAGAATCTAGTTCAGGAGAGACCATCGGTTCCTGGACTGCTCTTTGCGATATGATGCACAAGCTGAGGCGGATAGGCAAGGACGGGAGAGGGAATGGACCCGAAAACAGAGGACAGAGTTAGGAGGTCCAGGAAAGCTTCCTTGCGGAGGCAGACCTCGCTCATGGCCTTCACAAGACCTTGGGTGATGAGAAAGGGCCTGTGGCCCAGCGATGCTGTGACCAGACTCACGACAAGAGGCAGAACTAGACGAGGCAGATTTGGGGTCAGAGAAAGCACGAATTTGGGGGCTGAGTGAAGACTGAAGTCCCGAGGGCAGGATGGTTTTCGTCTCAGTGGCCTCAGCATGTGGCACGGACGGCCCCCAGATGCAGTGATGTCCAGGCAGGGTTAGTAGGGTAGCGTTATGGCAAGCAGGGAGGACCCAGAGTGCTGCAGGTCGCGGCGCACAGTCCTGGCTCCGGTCCTGGGCGGCGTGGAGGGCTGTGTGGCCTGCCGGTAAGGCTCTGGAGAACAAGTGAGCCCGGAGTTGCCGATGGGAGCAGGGGCAGAAGCCAGCATCCTCCGGGAGAAATCTGTCACAAAAAGCCCATTCTTAGCTGTGGGAGACGAGGGCAAGGGTGAGTTGGGAGGACGGTGCGCTCACGCCTGGCACGGGCCGCAGCTTGGCCACGGGCAGCCACAGGCGGGTCTGGTCCAGCCTGGGTGGGCGCGCCCCAGGCAGCTCTCCCTCTTCCTCCCCAGAAAACACCTGCCGAGTCCCGGGAGCACAACCGCGACTGCATCCTCCTGGACTTCTTTGACGACCACGACATCTGGCACTTCCTCTCCTCCATTGCCATGTTTGGGTCATTCCTGGTCTGTGAGGCTGTCCTGCCCCAGCACGGGGGTGGGGTAGAGGCCGAGGTTGCCCCGTGGCCTGTGCCTGACTCGCGGTCCTACCCCACAGGTGTTGCTGACGCTGGACGACGACCTTGACACCGTGCAGCGGGACAAGATCTACGTCTTCTAGCGGGAGCCAGGCCCCTTGCTTTACTCACGGGGGGAACCCCCCGAGCTCCTCTGCCTCACTGCCTAGAGCCTCTGTAGCTCTGGGGGTGTAAGTCCTCACCCTGCGGCCCAGCGCGGGTGGTGGTGGGCCCGCGAGGTCTGGCCCAGACTTGGCCTGGGACGGTCGTGGGGGGAGCTGTGAGCCTTGTGGCTATCCTCTCCTGGGGAGGAGGCCCGCTCCCCTAACACCCCAGATGTTGGCCAATGGCTGCTGCTTCAGTGTTGAGAGCCTCTCATGGGCCCTGTCCGTTGGCTCTCCGTTTGTTCCTCTTCAGGATGAAGGAGAGAGTGTTGTTGCCCTGCCCATCTCACACCTTGCATTCCGCCCGTCCTTCCCCTCCTCAGGAGCCTGCGATCCCAAGCCCTTTTTTTCTTCCTGATCTCCAGTCCAGGGCCTGGTTGGGCCTGATTCTCTGTCCTGCACCAGGGCCCCACTGCTTTTTGGGGCCGTCCCCGACTGCCATCACTGCCCGCTTCAGTCGGGAGGAATGGGGGTGTAGGATTTTGGAGGCTGGCCAGCTGGTGCCAGGCTTTCGGTGCTAAGGCCTAAGAGGGGCTGCAGCCAGTGCTGCCTCCTCCCTCTGACCTGTGCTTGGGACTGGCTCTGTAGTAGTAAGGATCAGTGCACGTGGGAGAGTCGCTTTGGTCTGAGGGGTTGGATTCAGAGGTCAACTTCCTATCCCATCAGCCCCCAGACTGACGTTGGCACCAGGATCGGAGGGAGAGATCAGTTCCCCCTTTCCCTTCCTTTTTCTTTCCAGCCCTCCGTCCTGCCAAGCC
Source organism: Mustela nivalis (assembly GCF_964662115.1). Classification (NCBI taxonomy): domain Eukaryota; kingdom Metazoa; phylum Chordata; class Mammalia; order Carnivora; family Mustelidae; genus Mustela; species Mustela nivalis. The sequence goes on from NC_139028.1 coordinate 20,952,894, forward strand.
CCATTTGGGGGCCTTTCAGTGCCATTGACGCTGCCCAAGAATGTCCAGGAGCAAAGGAGGGGGATACAAGGCGCCCAGCTCCTCCTGCCTCCTCACAGCCGTGGGAGCCCCAGTGCCTATCTTAGAAGGAGGCTCAGGAAGGGACACCATGTTCCCCTCGGTGTCCCCGGTCCAGCCTCACTCTGGGACCCAGGGCTGGCTTCCGTGTTTCCGTCCTGTCTTCGGCCCAGTTTTGTGTTAGTCACACACACATGTATGTGTAGGAGTTTACACTGAGTTGCCCCAGCTCTGGGCCCCTGGCTGCTGTGGTCCCTCGATCCCCATCACCCTACCTGGTCCGTGCCAGATGCCAAGGCTGGGGGAGGTCCGGTCGGGCCTCTGCCTTGGGGATGGGAGCGTGTTTTATTCTGCCCAACTTGTTTTTATGGCTCTCCCTGGGACTGGGGAGAGGAGGTGGATCTGGATCTTTTTTCAGAACTCCATTCAATGTCTGTGTCCATGCTACGGTTGCGTTTCTGTTTTCTATGAACAAGTCTGCATTCAATTAAAGAAACAACCAGACGTGCTTCTCAGGCCCCTCTTTGCTCCCCCTTTCCAAGTGGAGGTGTTGGAGGGAGGGTGGGACAGAGGCCTTCCGTTTCCCAGCTCTGCTGGTCTGCCCTTCTCTTTTCAAGAAAGTAGAGTCCCCCTTGTTTTCCCCATGTGTCCTTGAGTCCCCCGTGTCTCTTCTCCCCTTTGAGCAACTGCCTCAGTTCAGGAAACATGTACCAGGGGCCTGCACCGTGCCAGGCACGGTGCTGGGCAGAGAGGATGGTGGAGTGAAGAAGTCGTAGCGTTGCCGTCTCGCCACTGAGATCCGCCGCTCCCCCCAACCCCCGCCACCTTACCTGGCAAATGGCAGCAGCCTCTGCCCACCTGGCCCCTCACCTTCAAGGCAGGCCAGCTTCCCTTCTGGCCTGAGCCTCTCCCAGCCTGGCAGACTGTGGGTGCAGCCAGTGCTCCCTGACTGTGACTTTAATGGACAGGAGAAGGCAGAATGAGGCAGGGCTGGTTCTCCAAGGAACACAAAGTGGTGATTATATAATAGGGAAGTGTGCATGTGGATGGCAGGCAGGCTCCCAGAAGAGGGAATTTGGGAACAACCCTAGAAAGTTGATTTAGATTCCAAACAGGCCTAGGAGGCCAAGATTTGGGGGGCCAGGAAGCTGGTGAATTCAGACCTAACCTGAGGTCCGCCTTCCTCTAGCTGATCCCCTCCCTGCTGTTCCCAGAAGCCACCACTGGGGGGCACTCCAGCTCTGTCCCTGGGCTCTGGCCTTAGGAGGCTGGCTGTGGTGGGCGTCCCCTCCACCGTCCACCGCCCCTTGCCAAGCGCAGCTGCGCCTCTCCTAGAGGGTGTCCAGGGTGTGGCGGAGAGTGTTAGCCCCTCCCTGTTAGGCCGCTGTAGGGAGAGGGTTGGGGTGGTCTCACAGCGGGCAGCCCAAGGGACCCCACTGGCAGTCTCTTACCTTCTTCGGGGACCCCTTCCCCAGACCCCTGAGACCAGCTCTAAGCCACGGTATGAGTGGGTCTGCTTCCAGGAGTGGTGGAGTCCAGTCTGTTCTCTAGGGTCGGGAGGGAGGGAAGGATAGCAGCCTCGGAGCCTCCCACCCAGCGCTGGTGTCTCAGCCCGGCCAGGCCTTAGAAATCCTCCAGCTAGGGGCTAGGGGCCAGGGTCGACTGAGCTGCGGCGGAGCCCTCAGATTCCGCCCCCAGCGAAAGCGGGGAACTCCAGACCCACCACAACGGGACGCTCTCAACTTGAGCAGAGTGGGACAGCTGAAGGAGGGGGTCTGCCAGCCTCTCCCCTCCCACACGGGGGCCAGCAGGGACACCCAGCTTCTGCCACTCGTGACATCCCCACCCACGTGGCCTTGAGTAAGAGATTTATCTGAAAATGAGGTTAGTAATTACGCTCCCACGATATAGCCCTGAGGATTAAATGAGAACATTTGCAAAGCATTTCCCTGGCATGTTGTAGGTTCTCAGTAAAGTTTAGTTCCTATTTCCAACTGGAGCGAAACCCCCAGGAGGACAGGGTGGCTGGTTAGTCCGATCCCCCCAGCTCTTTCCCCCTCTCTCTGGCCAGACCCTCTAGAATTTCCCCCCCCCCCGACCTCAAACTCAGGGGCAGGGAGCAGTGAGGAAGGAGCCTCGCTAAGTCCAGAGAGCAGGGGAGGCCTTCATGGTCCTGCCCATAAAAGGCTTTTCCCGGCGGCTTCCCAGCCGGCAGCTCAGCTCCGCCCCGCCCGCTCCATCTCCAAAGCACGCAGAGAATGTCTCGGGCAGCCCCCGGCAGACTGCTCCAACTTGGTGTCTTTCCCCAAATATGGAGCCTGTGTGGAGTCACTGGGGGGGCCGGGGGTGGGGAACAGGCTGGGTTCTTCTAGCAGGGAGGGGGCCGAGGGGTGAGCCAGCGGGGGAGGCTGACATCACCCCGGCAGCAGCCCTTTAAACCCCCCACTCAGCCAGCGCCCCATCCTGTCTGTCCAAGTTCAGACACGGAGTGCTCCTTCCCTCCTGCGAGCCCGAGGAACCCCTGTAAGTGCATGTATCTCTGGGTTGGAAGGCAGACAGGCTAGGGCTTGACGGTAGCAGTAGGGGTCCTGGGGACAGGGCCTTCGGGGGTCCTGGTCTCCAGCTTCCTGGGTGGAGAAGGCCACCCTCTCTGTTAGTGTGCATTCCTGATCTCCAGTTGGGGAGGTGTCCTATTTGATGGTGGGGATGAGCCTGCCAGATCCCATCTTGCTCAGACTGGGGAGCCCGGGGCAGGTGGAAATGTTGAGGGTGACTTGGCTGATGCAGAGGGACTGATGGTAAAGACCCTGATGCCTGGGGTGTGGCAGGGGGCTCCGGTGTTCAGCCCTTCGTCATGCCCATGGGGTGTGTGATGGGCTCGAGGTGTTGGGTTAGACACAAGCTGTGTTTGTTGTCCATCCAGGAGGCTGTGCAAGGGCGTGGCAAGTTCTCCAGTGCTGGAGAGCGTGGGCCCATGGGTGGGTACCCAGGGCCTGAGCAGCAAAGGAGAAGCTCCGGGGAGCCACTGAGGCAGCGGGGAGGGCCGCAGGCAGGTGGGCAAGGGCACAAGAGGGCCTTTTCTGGACACATGGCTCCTTCCATCCTCTGAAAATGGGAGGTGGCCCGCTGCAGGCAGAGGGGTAAGGGATGGGTCCTGCGGGAGTTTTGCAGTGTTGGCCTGGGTGGGCCTGGGACCCTGGGCCCTTTCAGAAGGATCTGGCTGCTTCCCCTTAGTGTTTGCTATCCAAGGGGTAGCAGTGAATAGCTGCTAGAGAAGCTGCACTTCTCTGCTGCCAGAACTGAGATAATCCCGACCTCTGGTCGAGTCAGAAAGCACCAGAGGCTTGCTCCTGTCTTCCGAGAGAGGGGGGCCCGGCGGTCCTGCAGAGACCCCTGGTGCTGCTAGTAGTTGGGGGTTCCTGCTAGTAGCAGGTACACGCTGTCCCTTTACAGCTGGACTTTATTCTTTCTCTGGGTGGAGGGGGAAGCTGACAAGAGCCACAGAGCAGGGGCTGTCCTGCCTGTCCTGTCCCAGGAGGCTTTATCAAGAAAGGCTCCTCGGTGATTTGGCTGGCGACCCTCTCCCTCTCCCTCTCCTCTTCCCAGCAGCACATCTAGGTGGGACTGGTTGGAGGCCTTGGTTGGAGGACTGAGAGGGATTTCTTGGAACTCTCCACTTTCAGACTCTTCACCAGAAGGGAGAAGGGTGGGGTGGGTGGGGTGCCTTTCATCCCCTTCCCTGTTCTTTATTTTTTTTTTTTAAGATTTTATTTATTTATTTGACAGACAGAGATCACGAGTCACAGAGAGGCAGGCACAGGGGGTGTGGGAAGCAGGCTCCCTGCTGAGCAGAGAGCCCGATATGGGGCTCGATCCCAGGACCCTGGGATCATGACCAGAGCCCAAGGCAGAGGCTTTAAGCAACTGAGCCACCCAGGCGCCCCTCCCCCTCCCTGTTCTGATCAAAATCCAAATATTGTCTCTGGATCTACAGGCTGCAACTTTGCGTTCTTGTCACAGTGGGCCTCGATACCACTGTCTGCTCTGAGTTTCCTAGACTGGAAGCTGCAGGGGGTGGGGGGCACTCTGCCTTGGCCTGTTCTTCACAGGCCCAGCCCACTGTCTGGGAGGGAGGGCAGATGGGAGGCCAGGTCGGTTGGAGAGTGGGGGGGAGGGGCAGGCTTGTGGAAGGTGGTGGGTGCCTGGACCACAGGGATGCGTGCTGCCTTCCCCGGGCTGGTGGGTGAAGGCTGAGCCGGGCCGGGCTGCAGGGTGGGCCCAAGGTACCTGGTCCCAGCTGACTCATGGGTTTTGACCACTAGTCTTTGCCCCCCTGGTGGTTGGGAAGCTGGGAAGCAGGTGTGAGACCCACACCCCGCAGGCGCAGGCGGGGAAGGAAGGGGTGGGGCCCTTTAGAGGGAAACAGAGCAGAGACTGCTTTGGGATTCTCTGGGTGTCAGCTGGCAGGGGAGAGGGCTGGTGGTGCTCAGAGGGGGCCCAGCCCTCTGGGGCTTTACACCTCCTGAGAGAAGGGAGAGTTTAGATGAGTTCTTTGTCTCCACCTTTGCTGTCCCCTCAGGGGATGACTTGGAAAAGAATGAAAGGAACAGTTTTTGTCCCTGGGTCAGGGCCAGCAGTCCCAGGTCGGCACCCGGAGGCGACTTAACAAGACAGTGGCTCCGTGAAGGCAGAGCCCTCTGAGAGAGATCCCCGCCTCCCCGGGGCACAGACAGGGAACTTGAATGCAGGGAAGTTGTCAGCTGGAGGGGAAGAAGGGTAGGGCAGCTGACCGGGGAGCACTGGCAAGCGAGGACTTTCACTTGGCTGTCCACGGTGGCGGGGAGTGGGGAGAAGGTCTGCCTCTGGCCAGAGAGGGAGTCGGCGTAGCGTGCTGCTACCCCTTCCTCAGCCCATTCTCTCCCTCCCAACCTCTGACTTCTCTGAAGCCAGGCGATGGGTCGGGCCTCATTTGGTACCTTTCTCGGAGGGAGGGCTCTCCCAGGGAGCTCTGAGCACCACCCCTGGGTGACCACTGCAGCCAGGTCTGGTTCCTCGGACCAGCCACCTTGCAGGCCTTGCTCCTGTAGACTTTCCCCCACACTACGAGGCTCTCCCGAGCAGGGCCAGTCCTAGGCCTTAGGGCAGCAGCTGGCGGCTGGTCTACACAGGGAGGGGCTCCCCATGTTCTGGCTGGCAGATTCTTGGCTCTGGGGGGGTCCCTGGAGGGCTCTGGCTCCTCAGTTGCTCTAGCTACTAGGGTGGCGGGAGCCGGGGGCACAAGGGGAAGTCCGTGGGTCTGTCAGTTCTCTCTCTCTTCTGGGCCACCTGAGGAAGTGCGGCTTCTTGACCAAAGGCTCATGGGTTCTGCTGGCTTCCTCGGCCTTGCCAGGGGTGGGTAAGCTGGAGCCTCTTCTGCAGCTGCAGGCCGGAGGCCAAGCTGAGCTGGCAAAGAGCAGGCGTTCTGCGGTTCCAGCTTTGGGGCTAGAGGCTAAAGCGGAGGGAGAAGGTAACTATAACTTCAGGTGGAAGCAGCAACCCCCCCCATGCCTACCTGGACAAGGAAACCTGCTGCTCTCTTATTGTGCCAGGGCAGGGGGTCATGTGGCCTCCTCTGTGGCCTCTAATGCCTCTGTGGCCAGTCTTGGCAAAGAAAGAAGGCTCTAGAGCAGTGGTTGTCAAACTCTGGCCCGTATGCCAAATGCAGCCGCTGTTTGTCAAGTTTTATTGGCTCAAAGCCATGCTTCCTTGTTTACGTATTGTCTGAGGCTGCTTTCACGCTGCAGTGGCGGAGACCATACGTCCTGCGCAGCCTAAGATGCCTGCCACTGTCTGGTGGTCACAAAGTCAGTTTACTACCCTTGCTCTGGACTTCCAAAGATCTGGTGTCCTGTTTCTCTGGTCCCTAAGTTCAGAGAGGCTCCCTGGATGGAGAGGATGATGGGCAGTGCCATGAAAACAAAATGAGCAAACCAGGGGAGGTAAATCAATGTCTAGGACAGATTGGCCCCGCCCCCTCCATCCCCCTGGATCTCCACGGCCTGCTTAGCACAAGCGAGAGCCGAGTTGTTCTCTGACCCTCTGACCTCCCTTCTCTGGCCGGCGCTGCTTTAGCTCTCTCACAACATGGCCAACAAGGGTCCTTCCTATGGCATGAGCCGCGAAGTACAATCCAAAATCGAGAAGAAGTACGACGAGGAGCTGGAGGAGAGGCTGGTGGAGTGGATCATAGTGCAGTGTGGCCCCGACGTGGGGCGCCCGGACCGCGGGCGCCTGGGCTTCCAGGTCTGGCTGAAGAACGGCGTGGTGAGTGGCACCCTGGAAAGGGGGGCTGGGGCTTCGCCATCCTGCTGGGCTTGCGGGGCAGGCACCCCCAGCTGAGTGCTAAGCTGTGTTCTGTGCCCGGCAGATTCTGAGCAAGCTGGTGAACAGCCTGTATCCTGACGGCTCCAAGCCAGTGAAGGTGCCCGACAACCCTCCTTCCATGGTCTTCAAGCAGATGGAGCAGGTGGCTCAGTTCCTGAAGGCAGCGGAGGACTACGGGGTCACCAAGACTGACATGTTCCAGACTGTTGACCTCTTTGAAGGTACAAAGAGAAGAGGGGGTGGAGGCGGCAGGTAGAGGACAGGAAGCTGAGGCAGAGGGGACAAGGAGTGGTCCAAGCTTGCCACCACACGTCTGCAGAGTGGGAATGGGATGTGCCGAGAGAATGCCAGCCACACTCGAGGGCATCGTAGGATCTGCTGCAGCCTCCTCATCCCCCGGGTTGGCCAGTTTTCGGGGGGGGGGGCAGGCCCTGCTGTGGAGTCCTGTGGACGTGGACCTGAAGTTCACCGCCCCCCCCCATTCCTTTCTTTATTCTCCCAGGCAAAGACTTGGCAGCAGTGCAGAGGACCCTGATGGCCCTGGGCAGCTTGGCGGTGACCAAGAATGATGGGCACTACCGTGGAGACCCCAACTGGTTCATGAAGTACGTGGCCACCAGGGTTCTTTGTGCGCTAAGCATGTATCTCTGTGTGAGATGGGAGGTGGCCTGAGCTAACCTGGGGCAGCAGATAGCTGGGAAGGTACAAAGTGAAGGTCTAGGCTAAGGGGAAGATGGGTCCCTGCTGCTTGCCAATGTCCACGGCCCGTGGGACACGTGAGGTGAAGGAAACAAGAGAAGTGAGATGGGGGCCCTGGGATGAGACTAGGATTGACAGAGGAAACAGAACCCAGGTGGAGAATGTGCAGTCCTGGTGAGTCTTTATCCTGGTTTTCCCACTTCTAGGAAAGCCCAGGAGCATAAGAGGGAATTCACAGAGAGCCAACTGCAGGAGGGCAAGCATGTCATTGGCCTACAGATGGGTAGCAACAGAGGGGCCTCGCAGGCTGGCATGACGGGCTACGGACGACCTCGGCAGATCATCAGTTAGAGGGAGTGGGCCAGCCCCTGGCCCTGCCCTTCCCAGCTCGCCGGCCGCAGCCATCCTGCCTAGCCCACTCACCCACACCGTGTAGTTCCTTCAGCCCCGGCCAAGCTTCGAGGCTCCGTCACTGAGTAAAGGTGACCACACTTGGGCAGCTCTTCCCCACCCCTCAGCCTCCGCCCAACTTCTTATCCCAAAGCACTACTCCCCTAACCCTCCTCCCAGCTCCCCTACCGTCTCCCACCATCTCCCGCCTCCCGCCACCCTGGGCCGGGCAATGGAGGGGGGACATGGGCCGGGGGCAGCTGGTAGGGGCAAGTCCACCATCCTCCTTGGCCGCAGATTCCCATTGAAGGAAACCCAGCCCAAACTCTCGTGTTTTTTTTTTTGGTTTTTTTTTTGCTGGAATATTTTGGAGGTTGAAATTCAAAAAAGAAACAAATATATACATCAATCTTTTCTCAGGCCTGGCTGGCAGAGTTTGATTTGCCCTAGTCACTTCCGGTTCCACCAGCTATGAGCAGGCAAGAGGCAGGGAACATTTACATTTTCCTGGCTGTCAGCTCTGAAGGACCCCCCCAATTCAGGGATCCCAGGGCGGGTCAGCTTCCTTCAGAGGCCCAGGCAGAGGAGGAGTGAATCTCAGGGACGGGGACCGAAGGCCAAGAGGAGCGACATTCATGAGCTCTGGGAGGCAGATGAAAGGGGACGCGGAGCGGCAGAGTTGCGTGGAAGGTTTTTATTTTGGAAAAGCTGTGCAGAAAAACATTCAACCAAATGTTGCTGCGAAAAGAGAAACCCAAATCTTAAGCGTTAAAAAAAAAAAATTTAGATCAACTAGCTCCGAAGAGGGGAGGAGGCCAAGGCCGGGAGGAGTCCTAGCTGGTCAGGCAGATAGCTGGCCTCCAGCGGGTAAGGCCATTTCCCTGAGCGCTTTGCAGAGGAAGACAGGGCATTCGCAGGGCTGGAGTGGCAGTGGCGGACCCCTGTCGTACTGCTGCAGACCTGCCCCGCAGGCCCTGGGGAGCCGTGCCCAACCTCCTGGCCTTGCCAGGAGTGTCGTACCGATCCCTCAGGGTGGAGGGTGGGGGGCGATGGTGGAGGAGTCAGGGCTGTGTTCAAGGTTGGCTTCTGATCAGGGCTTAAGGAGGCAGCGGCTTTCAGGGTGAGTGTGCTGGGCCAAGGGCTAACTATCATACCAGTAGGTCCTAGGCTCCAGGTAGAGGCAGGAAGGGGAGGGATGCACAGGAAAAGATTGCTCTTTCTAGGTCCTGGGTCATTAAAAGGACAGGCATATACCCACCCGCCCTTCCCAGCCTTCACCCTGAGCCCTGTTCCCCTGTGACCCTGTGGACGTTTCTGCGGAGAGACTCCTCTGGCCATAGCAGCCGCCGCCCCACCCATGCATGGATGAGGGTCCCTCTGACCCACATCACCGGCTTGCCCAGGAGAAATGAGGAGACAGGCCTGCCCCATGGGGGGGGGCGCCGAGCCCTTGGTCAAGACCTTCTAACCGGAAGCTCCTGTCCAGTCGGAGGAAGATCCAGTGGCCATGGCCACACTGTTCACACGGCACGATTCCTCAGAAGGCCCTCGGCCTCCCTGAATGTAGTCAGAGGGTGCTCTCCAGCCTGTGGATTCCCGATGGGAGCATCAGGCCGCCTTCTCTCCGGGGCTCCCGGGACTTCAGAGCAGGCTTCCAAGATTCTCCAGCTTTGGGAAGGAAGAGTCTGTCCCATATTGAGCCTGTTGGGCCTTGGGTCAGCAAATCTGCTCCTCCTTCCCCTGCAGCAGGTCTGGGGCTAGGTGATGATGAGGGCAGTTCAGGGTACTCCTGTCCTGGGATAGGCCCCAGGCCCCTGGATCCAGCAGGTCTGGGGCAAGGAGCTCAGAGGTGGTGGGAGGGCCCTCACTTTCTGTCTCCACTCCGTCTGGATCCTTGCTGTTGCAAAGTGGCACTGATTCTAGCTCTGTCCCCTCTTCCCTGGCTTTTTGGCTTCGTTGGGGCCAGTGGCAGGGTCCACTCCTGCAAACTCGGTGAGAGGCCACATTCCTCTGGCTCAGATAGATTTCCAGCATGTAGTACACGGTCCAGAAGATGGTAAAACTGCCTACCAGCACCAGGGTCTGGGGAAAAGTCAAGCACCCAAGTTAGGGATGGTTTCCCAAAGCCTGTGGCTTTTCTCAACCCAGAACAATGAGCTCAGAAAATCTCACCTTCGGGACTGCCTCTCCCACCCCAAAGCCCTTGCCCCCACCCAAGAAGCTCCCTCTTAGATCTAGTAGTCGAGTGGGGGCCCAGCCAGCTCCTTGCAACCCGTCACTTCTCAAGTCACCTGGAGTACCCCAGCAAGGTCCAGACCCCCCAGGACACTCCTGCCCTCCCGCCTGCCTGGAGCTGGAGGCTGGGCCCTCGTACCTTGAGGGTGTTAGGGGTGATGGTGTAACCGTTTTCCTCGGGGATTTTCAGCCCAGGAGGGCAGGGCAGAGTGAAGCCGTCATGCAGGTATTTTCCACTCATGGCACTTTCTAATAGTCTGTGCAGAAGAAAAGAGAGGAGGACGCCCTCCTGAACTTGGTTCCCTGACCCCTGGCGTCACTGATTCTCCCACTGCACAGCTGGGGAGGGAGGAAGGCCCATAGCAAGAAGGGGTCCCAGGGCGGTGGAGCTCCCTGCATGGCTTCTACTGGCCCCAGGAGCTGCCTCCCCCCACACGTGTGCCCGGAACCCACCTTTGCCTGTCCCTGATGTCCACTGGACTCCACACAGAGCCGTAGAGGGTCAGCTGCCACTGCCGAAGGACGCCAGCCTGGAGCGTCTCGTCTCCTAGAGCCGCAAGCGGGGCAGTCCGTGAGCTTGGCCCCCACACTGGCTGTGCAAACAGCAGAGGCCCGCCCCCACCCCAGCCCCTGGGGGGACTTGGCCACACGGTCCACTGCCCAGGGGTTCTATTGAGGTGCTTCTTGGGGGCCCTCAGGGATGGAGACAGGGAGGCTGAAAGGTGTGGTTCTGAAGCAAAGATGTTCTGCCTTTCTTTCCTTCACATTTTAGGGTTTCAGCTGGGATTTTGCTTGGGGGGAAAAAATGTCCTTCTACTAAATTAAAGCAAGGTTTGAAAACCAGCAGTCTAGTGACTACCTAACTTGGCAGGAAGCCAGGAGAGTTGGGTTCCGTTGCTACTCTCCTCACTGGAATAGTGTGTGACCTTGTGCCAGTCACTTCAGACCTTGGGTGGGCCTCAGTTAAAAAACAAAGGGAAAAAAAACAAAAACAAAAACAAAAACAACCAAAAAATGGTGAAAATTAGTCCTGCCCTTACCTGCCTACCAGGGCTGGTCGAAGGATGGTTATATGTGAAAGGACTTGAAATGTGGTTTCAACAAGGAATTTTTGTTGCTATCCTGAGGAAAAATGGATCAGTCACTTCTCCAAGGAACATGAGAGGTAGGATCAATGAACAGTCTCAGATCTCAGGGCCCATGTTCTAGATGGGGTGTATTTCTCGGCAGCTACCCTGTCGGTCCAATGGCAGTATTCTCCATGGGGCTGTTTCTGCAGGGACTCTGAGCTCCAGAGGGACCAGATGGTGGGGGACACGGGGTGGGGGGCGGGCTTACCTACATCCCTGATCACAAGTCTGTAAATCCCCTTCGCTCTTTCCCCCCAGCACCGCACAGTGGAGAAGGTCCAATCATTGAAGCCATTTGGGTCTCTGCGGGGGGGGGAGAAAAGAGTAGAAAATGCAGAAGACGTGGGGCAGGGAACCGACCCTCTGCCACAAACATGATTTCTAACTGTAGGAGCCATCAGAACATAGCTGTTGTGGCCAGAGCTCCAGCTACTGGGGAGCGTGCCATGAGGGGTCCCCAAGTGCTGTCCCTTCCCCAGGGATCCCATGAGCTGAGGGACTTGTCAGCATGTGCTAGTGGGAAAAGCAGATGTGGAGAGACCACAGGCCGGGGAGCTCGACAGATTTAGGCTTACTGTTACTTCCTGAGGCACTTACTAGCTCTGTGACTTGTTTCCTCATCTGTAAAAAGAGGGTAAAGTCTCCTCTGCATCGTTCATGTAAGCATTAGAGGAAGTATTTCTCAAGTGCGGTGCTTAGCACGTTTTAAGTGACCTCTAGGAAGCAGGTAGGAAATGGCATCCCGCTGCCACAGTCAGCCAGTGCCATGACAGCAGAGGACAGTGTCCGTGTCCGCTTTTTTTCTATCTTTTCCTCATTGCCAAAAACAGCCCAGAAGGTGTGGGTAGGCATACGTACGAGTCCATGCTGCGAGGCGTGCCGATAAGGGACATCATGCCGCTGGGGCAAAACAGTTTCAATTCCAAGCTGCCACGGCGTGGGTGAGTGATGGAGACTGTCACTGCCACGTGCTCTAGAGTCTTCAGCCCCGACATCTCCAGGTCCGTCCTGCTGACTGTGGGAAGTCAGGCTGGGCAGCTGGGAAACCGGCCCCATCAACACTTACGCCCTCACTTCCTCCCAACACACATAAAGGCACATACTCACTGAACCCACATACAGATACCCAACGCAGCCCTAACGGAGACCCAGCGCAGGCGAGTGAATGGGATGTTGTGGCTGATTTCAAGGGGCTGAAAATCTCGTTTAGTGTCTCATTGGGAAGATCACATATTCAAGACACAACATAAGAACCAAACAGGGCAGCTTCAACCATTCATTCATCCAAAGAAGAATTTACCGAGTACCTCCTACATTTCAGGCACTGTACTAGATGCTGGGGATAGAAAGGTAAGTTGGACATGATCTCTGCCTTCTACCTGCAAGCGGAGAACGAGACGGTATGAGGAGTACATAACTGATGCTAAAAACAGAGAGGCTCTAGGCATGGGGCAGGGAGAGCCTCCGGAGAAGGGGATGAACACAGCGCAGTTGAGAGGGCTATGGGCAGTGGTATGTTCCAGGAGGGGAGATGGCCCAAAGGCAGGGGAGAAATGAATGTGTTTCATAAAGAAGGCAGTACAAATTTCTAAAAAACTAGTCAATGGAATACACTTGGAGGAAATGGTGCTGAATGAAAAATAAGCCTGTCTCACAAGGATATGCAGCACGTGACTTCTGCTGCGTGATCCTCATGAATGACAGCAGCGTGGAGCAGGCTGCCAGGTGAGTGGCTGCCAGGCACGAGGGATGGGGCTGAGGGCATGGGCATGGCCACCAACGAGTGACACGACGGAGTCTAGTGAGGCTGGGGTGGCCTGGGTCTTGGTGGTAGTGGTGGGTACCCAAGGCTCCAGGTGTGGCAAACCTGTGAGGGAGCCCCGCCCCCACCCCGACACACACACACACTCGTACAAACAGGAGTGTGTGTCTGAGTATCCTTCATGGACCATAGCCATGTCCTTTTACTGGCTTTGCTACTGGGCTGGAATTGTTTCAGACATTCACGCGGGGAGAAGAGTGCACGAGACTCCCCTAAGCACAGCTTTGCAGCTCCCTGGGAATCCACAGTTATCTCAAAACAAAGTTTAAGAAAAATGCGAATGACTGCCATGGAAGAACTCCTCAGGGGATGGATGGAAAGGAAGAATTCCTTGGGGGATGGTGGAAAATTAGGGGGCAAGGAGACGCCGTCCTTTCTAAAGTACTTCTTCCCACCGATCCGTTCCAACAGGTGAGGTGGAGACCAGCACCTCCACCTTCCAGGGTGGTGGACAGCTACATGGAAGGAAGACGGGAGGCAAGGCTCAACCCATGACACCACCTTCTGTCCTTCCAGGCCGTGTGTCTGCCGGCCTCCCGCTCAGCCCCACTCTAGTTCGCTCACAGAAATGCACCAACTGCCGTCATCCACTATCACACGGCACCCAGAGGACTGCTGTCCCATGTCATCGTGACCTCATACTGTTTACCTCCCAACCTCAGCACCCACTTCCATGACCACACCCCAGGCCACATCATTATCCAGCACTGCCTCACTTCCAAACAGCTTAGAAACTCTCTTTGTGGGTTTCATCAGATAAGCAATGCAACAATCAGAGGAACCGCTGAGCAAAACGACAACAAAGAAGTTCCTACACTTCTTGATAACGTGTTGGGAAATACTGATCTGGACCTCTCCCTGGGCATAGATGTGTGCACATGTGAATGGTCTTTCATTCCACGCGGCAAGTCTTCCAAGCCAATGTCCCACCCACCTTCTCTGAGCACAAGGACATCTCATCTCTCCGCTTCCCTCACTCCCTTCTTGAGCTCTTCCTTCATCTCCTTGGGTGCTACCCGGCTCCTCTCTCTCTTTTTTTTTAAGATTTTATTTATTTGACATACAAAGATCACAAGTAGGCAGAGAGGCAGGCAGAGAGAGAGAGGGAAGTAGGCTCCCCGCTGAGCAGAAAGCCCGATGCGGGGCTTGACCCCAGAACCCTGAGACCATGACCCGAGCCAAAGGCTGAGGCTTAACCCACTGAGCCACCCAGGTACCCCCCCAGCTCCTCTCTAACAGCTCAGATCCTGCAGCTCAGCTCTCCATCTCCCTCTTGTTTACTCTCTCAAGCTTCATGGGTTTTCTTTTTCTTCCACAGCAACTGTCTGGCCAGAGTCCAACATTGGACCGGCCCCATTCGCCATCTTCTTGGCCTGATCTTCTTATGTCTTTGCTGCTACAGATGAAAGCCAAAAACAAATAAACCCTTTCTCAACCCTTCCCTCTCTTCTGCCCACCGCGTGAAGAATGTGGGCTCTGGTGCCATCCAGCCTGGGTTCGAATCCCACCTTGTCCTAGCTCTGAGGATAGGATTCATTTCCTTATCTGGAAAACTTGGGAGAGTAACAGTACCTACTTCCTAGGGTTGACAGGAGGATTATATTAGTTCATACACATGAAGTACTTAGACGTATACCAAGTATTAAGACTATGTAAGTATCAGATATTACATCTTTTCCTTTACTGGTAAACTTCTTGGAAAAGATGTCTACATTCTCTATCTCTACTTCTTACCCTCCCATTCATTCTTAACATTTTTTCCTGTCAAGACAGTATACATGGTTTTAAAAGTGAAAGAGCAACTTCCTACCCCATTCCTCACCATCCTCCTGAGCCACTCTCCAGAAGCAAACACTTCTTACTGCTCTCGGTTGCTTTCTTCTGGGATCTACCTTCATGTTCCCAAATAATAGGCATGTGTGACTATTTCATGGTTAATCAGTTTTAGACATTATATATCGACTTTTAATTACAGCCCATGAGGATTTGATACCACACCGACCTTCTTCCTACCCTGCCGTCCCCTCTGTCCTCTCAAAATAATTATAGCACCATTTTTAGATAGATTAATATTTTGTTTCCTTACTATGGCCTTATAAATCTTGGGATTTAGCCAAGTAGTATAGAACGATTGTATTTCATTTTCTGAACAATCTGCTGATGTCCCCTCTGCAGTTAGTAACTGTCCTGTGTTTACTCCATATCCCCCATCACTCATGCTCCCACTGCACAAAAGAACCACATGGCCTCTCTGGATACTATTTCTTCAAATGAACAAACAGATTAGAAGCTCCACCAGTGCCTCCATCTCGGGCTCCCTGGTTCCCGTTCCTATCCACTGCCGTGCCGCTGGGCTGGGACCTTCCTCTCCTGCCTTGGGCTTCTGTCTCCTCTCTGCCTACCCACCCCCCCCCCCGCCCCATCCTCTCCTTCCCTTGGTTTATCCTTCCTTGTGGAATCACTGCCTCTCCACCAGTTTCAGGCAGTATGTGAAAGCATCTTTCCTCGACCTTCTCATACCTATCCCGTACCCCAGGATAAGCAGTTTGGCTGAGTTTTAGCGACTAAAAACATCCTTAGGATTTGGAGGTTTTTTGTTTTTGTTTATCTTCTCCCCAAATAGCCAGTGATCCATATTGGCTGAGAGCCAGTCGGAAGCTCTAAGCATGGTGGAGTTTTGTACTGGTAGGCTTCCCTGACTAAAGTCAGCCGGTCTGGCCCCGGACTGGTTCATGGAGGAGCCCTTTGTGTCCGTATCTCCAAGTCTTTCTGTGAGGGGTCCTTCCATTGCCCCAGAGAGGAACCACCAAGCTCCTGGCTGCCAGGGCCCTGGGATCTGGGCAGCTGGCTTGGAGGGGAGGGGCCCCGGCTCCCAGGACATTCCCTGTCTCTAGAACAAGAAACTTCCCAACTCCTAGCGGAGTAAGGAAGGGACATCATCTGGCTGCCAAGGATGGGAGAAGGTGCCCCAGCATCTACCTTTTTACGGATCCCTATTCTCCGCCTCATACCCGCCACTGTCTCCTGGAGCACATGGGATTTCTGAGTCCCCAGCCCGCTGGGACTCTGGGCCACGAAGGGGCTCACTTCTTAGTATCACCCTTGTAGACACTTGGTATGCAATTTTCTCAGCCCTGCTCACTACTCCATTCGTTTTTCATCTTCTAAAAATGTGAAGAAATCTCTCATTTGCTAAGGCCTCTCTCCCATTCTCTTTGTCCTTGTGCTTATATCATTAGTATTCCTTTGTTCTTTTTTTGGTGAGGTTTTGGGAGAAAGTAGAAATAAAAGGACGTGACAATTTGCCATCTTTAACCAGAAATCTCCTGCCTCTACGAATTACTCAACCAGCTGAGATGGAGCGTTTGTCCCTGTGAGTACCTGGAAACGGTTCTCGAAGGCACCGGGGGCCTGTGCAGCAAACCCAGGGCCGCCTCTTCCGTCCTTGTCTCCGTGCCCTCTCTCACTGAGACAGCCCTGAGTTCCCACAATATCATCCTCCAGACTTCCTCCTCCCCCTCCCCCCACCAGCCCATCTCATCCCTCCTGTTCTCCTCCGGAAGGGTCTTTCCACGTACCACCACACTTTAACACAGCCCCATGCAATTGCCGGGTCTTCTTTTATCCTGTTATCCTTTGTCTGCCCACCTACCCTGGGGACCTCCTCCTCCAGATCTTTTCTTCCCTTTTGAACTTACTTCCTCACTGCTTTCTGCATATAACCTTTAGGTGTTGCCCGAAACCTCAAACACAGCAGAGCCAAATTCCAGGCCTTGGTCCTTCATACTGCCCAACCCTTGCCCAGATCTGTTCTTGGGCCTGGGTTCTTCATCTCATTTGATGTCACTACTAATTAGACAGTTGCTCAAGCTCAAAAACTTGGAAATCTTTTTATATGTTAAAAAACATAAATGCATGTATATATTTATATATACATTCATACATATACATTCTGACTACAGAAAATCCCAGATATATATAAAAAATAGAACAGGTGTTCTCAACATCTAACTCCAGTATTTATCAATTTATAGCCAATCTTGTTCCATCAATAGTCCTCACTTCTCAGGGCGCCTGGGTGGCTCAGTGGGTTAAAGCCTCTGCCTTCGGCTCCTGTCATGATCTCAGGGTCCTGGGATCGAGCCCCGCATCGGGCTCTCAGCTCAGCGGGGAGCCTGCTTTCTCCTCTCTTTCTCTCTGCCTACTTGTGATCTCTATCTGTTAAATAAATAAATAAAATCTTAAAAAAAAAAAAAAAAGTAGTCCTCACCTCTCCTTCCCAGAGTCATGTGAAGGCAGAGACCGAGTATATAGTTTTGAAAGACAAGGGACTGGTCTCCTTCACCCTCCCCTACCAGCAACTTGTGAAAACTTGTCTCAGATGCTCCCCACATACAGACCTCCAGGTCACATTCAACTTCCTTACTGAGGCACACGCAGTTCTGTCTGGCCCTGCCCCAGCCATGCCACACAACTCGAGGCTCCCTGAAGTTCTGTGGACTCTACACATGTGGCCCCTGCTTCTAGATGGCCCTCTCCTCACCTCCTCCCGCAGCTTAGGTCGGTCTCTAGCTTCTCTAAGAGCCCTCCTGTTTTGCCTGGGTGGGGGTCATCTCTCGGACACTGTGTCATCTCTACAGCAGACAGGCTGCCTTCCCCCTCCCAGACGGTGAGGTCCTAAGGGCAAGAATCCTGTCCTATCTCTGAATCCCCAGAACTTAACGCAGTGCCTGGAACGAGGTGGGTCTCGCGTTAGCAGAATGAATGAGTGAATTGATCGAGAGACATTGCAGAGAAGTACAGAAAGACGGCCTTGCACGGGAACGGACAGGGTAAGACCTGGGGAGAAGCAAGGGGTCCGAAGTGGCTGACCACGCCAGGGCTTCAAGCGTGCGACTCTACAGCAAGGCAATGGCTCTAACGGAGAATGGGAGAAACCTAGAAAGTAAGCTGGCTTTTGGAGGGTGACAATGAAATCTGAAATGTCGTATTTGTGATGTGCCGTGATGGTGGGACACCCAACACTGCACGGTGACGCAGGCAGAGGAAGCTGCAGGGGGACACCGGTGGCATGGCTGGAGGAGAGCGTTAACATGGCAGACAAGGGGCTCACAAGGCATCAATGCCATGTTCCAGAATGTCACAGAGCAGAATGGAATCCAAAAAGAGTCCCACGAGAGCCCGTCTGTGTTAGGATATGTGTGGGGCCATGCCACATGCCCTTTCTACTGGTGCAGACCGACTCCGGTGGCTGCGCACGTGGGGACGCCGGAACCAAGTGAGTTACGGAGTTAAATGAAGGAACACTCAGAAGGGTGCTTGGCTCCCAAGAAGGATTCAAGTCCCAGCTGATGAGGACTGTCTGATTATTCTCATTTGGGAATAAGTCAGGGTCTTTCTCAACTCCCCCCCGCCCCCTTGGCCAGAAGGTCCCAGGGCTTCCTCCGCTCGTGATCTTGGGGGAGCTCTGACAATCTCTATCCCTCCCACAGGTAAGGGATCAGAGGATGAGATTTCGAGCTAAGAATCCTTCGTGGAAGTCACAAGACCTGCTGCACGGCAGAGGGAGAGACCCGAGGGAGGCGAAAGAGCCACAGAGGAGTATGAGGAGGCACTCACGGGCTGGGAGTGGTGACCGGGCCCACAAAGGACACGAGGACCTCGGCAGCAGAGCTAAGAGAGGGCTCTGGAGAGAGGAGGTCATGGAGGCTGCACAGGAGGGAGGCTGCTGCCAGGGCCCCGTGAATAAGGTCACAGCGGCAGAAAGGTCAAGAAGGATGAACTCTGAACTAACCCCAGTGCCTGACCGGGAAAGGGGGCACTGTGAGCCATGGAACTGAGTCTTCAGTGATAGAGACGGGGTGCTAAAAGTGACCAGTGGCTGGGGTGCCTGGGTGGCTCAGTGGTTTAAAGCCTCTGCCTTCGGCTAGGTCCTGATCCCAGGGTTCTGGGATGGAGCCTCACATCGGGCTTTCTGCTTGGCCGGGAGCCTGCTTCCCTCCCTCTCTCTCTGCCTCTCTGCCTACTTGTGATCTCTGTCTGACAAATAAATAAATAAAATTTGGGGGGAAAAAAAAGTGACCGGTGACTTTAGTTCATTCACTTTTAAGGGTTCCAGGTTAAAGGCCGACAGGGACTTCCATTTGTTTCCCCATAGGTGACCCAAGGTCGTGTGAAGGCAGAAGAGTCAGTGCAGAGGGAGAGGGTGGGCGGGATAGGGGAGGCACAGAGAGGCAGCAGGACTCCTGCCTCCACGGAGGCCTTGCCTGTTACACTCAGGCTTCAAGTAGGGTAACAGGGTAACCACAAGGGGCTTCAGGATATTCCCTGAAGACGTGCAGACGCTCTCGTGTGTTAGATACTCCTCCCCAACCCCGCTGCCCCTCCTGCCCTCTGGTAGTGATTTCAGACCCGGAGGCAGCTCTACGGGAACCAAGGGGACCCGGTCCCGCTTCCCCCACATCCTCCGTTTGGCTCCATCACTGCACTGCCCAGCATGGCGGCACACACGGTTATTTATGTGAAGTTAAATATAATACAATTAAAACTTAGCTCCTCACTCACACTAGCCACATCTTAAGTGTTGAATAGCCCTCGCATAGCCAGTGGGTAGAGAGCACTTCCATCACTGTGGAAAGTTCTGTGGGACACCACCGTTCTATAGTGTTAGCAGTACCGTACCTCCTCTCCTCTCTCGGCGACCTTCAGCTCCCTCCCTCTTAGAAACAGCTGACTTTGAACCCTCGGACACCGATTCCCCCCGGTCTGGGGGAAAAGACCAAGCTTGGTCACAGGGGCATATCTGTGGACTGTCTAATGGCTCTAAACCATATTAACTACAGTCCCTTCAACCTCCAAGTGCACCCACAGGCTTGTACTTTCTGTCCTGTCTGCTGGAGGGTAAACGGAGCCACAAGAGAGAAGACACCTTCGCTGAACTCAGAAATTCGCAGCTGTCCTGCCTGCTGCCCCCCACGCTAGCAGAACTCTGGGTCTACACCTCCCTTTGCTTCATCCTCTCTGCCCACTAGCCCATTCCACTCTTCTCCGTCCAGGACAACGTCCAGGTCAGCGGGCACCCTGCCCCAAACCTCAACGTTTGCTTTTATGCTTCCTATTGACAAAGAAGCGGTTGCTGGGGAGGTTTGTCACCCGTGCTGGGGTAAGGTCCCCTGGTCAGCGGGAAGCAGAGGATGATGAGGCTCGAAAGGCCCCCAACCCTCTTCTAAGTTAACTCCCATTTGGCAAGTGCGACTCTGCATTACTTTGTTAGTTAAAGGACAGTGGGGGAATGCTGGGTGAGAGGTGCCGGTTAAAAGGTTCACTATCTCCAAGACTCATCAGTGCAAAGCCTAGAGGTTCCGACTGAACTGCATTCCCAGGAATGTTCCTGGACTTCTCTGCCTTGGTGGATGCCCTTTCCGAGACAGCATTCCTTTTACGGAAAACGCAATGAACCAGGCCCGTGGATTTCCTTCCACGTAGAGAGAATGGGCAAGTGACAGACACGGTTAGGGAGAGAGACAACGGAACACTTCTTGGGGAAACCTCTACTGGAGGGAAGCTGCCCTGCCCCTCCCTTCTGGGCTCCCTTCTTAGGCCATTCCTCCTCTTATTCTTGCTCTGGTTTGATCACTCTCTAGGATCAAACTGGGGTAAGTGAGGACGGAGTTCTAATTTGGGCCCAAAACATGGCATGATTCAGTCTTCACAAAAAATAGCAAATAACTCTGACTGGCAAAATTCTTTAAGGGGGAAAAAAAAATCCCCCTCGGAGCTGGGAGTACAGAAACTCTCACTCGGGATCTCGGGGGAATCTGCTGCCGGGCACAAGCATCCCCATCCTGCTGCCCTCTTGTCCGGGAAGGGGTTCAACCGCAGCACTTCACACAACCCCAGGGAGCCTGGGTGTGACGGAGGCGGGCACATAGGACAGATAACGGCTCCTGGGGGAGACTTCAGCATCCTCCAGTCCCGCCCCAAACACCCCACCAGGCTTCTGTATCACAGAAGCCAGAGAGTCAAAGGAAGAGATTCATTTTCTTCATCCAAAGGCCACTGGGCTGAAGGGGTCTGCCTGGCCAGTCCCCAGCCTGGAAGTCGGAGCAGCATCTTTCAAGTCCTGCCTCCGTGGCTCAAGTCCCAGGGCCACTCCTCCCCCTCCGTCCCGCCCTTCTAACCGGTTGCTCAGCAGCTCCTTCCACTACTAGTAACTCAGGAGAAAGGTCTTATTTAAGCAGCCAGGGGGCCAGCCAAGTCAGAAGCAGCAACATGTCCTAAAATGGTCAAAGAAAACTCCACAGGTCTGCCTGGAGCTCAGCTCCTAAAGGAAGGGGGCAGAGTCGGGCAGGGCCGATGAGCTGGACTTCCCCGGCAACCCGCCCCAAACCTCAGGCCCGAGATTAACCCCCTTTCTGCTGACTACTTACCATTCCACAGGACCTCCAGTGAGTGGGGGGACAGCGGGATAGCCTTGTTCTCTTTTAACACAGGGCTGACATAGGAAGCTAAGTAAGGGACAGAGGTCCAGATCTAGTAAAGGAAAGGGGTGGTGGTGAATGAGCGAGACGGGCCACGCACACTCATCCACTCGATTCTCGGGGCCCAGCTCTTCTCTCTCCTGTCCTCATCACCTCCTTTCACTCCCGAGGCTCCTGCCGACACCCGGGAGTGCACCCTATGGCACCGAAACACGGAACCAGAGCGAGTGGCTGCGTCCAGGGTGCGAGAGGAGGCCCAGCGCACCCTGGGAGCCCCAAGCTACACTCGCTAACAGTTCGGGAACTTCTGTGAGCGTGTTGAGCCTGCTTCTCCGTTTGAAAAATGGGTGTCAGATGGCAAGAGGGTAAACGAAACGAAGAACATTTATTAAGTGCCTACGACGTGCCAGGCAAGGTTTTAGGCACTTGCCCCCACGCCCCCCCACCGTGCCAGGCAGGGGTCCCCACGCTGCCAACACCCATTCACCTTGGCTGCATTGACGAGTCTCCAGGCGTTGAGCAGGCCGAATCCGTGCTGGTGGCTGTGGCTGAAGCCGGCCTCGTTGGTGATCCAGTCGGCACGGCGATCCTCGTACTGCAAGAACAGAGGTGCCGCTTGGTCTCTGGGGTTTCCCAGGTACGCCCAACTCTTGAACAAGTCAGTTCAACACAGCTGAAACTCCATGTTTAACTTCTAACTGCCCAAACCTTAACTACGAATAGCCTCCTGCAGACCAGGAGCTTTACGGAGAACGGAAGCAGTTGGTACACACAAATTTTGTACATCACATCGATAATGTATTATATTCCTACAGTAAAGTCAGCCAGAGAAAAGGGAGTGTTATCAAGAAAATCTTGAGGAAAAGAAAATACATTGACAGCAGATCCATGCATCCAGACCCATGTTGTTCAAGGGGCAACTACAAGGTCAACAACGTAACTCGGGTTTCCTTGCTGCCCCTGTTGGCTGACCTGGGCCAGACTCCCACTTGGGGCCAAGGGGACTGGGTTCCCCAAGGAGAGCTGGAACAAAAGGTCCAAGCCTCATGATGTCACCACCCTCCCGGCTTGTTCCTGGAGAGGGAACCAGGAGTCACAGGCCCTGGAGGAAGGGAGCCCAGCGAGCTGCTTGGCAGGTGAAATGGCTCAGGCAGAGCAGGTATGAACGAGTTCAGGCCTGAGATCTTGACGGGCCACTCGCGCCTGTTCTACACACCGGCAACTCTGAAAAGCATCTGGCCCCTCGCGTTTGGAAGAATCTGAAGCCGCCTTCTCCCTGCATGTGCACGGAAGCAGAAGCGTGGGGAAGGCGGCTGGGTCTCACCTGCGTGGCTGTGAAGACAATGATGTGTTGGACATCCCGCCACGTGAGGCACGGCCGCACCTGCAGCATCAGCGCTATCATGCCCGCCGCGAGGGGGGCCGCAGCCGAGGTCCCCGTGTGGCCTTCGGTGCAGCCTGTGCCCTTCTGAAGGTCCCAGTCAGTGGTCACCTGGGGAGTGGATGGGGGGAGGGCGGGGTTAGACACAGAGTGCACAGGTGCTATGTGAGGGAGTGGGGGGTGGTGGTGAGGGGGTTGGGGTGGGGGGGGTGGGCGCTCAGAGTAAGCCCTTCAGGTGGGCCCTTCCCTTGTGAGAACCGAACCTCTGACCAGAGGGAGGCCCACTATTGGGTCAGCACAAAGGAGATCCTTAACCCTTCAAGGCCCTGTAGGACAAGCTCTGGAGAACTGAGAAAAGATGAGTAAAGACTAAAAAGCTACTTTGGAGGGTCTGGCTGCAGGCAGAAAGGAGAGAGCGCTGTGGGAGATGCCTTATGTGCAGAGGACAGCCTTCCTGACTCCTGCTCCTCTAATAACAGCTTCCCAAATTCCCCACCCCGACCCTCTGGGCCCTGCGACCGTGCTAGATGGAGGAAGTGGCTGGGGGAGCTCCCGGGCCCCAGCTGGAGCTGCGACAACAGTGACAGCACCATTCAAGGAAATCCAACTTGGCAGCTCGGCGACAAGGGCCGGACTGACATCAGTGGGAACAAAGGGAGTGTGTTCCCAGGGAGAGGGAGCTGAGTCCTTGCCCACCCTGTGAGCTCAGGGTGGGCTTCGTGTCTACATGGCCTGCCGGCCCTGGCCCAAACTGCCTCACCGCTCTGGGCCTGGGGCCTCAGTGTGGTTCCTGTGAGCCCCCCTCTCTACCTGTGGTTCTGAGGTGGGGGTGGGGAAGGGGAGTTACCTCACGGGGACAGATGGCATCAAGCTCTTCTTTTCATGCTCGAATCAACCCTGGAGCCATAAAGGGTTTGCCTAAATCTGCCCCACGCTGTGGCTCTTTGGATCTAGGCCATGGTGCCAATGTTAAGACTAGAGAATTTTTTCCTTCCAGGCTTCTCTCTGGGTCAGATACCAGGGTGCTAACTTCTGCCAAGAACTGCCCTTTCTCCATTGTACTCACTGCTTCCCTCCCAGCTGTTACAGCAGCTGCCAAGAGATGTAATTTTCACTCAGACACCGTGTGCTCCCAGAAGAAAAAGGAAAAAGCCCTCCAAGTTGGAGCCTCAACGAGACTGGGAAGGCTGGTCTGTGCCAGGGAGCAGACTGGGTTTTTTCCTGTTAAGGAAACAGCGTCACGGGATAGTCTCAGGGGTAGCTGTGAGGGCTGTGAACATGCCTAGGGCAGCAGGAGCCCCAGGCAGCCCTGGGAAAGTCCAGGGGAGCACCCCAGGCGCCCAGCGGGGGAATAGCACAGGCTGCTCACCCTGCCTCCAAGGAGACTGCTGGTCACTGAGCAAGAACTTGCAGCGGGTTTCCAAGGCAAGGACATCCCAAAGCTGGGACCTTGGCTACATAAACTCCTCTCGCTTCTGGGCCAGGGACAGTTCAGGTGGAGGCGGGGGTGGGAGTAGGAAGGGGAGGGGAGTTAGAACAGCTAGGCACTGCAGAGCAAGTCGCAACCATGCTAGGGAGGCCTCGGCGAGTGGGCTCCCGTTTCTGCCAGGGCACCAAGAGCACAGTTTGCTCCTGCTCTTTCTTCTCACCCAGCCTGGCCTTTGGGGAGCAGGGGGCCCTCTGAATCCGACACCTGCCTGCTGGGCAAAGCCTCTCTGATGTGTTTCCTTTAGCCCACTCCCTTTTTCCTTCTCCCGGGGCGGGAGCGGGAGGCAGAGGGCCACGGGCACAGGGCCTTGGAACTGTGCGTTGGCCAGAAGTCACTTATTGGCAAAACAGAATTTCAGTTTTGGAGAAGGAATGTGACCCAGCAGGAAGACAAAGCGGCTCCAGAGAGACGTCTGTCCCCAGGCCTCTGGAGAAGGAGGACACCCCCAGGCTCTAGCCCAGCTCTTCCCTGGAGCTCTGGGGTCCCAGTCCAGAGACCTGGCCTGAACACGCCGGGATGGAGCTAAGCCAGCGGGTGTGGGCAGCAGAGCCTGAATTCTTTAAAAGGTTCCCCAGCGTGACAAGCTCCACTCCCCTGCTCTGATCCCTTGTTGGACGTGGTTCCAATTCTAGCTCCAAGGAAAGGAGTGTTTCTTGGGTTGACAGACATTTCCCAGACTCCTCTTCCCGCCCATCCCGTGAAAACAACCACTAGCTTTACTCCCGATGAGGAACATGACCAGAACTCATAGTATTTACGTAAGGGCTAAAGAGTAATGGAATGAAGGTTCTTTCCTAACCCCACAGGAATTAGCCAAAGCCCAAATTCCACCAAAAGAAGACATTTCAAAAGAGTTCTTTAATCAGGGTGATATGTACTAGTCTCTATAAAAATACATATATTCGTAAGTTAAAATGCTGCAGGTATTTTAACCTGTACAAAACCAAGTACAGGTTTGTTCAGGGTCCTAGTTCTGATTTCCCAACAGCAGCATGCCCCGATGAGACTCTGATCTGCTGGGAAAGAGGAACTGGAGGGGTGGGGCGGGGCGGGGGAGCAGCGACCCTGAGAAATACAGCCGTGCTGCCTGAGGGGTGTCCTGTGGGACAGTGACGGGGAGCACAGGGCACAGGAGGCACTCACAATGCTTCGGAGCATCTTGTCCCCACCACTGAAGGTGACCGCCAGCATGGAGGCACACTCCTCGGCATAGAAAGGCATCCGTCCCTCCTCGTCCACAGCACCTGGGGGCAGAGCAGGGGAGACGTGCGCCAGGGGCCTGATGGTATCAATTATCGTCTGGGAGGCTGTCCTTTGTTTAAAAAATGATCTCTGCCCCTCAAGTGCCTCAGAGGGCACATACGCCTCACCTGAACAGGTAACCTCAAACGGCAGAGGGGATTCTGGGCCCTAGTACCATTCTTTCAGTAGGCCGCACGGTAGAACTGAGGGTGTTCCCCTTGATTACTACTCATCTGTTCACACATTGTCCAAGTTTATTCACTCATTAATGATCTACTGCGGATCCCGCAGTGGGAGAGGCATCGGGGCCACATGGAAAAGGCCACGGTCTCGAGCTCAGGGATCCAAAAGTCAGAGAGGAAGTAAGGTAAGTAAATGCAACCGGGGCAGCAGATGCTGTGGTGGGGGGCACAGGAACGGGCATTTCATTCAGGCTCGTAGGGGTCAGGGAAGGCTTCAAGCAGGAGCCAAGTGGCCCATGGGAAGGGAGGCTGGAGCAGAGGCCTAACCAGATGACGGGCTGAAAGTGTTCCTGGGGTATGGTGACATCTAAGGAAGTCCTGAGATCCCCAGAAGCAGGGCTAGTCCCCCCTAACTATATGGCTCTGAAGACAAGATCATGCTCACACAGACAGACACCATGGAAGCCAGGGCACCCCGCAAATCCACAGCCCCTCCCCCCTCCCCACTGCGGGACACCCTCCCCAAAATATGGAAGTCCTCTACAGCCGAGGGATACACACCCCAAAACACCCCCCCCCACTGAGTCCCCCACACACCAAAATAGAGTCCCCTCCCCGTGGAGCGACACACCAAGCACTCATACACACACAAAACCGCCAGGCCACTACCTATGGTGACGGTGTAGATGGAGTTGGCGTAGCCGTCGTAGTTGCAGTTGTCGTTGTGCTGACCGCCATTGCCGCTGGCCACCACAAAGATGCTCCCGAAGCCCCTGCGGCCAGCAATCACCCCGTGTTGCAAGGCAGCCTGAGGAGGACAATGGTCATGGGTCAGCTGAGGAGCTCAGAGAAAGACCTCTACCTTCCATACCAGTCCTCTCCCCCCCTTCCAGAAAGAAAAGGGGAAAAAGCCCAAAGGCATTGGGCCAACGTAGAGAGAGATTTAAAGATGGAAAACAAGAAAGGGAGGGACCTGGGAGTTGAGCAAGTGTCTGATGAGAGTCTGCTGCTTATCAGATCCGTGGGGCCAGTGATACGGGGGCAAGCACAGAATCACAGGGAAATGACTCAAGGCACCGTCCACTTCTCTAAGAACTGGTGTTAACTGTGCTGCCCCACCTCCAGGTTAGAAGGAGTCACCCCAAAGGGGGTGGTGGGTCTGGATGCTGTGAGTCCGGCCCCATGGATGGGGTAGGCTGGGAAAGTGAGCGACTTGACCTGAAGGAAGAGGGTGTCCTGGGTCTCGCAATCTTCACACAGTTCAGTTACCTTTCCAAGCTGGTGGGGGCCGTCCACTGTCTTCCCATCATCATCGGGTCCCCAGCTGTTGAGAAATACCCAGAGGGAAGAGCCAGAGCCCCACAGTGGTGGCCCACCCAGGCTTCCCAGTCCCAAGTGGCCACGCCCTGCCTGGGCTCTTCCTATCCTCCCAAGGGTTCCAGTCCAAGCCCCCCATGATTAAAGGACACAGGGTTCAAAGATCCAGCCTTCACTCCAAAGTGGAAAATGGAAGTACGTGACAAGGCTCTTTTTTTCCCCTTAGAAACTTTCCCCCTCTAGGACCACTTTCACCTGCCCCTGAAAATCCTTTCTTGGGTCCCAGGGAGCAGGAGACGACACATATTGGTAGAGAGGGACTGGAGGACACCCCATCTTCTGATCTAGGGATCTCAGACAAGGCTCGATGGCAGAGTACCCACAAAGGACCTACATTGTCTGTGTGAGTTCCTGGGTCTGAGGAGCTCTCTCTTCCTTCTCTAAGGGAAATGTCCTCTATGGATGACCTCATGCATTTAAGGGGGTGACGGCTGGGGGAAGAGCCGGTGCCATCGGTGCTGTGAGGGCAGCGCAAATTCAGTTTCCCCTTTCTCAGGAGCCCAGGCCCCACCCGCTCCCACCTATCGCCAAAACCCAAAGCTGTAGGTGCACTGACGCCTGCAGGGTGGCGGGAACTGGCACTGCATGTTCTGCCCGGCTGTGGTGGGAAAGGAGCCCTTCGGAGGTCATGAAACAGGTAAACACGGGGCAGACACTCCTCGTGTGGGCCCCTGATGATGGGGTGGCGTAGGGCTTGCGACCGAGAACCCAGGGCCAGGGGTTTGGAGAAGCAGGTGGTGGACTTCCGGCCTGAAGGCAGCAAGAGGACTCCAGCAGGCACCTGCTGCTCCGCTGTGGGGGCTGCACGTTCCCGCCCAGCCGTACCTGCAGCTGTAGATGTCGTTGATCTGGTAGTGTGTGTTGAACGCCACGGCCTCCATGCTGTCCGTGAGGGGCCCGTCCAGGACCCGGATACCTGGGCGGTGAAGGCCACATCAGCTCCCCGACCACGTGGGTCCCCGATGGGGAGCTGGTGGTGGAGAGCCACACGGGGAGGCTTCCTTTCCCTGCTGAGCTCTCTTTTTTAAACCATGTGTATGTACCAAAATGGGCTTTTTTGTTTGTTTGTTTAACTAATGCTGAATCTTGGATTCTAAGGATCATCGGGGCCGGTAGGACAAGGCCTGGGCTAGAATGTAGGCAGTCAAGGTTCCCTTATTTGCATCCTTAATCCTGTAGAGCCTGGGTGCAGTGCTTGACACATACAGTGTGCCTAATAAATGGTACTTATGACCATTACTGCTCCACGGATGCCTACTTTTACCCTCTAAAATGGGGTGGGTCACATCCTGGTGGTCAGGTAGCCATGGAGCTTTGGGAAGGGGCTGGGGTCAGGAAGTTTCTGGCTCACTCAGTAGTTCCTTTATGGAGAGGGCTGCTGCCCTCTGCTGGAGAATAAGGGGAATGCAGCCAATCCGTTCTGTCTGCAGGTTCCAAGCATTTAGGAGCAGTAGGGGAGGGTTTTCCTATTCAGGCTCTTCCCGTTCCCCCTTGACATACATTCCCTCTTGATGTAGGAAGACTAAGAGAAAGAGCCTTAGAACAAGCTCCAGTAGGGGCCAGGGCTGCTCAGCTCTCCTGAGAGGAGGGCGCGCAGACAGCAACTTTCAGAAGGACTGGGGGATGGGAGGGGCATCTCCACAGACAGAGGGGATGAAGGAAGAGGGGCAACTAAGAGGGTCCTTGGGAAGTTAGGGAAATACAAGTATAATCTAGATAAGGAAAAGGAGTTATTGTTACAGTGAGCTGGTCATTTGACGGGACATAACCACGATCAGAGAAAGGGGGCAAGTGAGTGAGTGGTTGGGGCTCGAGGCCTCCGTCCCACTTCAAGACCATTCCCTCTTTGATATGTTTTATATGATAGGGTTTGCGGCTAACAGCATGTTTGAAACACTACTGCACTCACTAACATCAATGACCTGGTACGTCCTACAGCTCTATCTATCATAAACTTATCCTTTGCTTGATTCCATGTGCGTTGATCAACACGGTCAGCCCTTGAGAGAGGAGCAAGCGGGGAGTGAAGCCCACTGAGGCTAGAGCGGAAGGTACCTGCTATGCGGCTCCCGTAGGCCACTCCGACGGCACAGAAGCTGTTGTTGGGCACGGCGGCAATCTCTCCCGCACACCTCGTGCCATGGTGGTTGCCGTTCTCAGCGTCCGGGTGTGGCATTGGGTCAGGGTCGTTGGAGTTGAGGTCATAGCTGCCCTCAGGGCTCTGAAACATTGGAGGGGACATGTGGTCATTCACAAGTTTTAATGGGTTGGGTCCTAGCACTCAGGGGGAGAGGAGACCTGGGAGAACCGGGGACTTTGGGGCTCCCAGCCAGCGCAAGAGGCCCATCCCTCTCTGTCAGGCTGCAGAGGTGAGAACAGGACACATGGGGCAAAACTGAGAAGTGCCCCAGGTCTCAGCAAACCTCTCTCTTGTCCGTTACAGAAACGGGCCCAGGAGACAGCCCTGGAGCTTGGGAAGCCCAGGATAAGAGATTTAGAGCTACCTAAAGAGCAGGCTTTGGAGGAGGAAGGTGCTCAGAACTCTGGGGAGAGGCAAGTTGCCTCCAGAGGCCACTCCTTACTCCCCAGGGCAGGGAGCAGCAGCCAGAACCAGGAAGTGCCACGCCAAGTTCTCTCCCTGGGTCTTAACTGCCAGACTGGAACGCTGGCTGTGGGAGTGGGGAGGATGAAGAACACCATCCCACCTCCCAGGCCCTTCTGTGTGGCCCAGGGACCCCTAAGAAAGGGGGCCAGGCTGAGGCAGTAACAAGAAGGAGATAAGATGTGGGCGTCGGAGGGGGCGCGCCAGGGCCACTCACGTAGTTGGGTGCGATGTCCTGGATGGTATGTTCTACTCCATCATCCACCACCACCACAGTCACCCCTCGGCCCGTGACATTGCGTTCCCATACACCTGTCACGTTGATGTCCCTGCCAGGGCTCCGCCTGTTATTCTGTGGGAAACATAGGCTCAGGAACTATTCCAGAGCCTTGGGAGCCTAGTGACACACGACATAGCTCACAGACAGATGAGTCAGAGCCCGCAGTCCCTTTTTCCTTCCCTCCCGGCCACCACCAAAGAGCCGCACAGCGGTTGTGGACAGAGAGGTCTGGGTGGGGACAGGGGGACAAGGGAGGGCTTTCCCACGGGCTCACTCTCCAGGAAGGCCTGGCATCCTTCACCGGTGCTAAAAGTGAAATGGTGGCAAGGACAAGCGTTGGAGGATACGATTCAGCCATATAAAGTATATCCTATGAACACTACAAAACATAACGTGGTACCAAGTGTTTACAAGGCATCAGGCACACACATATTAATTCACTTCTCCCAATCAGAACTCCACCAGGTACACACTGTTACAATCTCCACGTAAGTGGAGGAGCTGGATCTGAGCCCGGGCAGCCTCGCCCCAGCACCCACACCCCAACTTCTGGCTCTCCAGAAGCCAGCACAGGGAAGGAGGAGCCCGAGGGCAAAACCCGCCACCGAAGCCAACAGAAATGAAACATGTTCTCAGGCAAAGGACAGGGGCAACGGGAGAGTAATAGGGTCAAAGGCCCTTTAGAGAACAGAGCACCCCAACTTCTCTGCCTGAGGGCTGCAGGCAGCAGGGCCAGGCTCACCAGGT
This sequence comes from Mustela nivalis, assembly GCF_964662115.1. NCBI lineage: Eukaryota > Metazoa > Chordata > Mammalia > Carnivora > Mustelidae > Mustela > Mustela nivalis. The sequence goes on from NC_139028.1 coordinate 20,983,370, forward strand.
GCCACTGCTGCGGGTACTTGGGGTCGTTGAAGTGGACGCTGCGCTTGGCCCGCTTGAGCAGCCTCTGCTCCGAGTGCCAGCGCACAGCCTCGTGCCCGGCTAACACGGCCTCTGCCTGCCGCCGCACAGCCTCCGCCGGCTGCCCCTGCTGCTGCCCCACCGGCTGGACGAGGAGGTAGTACCCCCGCAGCTCCCCGATGCGCCCAGCATTCAGCAGCCCCGCTGCCTGGGCCAAGGCATCTGCCTGCTGCTCCAGAGTCTCTTCCGGACCGCCGTCTTCCAGGCTGTCCAGGTGCACGGCCCAGCTTAGCCCCCCTGGACCCTGGGCTCCGGGCCTATCGGTCCCTGCCAGGCCCATGACCCAGGGAACCAGCAAGAAGAGCCCGGCCAACTCCAGCCAGAGGCAGATGGGTAGGCCCAGGGGGGCATCCAAGTGTGGCACTTTCCGCCTCCCCTTCGGCATCAGAGCAGCAGGCTGCAGACAAACAGAAAGGACATCAGGGACCCCTGCGGGGAATCTGTAAGGAGACCAAGCCATCCCTGTAGGTCGCCTACAACCAGCCTACAACCCCCCAATCTACTCCGTTTACATTTGTAAACACTGGATCCTCTCTTTTCATAAACATTTATTCCAGAGCAATGGGCGGGGTGTGGGGTATGGGCAGGTACAACCCCAGCAGATACCCGCAAGGTGGCAGGATGGCAGTGCCATCTCTCCAGATAATCAGGGAGGACGTCTCACTGCTAAGAGGCACCACAGTGCTCTTTGCCACTGCGACTCTGAAAAGGGCTCAAAAGTCGTATCGCTCCCATAGGTGACTGGCAAAATCATGACTGTTCTTCCTCCCTTATTTCAAGGGGACATAAATCTTCCCCCCAGCTGACATCTCAGTCCAGTTGTCCTCAGGGCTGACTCCCCACACGGGTGCCCCAGTCCTACCTGGGCTCTGTGTGAGGTTGAGCTCCTGGTCTGGCTAACCACCTCACACTCATTTTGTGCAAATGGAAACCAGGCATCACTTTCACTGTGGAGTGGCGGTTCTGAGCACAGACTGCAGACCTGTGGGCCCCAAGCAAAGAAGAAATGGTGTCATTCCAAATTCAGTGGAGCCAGCAGAGGCTAGCCATGACCTGTGACCAAGGGAAGTGGCCAGTGATCAAATGTCATTTCCAGGGATCTCAAGTGGGTTGCAGACTAGCACAGAAACCGTACTTCTTATCCTAACCATCATGCCACCCTCTTTTCTTTGTTCCCCAGAGGTCCAGAAGAGGGCTTGAACTGTTGCCAAGACACCCTCCTAGAGAAGCAGATAGTACTATTTCCTAGAAGATGAGGTGGTAGCTAACGTCCTGATTTCTGTATCTCTGATGGATGCCAGGGGCAGCAAGGAAATGGTGAAAACCCGAGGATGCAAACAAAACTGAACAGGCCTAAAAAGCATGTGGGCAAGCAGGAAAGGAGAAATGATCAGACAATTGGAAAGTAGCACTAAACATGGCCATCCTTCAGCACAAGCTCAGCTCGGTGGCCTGTAAGTGAGGGCTTACGCTCCAAACTTGGGATTGCCACCCATGGTTTGATTTCAGAAAGGCTACATTTAGAACCAGGGGGCAATGGTGGGGCCAGGGACAGGTGAGGAGGGCAGCAGAACCTGTGTGTACCTATTGGCGACTGGGTTCCTTTGGAGTCATCTGCTCTGTGCTGGTGGCACCCCGAGGCAGGGCTTCCTATCCCCACGCCCCCAAAGGGATCCAACCCAAAACGTGACAGAAAAATAGGTATTTTACTGAAATCTCTTTGGAAAGGGAGAAGAGAACTTAGGCCCCCTGACTTTTCCCTCCGAAAAGCTGCATTCCGTGTCTCCTTCGCATTCCCAGGCACATTCCCTCTCACATTCCTCCGGTCCTTCCAGCAGCCTCCACTGTCCCAATACACTCAGATGCCTTCCCCAGACCTTACTAAGTAAAACAACATCTCGCCAAGCAGCCAGATAGTGCCCCCACCGAGGCAGGCCCCTCCAAGTCCCCTAGATCCCATACATTTCCGGAAGAGAAGAGAACCCCGACCCCCACTTCCTCCTCTCTCTTGGCAGAGCAGGACCGTCTCCCACTCCCACCCCAGGTTTCTGGGAAAGGAACCTTAAATAGTCCCTGAAAGCAGATCACAACCTCACCCAACTTCTGTTGCGTCTCTTCATAGGTCTCAGGTGCCAAGGGAAAAAAAGAAAGAATATGGGCAGCCCTGAGTCCTGGAACGAGACTGTCCCAAGAGACTGACCTCCTCGCAGCCTCTCCACCCGGTTCCTAGAAACCAGGTGGAGTCCCGGGTCAGTTTCATTGATTTCCTTCTCTCCGGCCCCGACTGGCCTGTGCACTGTGACCCTCCCCTCAGAGGGACCCCTACTACCCTGGGATCCGCGACCCCGGTGTCCCGTCTCCCGGGGCTCCCCCACGCCGGGGCTGAGGGCGCCCTCCATGCGGCCCCCTGGTCCTCAGGGGCCAGTGCCCCCCCGGCTCTGGGCCACTCGGACTTCTCCTGCCCCGCCCCCACCGAGTTCCCAACTCACCGGCCCGGCCGCAGCTGCTGCCGCCGCCTCCCTGCGGAAACTCGCGGCTTCCCGGGAGCCCGGGGAGCCAGTGACAGTAGCATCACTTCCGCCCGGCGGCGCAGCCAATCAGCGGCGGGACCCGGCCCGGCCCAGCGGCCCGGAGCAACCGGCGCTAGGGGGCCTCCCGCTCCGGGCATCCTCCGCCGGGAGAGGAGCGTGCGGGCGTGCTGGGCTCCGCTCGCCTGGCCCCACCGCCCCGAGTTGTCGGGGTGTCTTCAGCGGGGGCCCTGTCCGGAGGGACCGTCTTGCCCTTCATGGCGTCCTCTGGAAAGGGCGTCTCGGTTGCGACCTTTTAAAAACACCTCGTTCCTCTTTTCTCTCTGATCGCCATGGCCCCGACTCTCCCTGGGACCTTCCCAGAGGAGCTCCTCCCTCCGCCGGGTCTCCTTCCTTCTCGCCGTCGCCTCTCTCTCCCTCCCCGCGTCCCCGGGAAGGTCCACTTGTACGTTAGGGGGCTACCAGGGAGTCCGCGGCTCCTCCGCGGTGCCGGCTCTGGCCGCCAGAGGGCGCCGTCGGGGGCGGCGCAGTGCTGCCGAGGCCGCTCCTCTCCCGACCGAGCCTCGCCCGCTCCGCTCGCGCCGCCGGAAGTGGGAGGTGCGGTGCGCGGGCCGGCGCTCGACCCCTCCCCCCGAGGCTCGGTCGCCCCCTCCCCCCGCTCCGCCCGCTCAGGTGCGTCCCGTCCCTCCCCCCACTGCCTCCCGGGGGCGCGGCGCGGGAGGTGTGTGCGGGGCGGGCGCGCGGGGAGGGGGCTGCGACGCCGGGGACCAGGGCAGGGGCGGAGGGGGGGGTCGTCGAGGCGGGGGGCGTGGAGGGGGCCCGTGCGGACGGGACAGGGGGCCCGGCCTAGGAACGGGACGGCGCCGGCGACGCGGTGGGGCGGGGTGGGGGGCGCGATAGAGGGGTGGGGGGGGGCCCGGCCGGAGGAGGCGGCGGACTTAGCGGTCCCCGGTTGAGGCGGCCGTGGCCGCCGGGCGCTGCTTCCCCCATTGTCCCCTTCGCGGCCGTGCCCCGTTTCCCCCCGAGCACCCGTCGCTCCCGGTGTCGCCACCTCGCTGGCGGTCGCCGCAGGGATTCCCTTGACACGTTCGACTTCTTACCCCGCGCCGCAGCCTGCAGCCCGACGTACCTGCCCCGCTCCCCTTTGGGCTGTAGCGGCAGAGTCGCACGTAGGACCCATGCCCTGGGCACCGAGGACCCCCGACCCTGGGCTCTGTCGGGGCAGGATGTTTGCCCCCCGAGGGAGCAGTAATGGCGATTGGGGCCCATTTCCTCCTAGGAGCTTTGTATAATGGGGGAAACTGAGGCACAGCGGGTCGCTGGCCTGTGACTGAAGTGTTGACAGCGCCCAGTCTCCATTCTTGCCCATGCTTGAAGGTTCCGGGCGGAGTTGGGGGAGGTGTGAATATCTGCGATGCTATTAAAATAAAAACAAGAATTTAAACTAACACTTCCACCCCAACGCCCCCCCCCCCCCCCCCCCGCCACATTCTTTTCCCCCCTTTGTCTTCATCGTAGAGGGCTGTGAGTTTGTCCTGCTACACAAAGGATGACCTCCTGATCCAGGAAAGGCCTCTGTCCCCATCCCCTGACTTGGATTACCCTGTTTCTCAGCCTCTTTCTCTTGGAGGAGTACCCAAGATTCCTGTACTCTTTTGCACTCCTGTAGTAACTCTGAAGAGTCTGTGTTTTTCTCCATTAGTGGCTCTCAAACATTTCCCATGTGTGGGGAGCACACTGACGCTAGAAGATGCTCTGATTGCCCAACATCGCTTTGCTTTTTTCTCACACACGAACACCTCCAAACAACTTAACTTAGATGCACAGAGCATGATTGTAATCATTTAAAATGTATGCTATGGTTGATTATTAGGCCCCAAATGCATTCTTTGTAAATAATACTAGGTAAAGAAGGCATGTGGACTGTTTGGGCGATTCTCACACGCTGTAGTCTGTTTTAAATGACTGCATCTCTGCCAAAAGCGGGAAAGCTTTGTACACACTCCTAGAGATTTATATAAAGCCGGTGATTTTTGAGGATCCGTGTCCACTGGGGCCTCTTGTGCCCAGTGGCTCTTTTAATACCCTGCTACAGAAAAACTCAGTATTTTCTCTTGGGACGCAGCTTTTTCTTTGTGTTTCTTTCCTGGAACAACTCTGGTATGGACCTTCCAACGGGGAAAGATAGGCTTGTTTTAAAAATTGGAAACATGCAGCCTGTAATTTGTTTCTGAATGTACAGAGCATGATGGCGGCAGCGTCTGAGGTAGCTGGTGTGGTGTCCAGTGCCCCCAATCCTCCAGAATCCTCCTCTAGTTTATGTGCTTCCAAATCAGACGAAGGTCTCCCAGATGGTCTAAGGTAACGTACGCATCCTTGACTGGGAAGATTTCATTCGGGCGAAGGGCTTTTGTGGGATGGCTTCTTATGGAAATGGAGTGGGGTTTTCCTCTTTTTGGCTCTAATGGCCCTGGCCCAGAGTAAGCTTTTTAAAGGTGGGGACTGTCTGATCCCTGTGTATTTATGGTACCTAACAGAGCGTCTGGCACTTCGCAGGCATGCTAAGTGTGTCAGTAGAATACAGGGGGTGAAACTCTTTTGAAAATGCTAGTATTTCCCCACCCTTTACTGTATGTTCAATTAGTTGTATATTTATAACATAATCTCTGTGTCTATATCTGCATATTATGCCTGTATTTCTATGTTATGATTACATATACTATAATGGTATTCTATATCATACTTGTGTATTTGTATGTTTTCTATGTTACATAGAGATATGGATGTGCATATCTCTATGTGCAAAGCATATGTATGTGCAAAGCACATGTATATTCATACATACCCACAGATATACGTGTCTGTATTATCTACAGATAGCTTTGTTCCTATGGCTTCCTGCTTCACCTAGATATTTTGCCTCCTGTCTACACTCTTGAGGGCTGAATTACGGTTTCCCAGCTTCGCATTGTACAGTCCTTAATGCATAGTTATGTACAGTGTTGTGCTAAGTCAACTCTATATTCCTACTCAACTCTTTTCTAGAGCACCTGGGACCTGATATAATAGGTCATACTGTACTAACAGTTGAATATGTATTAACACATTTAATCCTCGTAACAGCTCTAGGAGGGAGGTGCTAATATTACTCCCATTTACAGGTGAGGAGATTGAGACACACTTGCTTCAGGGTTGCCGAGCTACACTGGAGTCAGGGTTTGAACCCAGGCTTGTCTGACTCGGTAGCACCTCATAAATACCGGTTTAAATTAGAGATTTGTTGGCTAATGGGTAATAGGGGAAAATGTTGAGTAAGCCTAACCATAATCCTGGATCTTCATTTTATAAATAGAATCATCCACGTACTCCTAGTAATAGTGATGGCAGCTAGGGTTGATTGAATATGTACTGTGCCAAGCCCTGTACCAAATACTTCAGAAGCCCGATTTCATGTCATCCTCTCAATAACCCTATTAGGTGGGTCATGTTTCAGTTTGATGAATGAGGTGAAGTAACTTAACGAGAGTCAGACAACTGGTAAATAGCGGAGCAGGATTTACACCTGGGGACTGTACTGTATATGCCCAAATTAATAGTCTAAGTGTTTCCCCCACTTCCCCAGGTAGCTCTCAGGAAGGAGTCAGCTAGAGGTGTTCATGAAGGTTTTCGTACCCCAAAGACACTGTTGGTTCTTTTATTTTGAACAACATGTGCTGTTGAGGACAGGAAGGCACTGTCACCTAAAGCCTCAGTCAGTGCTGGCTTCGGGTACTTAAGAGCATCAGTTGACACAACCTGGTTTTTTTTGTTGTTTTTTAAAAAGGGGGCAAAGAAGTTTAATACAGATGCAGTCATTATTCCTGGGTGGCAGGTTCACTGTTGTGACTGTTAGAAGTCACTGTAAATTGGTTTTAAAGAGCTCTTCAAAAAAAGCAATATGAAACTGGCCATGACAAATGTCAGAACGGCTTTCCCAGTGTTTCTCCGTGTGCATGTATTTGTCTGGGATAAAGGTCCCACTGACAGCTTCAGTTTTGGATTTGGTGTCTGTACCTCAGACAACCTCAAGACAACCACTCATTCCTGTGCTCTGGGAAACTGTTGAGGAACCCGAAAGGTGGTTCTGGCCAAAGATCTGTGTGAGGGATTTGAATGAAAATTATTTTTATGAAACGTGAGAGTGGAATAAGAACATTTTTTCTAAATTAATATATTTTTTTATTAGAACATGACGTGTAACCAAGTCAGTACAGCTCACTAAATGAAAAACTTTAAATGAGCAGTAGGCTGTCAGTGACATTCCCCAAAAGGATTCAGATTGGGCCTCACAAATCTGAGGCTCTTCAGGGTCATTTATTGTGTTTATTTACGGTCACCCTACAGGAAATGTCTGTCTCCAGCACCCAGCTTCTAACCATCAGGCTCCACTCCCCGCATGTGGGTCAAAATCGCGGACAAAGACCAAGTTCCACGTCATTCTGATAATTTGAGGGGCTTATGTAGTCTGGTTTTATTCTTCTAGTCGTTACGTTAAAGATATGTCTTTAATCTTCCTTAAGATTGGGTGAAGAGTGAAACTTTTTATCTTGTGTTTTTTGATAGCCCCAAAGACCCTGCACAGAAGCACAAGAACTCGCCTCTGTCGAGTGTAAGTAGCCAAACGATAACCAAGGAGAATAACAGAAATGTGCATTTGGAACACCCAGAGCAGAATCCTGGTTCATCAGCAGGTGACACTTCAGCAGCGCACCGGGCGGTTTTAGGAGAAAACTTGCTAGCCACAGCCCTTGGTCTTTCTGGCGGTGGGTCTCAGTCTGATTTGAAGGACGTGGCCGACACAGCAGGAGAGGAGGGGGACACATGCCTCCGGGAGAGCCTCCATCCTGTCACTCGGTCTCTTAAGGCAGGGGGCCATACAAAGCAGCTTGCCTCCGGGAATTGTTCTGAAGAGAAATCCCCACCAGCCTCCATCCTAAAGGAAGGTAGCAGGGACACAGGCTTGGATTTCCGACCTGTGGTGCCTCCAGCAAATGGGGTTGAAGGAGTCAGAGTGGATCAGGATGATGATCAGGATAGCTGTTCCCTGAAGCTTTCTCAAAACATTGCTGTACAGGTCAAGTATCAAGTTTCTACTACTAACATGGAATTTGGGCTATTTATGTATTTATATACTTATCAAGGGTAGGAGACTTTTTTCTTCGTAGGTGGCGGAGAACTACTCTGTCCCGTTTTTTTATTGGCATCTGTCGTACGATTTTCGTGCAGTGCTATGTGATGTCATCCTTCTGGTGTTCAATAAATAATAAAGCCAGGAGCCAGGATCCTGTCGTGGCGCCAAGAAACTTTATGACCTACGTATAATCTCTTTCACTGACTAATGGATGAGTGTAGGTCATTAGCATTCATATTTCCCATCTTTGTCCTTGCAGGAGGAATCCTTGTTAATTCTCTGACCTACATCTTAAGAAGTACAGTGGATCCTGCCTCCTAGTGCTTGGTGTGCTTTGTTATAGGAGGAAAGATGGGCACAAGAGGCAGTAGGGGGCGAGATTCTTACTTCACGCCTGAGGCTGTCTCTCTGTCAGTTCTTGGGTCTCGTTCAGGTTCTTTTGTGGGATAAATGTTCAATGCAATATACATGCCAGCTCCTATTTGCCAGACCTATAGTTCTTCCCTTGTTAATAAGCCACTAAGGGAACGCAAAATTTAGCTGCTTAGTTACTTGTGACAGATTTCTAGGTAAAATTACTAAAGAGCAGTTCTGCCTTTTAAAACGTCTCTGAACAATCATGAATATAATTGCTTCTTTCTTTATAGACTGACTTTAAGACGGCCGATTCAGAGGTAAACACGGATCAAGATATTGAAAAGAATCTGGTGAGTACTTAAACTGTCACAGTGAATATACAACATCATTCACTCAGACTATCTAGAGTCATACCATCTCATCTGGAAAAGATGCAGGAATCTCCTTTTCAAATCCCTAACAGATGGTCAGCTAATTTCTTTCTACTTGATCACTCCCAGAGATGGGAAGCTTGCTACTCGTAAAGCAGCCTCTTGTATTTGACAAAGAGCTCTTATTGTTACATCTTGTTCTGAGGTGAGGATAGCACCTGTCATACTTAGAGTGGTCTCCTGAGCTATGTAGACTAAATCCAAATCTTCCTTTACTTGTTGGCCCTGTGTATCCTTGAAGTTTGTTTATTCCTCTTCCCCTTATTCCTCAAGCGTGAATCTTTCCAGAAAAAACATTCCCAGACGTTTTTAACATTCTTCTTTTCTTCATCCAATATATTTTCCAGCCCTTCCCTTGTCCTGGTGACTTTCCCACCTGGACAAGTTCCATCTTATCAATGTTGCTTTGAAAATGTGATCCTGAGAACTAAATACAATAATCCAAATACAGAATAATGAAGTCACAACACAGTGGGGTTCTCCTTCTGTCTATCCTGCCAGACACTGTTTCTTAAGTCTCCCTTGGCTAAGTCTCCCCAGTCTGCTCAGCATTTTGAGCTTTCAGCCAGACTCCCATCAGGGTTTTTCTGGTGTACCGTTGAGTCGTCTCTTCCCTTTTATTCCTAGCAATTGGTTTTTAAAACCTAGAAAGCTGCACATTTATCTTTGTTAAAATGGTCTCTGATCTATCTCTGGTATTTTGTCACAGAAACTTCCACCCTCAAGAATATAGATACCAGGGGTGCCTGGGTGGCTCAGTGGGCTAAGCCTCTGCCTTTGGCTCAGGGCACAGTCTCAGGATCCTGGGATTGAGCCCTGCGTCGGGCTCTCTGCTCAAGAGGGAGCCTGCTTCCCCCTCTCTCTGCCTGCCTCTCTGCCTACTTGTGATCTCTCTCTGTCAAATAAATAAATAAAATCTTAAAAAAAAGAATATAGATATCAAAGTGTCTATTTTTCAAGAGGAAGGATGATGTTGGGAAAGGTACCCTAACGTCAGCAAGAGGTTTTTAGAGTAATATGTCTTAACTGAGTGAAAAAAAATGAGAGAGAAAGTGCTTGTAGCAACCAGATGAGAAAGTAGGTATTTGTTCAAGTTGAAGAAATTGAGGGGCAGATGGAAAGAAGGAAGTTGTGTTGTGGGAGTATATTAGCAAGATGAAGTGAATAAAGTTTTATAAATACAAGGTAGCAACTTGGAGTTACTCCTAATAGGCAGGTAAAAAGGTCCTAGAGATAAGCGAGCTGGTGGAGATGTGCTGGGTGAAAACCAAGCCAGAAGAGAAGTCCCAGGGAAGGGGGGTGGGGGTGGGGATTCACCTTTTCTTGAATACTTACTCTAAGCACTTCACATAGAGTATTTATTTTGTCCCCACAGTTGTATGGTGGGGTTCTGATGACTATAGTAATCCAAGGGCCAACTAAGTTATAAATAAGTTTTAGCATCAGTCTGAAGCAGGAATGGAAACTAGCAAGTGATTGGGCCAGAAGAGGCCCCGGGTTATGTTTTGTGTGGCTGTTTTCTTTTGGGTAGCGGGATGGCCCACATGCCTTTATTTTGTTTATTTTATATTATTTTATTTTTTCAAATTTTCCTTTAAATTCTAGTTAGTTAACATACACTGTGGGCCCACATGCTTTTAAAAAGTCAGTGGAACTAGGCAGGTGTTAAGCTTGGTAGCAATACAAGAAATCTGGCTTCTGTTTTGTTTCCTTTTTTGTGCATTTATGGTAATTTCCCACTGGCTGCGTTTGAAATTATAACTTCTAGTCCTTGGAACCAATTAGACACTGATTAAACCAAGTAACTTTGGCTTGTTAAGATGAAATGATAATGGATGAAGTAGTTTACTCTATAGCCTTTCAGTTCTCTTTTTGTATGTACTAACAGTGTATACCTTGAGACTTCTTTTCATGAGACTGGTGGTTTTTTCCCCTGGTCTCTGTTACTTTAAAGAAGCATTGTGGGTGGGGAAGGTACCACAAGAAAATAAAGGGAAAGAGCTGTGTTGAAGAAAGAAAATATTCCTCTTATCTACTAGTTGCATATATTGGTTCTTAATATTTTGCTTGGTTTAAAGTCCTCCTTTGGAATCTTTTGAAAACTTAATTCTCCTTTCAGAAAAATTTATCCTCCCCACCACATTCCCCTATTTCAAAGAGTTTAGAGACCCTTGAGGACGATCCATAGATCCCAGGTTCAGAATCCCTATAAAAATGTGAGCTGGAGGGTGCTGGGTGGCTCAGTGGTTTAAGCCTCTGCCTTCGGCTCAGGTCATGATCCCAGGGTGCTGGGATCGAGCCCCACATCAGGCTCTCTGCTGAGCGGGGAGCCTGCTTCCCTCCCCCCTCCCTCTCTTTGCCTGCCTCTGTGCCTACTTGTGATCTCTCTCTATCAAATAAGTAAATAAAATCTTAAAAAAAAAAAAAAGAAGGACATGAGACTGGAGAGTCCCTGGGAGCCCTAGTCACATTTCAGCACCTGGACTAAGGACTAATTTATTGCAGAGCTAAAATCCCCCCCCCCTTTTTTTTAAAGATTTATTTATCTATTTTAGATAGGGAGCACAAGGAGGAGGGGCAGAGCGAGAGGGAAAGAGAATCCCAAGCAGGCTCTGGGCTGAGAATAGAGCCCTATGCAGGGCTGGATCTCACAACCCTGAGACTGAAACCAAGAGTTGGACACTTAACTGACTACATTACCCAGGTGCTCTGCTAAAGTCCCATCTTGAAGCTTCGTTTTTATTATCATAATGTAATAAGTTTTCCTTTGTTCGCCTCTAAAACCTGTTTTTTCTTTGAAAATAGTTAATCTTTTAATGAATAAGTTTAGTTGAATGCTCTTTGTTTAAATTTGACATGGGCTGCCTTATACTAAGTGTGTTTTAAATTGACCGTCTCTTAGCATCCCTTTGAAATATAACCATCACTTTTCTTGATTTACGGATATGGGGAGACAGAGCTGAACTGTGGTCCTCAGAAAACTTTCTTCTACTCTTGTGCTCATGTTTGAGAGCTTGCTGATTTGTCCAGTCTGAATATCATGTTCCCCAGACCTCTTTAGTGGATCTGTCCATTTTCAGCGCTAATGGCCAGTAAGGAATCCTCTTTTCTGGATGCGGTTTTGAGTAGGTGATCTGTTTTTTGTTTTTTTTTTTGTTTTTACCTACTCATTTCTTCTTGTTCTGATAAAATGCTTCCTTCTTCTTATTCCCTAGAGCAGTGATTGACAAATGTTTTCTGTAAAAGGTCAGAGGGTAAATGTCTTAGGCTTTGGGGCTCTGTGGGTTCTGTTGCAAACATTCCACTCATTGTAGGATAAAAGCAGCCCTTAAGCCATTGGGAATGTCTATTTTCCTATAAAATTTATTTATATGGGCACTGGGTAGCTCAGTTGGTTGAGCTTCCAACTCTTGATTTTGGCTCTGGTCATGATCTCAGGGTCGTGGGATCCGAGCTTAGCACGGAGTCTGCTTTTCTTCCTCTCCCTTGGCCCCTCTACCTGCTTGTGCACGCAAGTTCACACGCTCTCTCTCTCCCCCCCCCTCCCTGAAATGAATAAATAAATCTTAAGAAAAAAATTCAGACAATGGCTGGATTTGGCCCACAGGCCATTCCTTGCCACCCCCTTCCCCCAAGCTGAGCTGTGCAACAGGGTTTCCTGTAGTGATGGAAATGTCTTCTATCTGTGTTGGCCAGTGTGGTAGCCATTTGTTCTTGGGACTAAGTACTGAGTACTTGGAAATGTGGCTAGGTGACTGAGGGGCTGTCTTTTAAAATGTTCTTACTTTAATTAATTGAAGTTTATATAGCTACTCATGGCTGTAGTTAGAATATTGGACCCTGTAGCCTAGAGCTCTGCACAGTGCCTTGAACAGCTGGTGTTTTTTGCAATTAAACTTGGGAATTAAACTTTTTTTCTCTTGTTACAAATAGGACAAAATGATGACAGAGAGAACACTGTTGAAGGAGCGTTACCAGGAGGTCCTGGACAAGCAGAGGCAAGTGGAGAATCAGCTCCAAGTGCAATTAAAGCAGCTCCAGCAAAGGAGAGAAGAAGAAATGAAGAATCACCAGGTACCCCGCTTATGTTAAATCTCAATAAGTATGGCTACACTCCCTAATCAGGCTGTAATTTTATTTCTGAATTGGTGGAAGAGCAATGTTTATCTTTTTAATGGTTGTGTTAGAATTTTAAGGATAAAAAGAAGCTTTGAGGGTATCTTGTTCAAAATCTGAGTTTTTTGTTTTGATTTTATTTATTTGAGAGAGAGAGAGCGTGCATGTCTTTGAGCCATTGGAGGGGCATAGGGAGAGAATCTCAGGAAGACTCCCCATTGAGCGCAGAGCCCAACGAGACACTTGATCCCACGACTCTGAGGTCGTGACCAGAGCTGAAACCAAATGTTGGACACTCAGCTGACTGAGCAACCCAGGAGCCCCCAAACTCTCACTTCTATTTTAGTTTAGAGACAAAAGTTAATTAATATATTTTGTTGACATTCGTTACTTGGAAAACCATGTAATTAGACTCTTATGTTATATTAAAAAACGGTAATTCTAGGGGCAGCTGGTAGCTCAGTTGTAAGCGCCTGCCTTCAGCTCAGGTCATGATCTCAGAGTCCTGGGATCGAGCGTCAGGCTCCCTGCTCAGTGGGAAGCCTGCTTCTCCCTCTCCACCTCCCCCTGCTTATGTTCCCTCTCTCACTATCTCTGTCTGTTAAATAAATAAATAAAATCTTTAAAAAAACCCAAAAACATAATTCTAGTAGATTAAAAATCTACGTATGAACACTGGAAAAAGTGTAAATTAGAAGGAAATTTAGGACAATGTTTATAAAACCTTGGCTTGCAAGAGGTCACTTTAAGCCAGGTAAAAAAACCCAGAAGCCATAGAAAAATGAATCGATTTAATTATGTATCATTTAAAACTTCTGATATGGCAGATGATACATCAGAAGATCAGTGGTAGATTGGGAAAGTATTTGTAGCACATCTGATAAAGGGTTTAATATCCATATCTGTGTTCTGAGTCTCCTACAAGTTCGTGGTAGAAGTCAAGTACTCTAGAAAAAACTCAGGAAAGGTTATTGTATAGTTTCCTGTTTCTCCTGTAACAAATTACCATCAATTTGCCACCTGAACACCATACAAATTTATTATCTCACAGTCCTTTAGGTCAAAAGTCCAAGTCACTGGGCTAAAATCCAAGTATTGGCAGGGTTGCATCACTTTCTGGGGACTCTGAGGGAGAATACCTCTTTCTACATTTCCAGCTTCTAGAGGCTGCTTGTATTCCTTGACTTGTGGACCCCGTCTCTACCTTCAGGTTCAGCAAATTTGCATGTCTGACCACTCCTCCCCAGCCACAACTTCCTCAGATCACAATTGAGACAGGTTCTCCACCTTGAAAGACCTGTGTGATTATATTGGGCCCACCCAGATGATCCAGGACTGTCTCCCTGCATCCGGGTCTTTACCTTAGTCAGATCTGCACAGTCTCTTTTCTCGTGGAAAGAAACATAGTCACAGGTCCCAGGGATTAGGTTAGATTAGAATGTGGACATATTTTGGGGGCAGGTGTTATTATTTTGCCTACAACAATTATTAATGGTGGTGCACCTTGGTGGCCTAGCCAGTCAAGCATCTGCCTTCAGCTCAGGTCAAGATCTCAGGGTCCTGGGATCAAGCCCTGAGTTGGGCTCTCTGCTCATGCGCTTGTGCTCTCGCTCTCTCTCTCTCTCTCTCTCTCAAATACATAAATAAAATCTTTAAAACAATTATAAATGGTAGTATACAGAAGAAGAAAAGCAAGTGGATAATATATAAAAGGCTCGGCCTCAGCCTCACTGGAATTCATTCATTCATTCATTTAGCAAATGTTTTCAGAGTTCCTGATCCGGTCTCTGCAAATTTAGCAGTAAAGGGAACATAGTCTCTGCACTGAATGCTTATTCTAGTTGGAGGAGGCTGACTGCAGAAACAGTAGAGAATGGGAGTTAGGAAAATGTTTCTTAAAATGATTAGATATCATTTCTCTCTCTCCCCTCAGAAGATTGGCAAAAATGAAATAGGTTATCAAGAGTGAGGAAAAATGAACCCTTTTCAGACATTTGTATATGGATTGTTACAGCGTTTTGGAAAAGTTACTAAGAATTGTCAGTTAAGACTTAAAATATTCAACGACCTAGCAATCATTTCATTAAGTCTTTTCTACAGAAATAAAAGTTTTAATATGAAAATGTAGATATACAGTGTATTTATTGCAGTAATTTGTGTAGTTAGAGAAAACTGGAGTCAACTTGACGGACTCCTTACATAGAATGGTTAGATAAATTGGATATATATACATAGACATGTTATGTCACATACTGCTATTTTTAAGTTAAATCTGTATATTTATTTTACTTTACTTTTTAAGATTTATTTATTTATTTGAGAAAAAGAGAGTACACTTGAGTGGGGGAGCGGTAGAGAGAGAAGGGAGAGAATCCCAAGCACATCTGCACTGAGCCCGGAGCCTGACGGGGCTCGATCCTGCAGCCCTGAGATCATGACCCAAGCCGAAACCAATCACATGTTTAACCAACTGAGCCACGCAAGTGCCCCCAGTTAAATCTGTATTGACAGTATGCTCACATCAAGTGAAAAAAAGCAGGATGCAGAATAATGTGTATAAAATCATCTCATGATTGACCGAGCCTGGGTGGCTCAGTTGGTCAGACGGCAGACGCTGACCATTGTATTTTGGTTAGCGTCTGCCTTTGGCTTAGATTGTAGTCCCAGGATCTGGGGATCGAGTCCTGCATGGGGAGCCTGCTACTCCCTTTGCCTGCCGCTCCTCCTGCTTGTGTTCTCTCTCTGTCTCTTTCTCTGACAAGTAAATAAATAAAATCTTTAAAAAAAAAATCATCTCATTTGGAAAAAACACAGAAGCAAAGAACTACATATTTTAGTATATGTGTGTTTGTGTGAGAATAAAGATGTGAAAGCAGTCCTATGAAACAATGAACATATTAATGATGGGTGGAATTGGCATGGATTAAGGAGTGACTTAACTATCACTTTTTTATTATTCCACTTCTTACTGCAAAGACATATATTTTTGTTAAAGTACAAAAGGAACCAAAAAACTTCTTACACATAAGAAAGCAGAACCTTAACAAAACAAAACAGGACCATTTTTATAGGACATAATGAATTTCTACCCCATGTAAGAATGCCTTTCTCAGCATTCTTAGCAGGTGTTCATTTGGCCTTTATCCGAACATGGGTAATGGAAGGGTTATTGCTTCTCAAGGCAGTAAATCCCATTTTGAACAGTTGTGATTGTCAGAAAGTTTTGCTCCTGCTGAATTGAAATCTGCTTTATTGTAACTTTCTCTCTTACATCTAAATACTGGCTTTCAGAGCTACTCATCAACCCAATTCCTTCAATCCAGCTTGAATTTACTAGAGTCCATGTATTAATTTGTGTTAGTTGAAAATAACCTTCAGACCAAAAGAACTAATTCATTTCCTTCTTTATTTGTGTGTGACTGTAATTATGGGGGACTCAGGAGATACTAAAAGCTATCCAGGATGTAACAATAAAGCGAGAAGAAACAAAGAAGAAGATAGAGAAAGAAAAGAAGGAGTTTTTGCAGAAGGAGCAGGATCTGAAAGCTGAAATCGAGAAGCTTTGTGAGAAGGGCAGAAGGTAAATGATGCTGTCAAGAGTAAAACCTCTGTGTGCGTGTGTGGATTTATACGTAGCATCCAGTCGTGTTTGTGTTCCTGCTTTCTTTCGGTCTAATTTTTATTTGAAAAACAAGTGCACAAATAAAATCCTCTAATGATTTTAGCTTTTTCAGCACCTTGTGTTAGATTCAATAAAAAAAAAAAAATTGTTTTTTTTTCAGATTCAATAATACCTTGAAAATAATAGCAGCTGATTGTTGGGTCCTAAGTATGATCCAGATTTTGAAATGCATCTAACACCTGCTTCACTTGCTTTGAACCTGGTTTTTATTTAGAAGTTCAGGCTTTGGGAATATTTTGATTATGTTATTCAGCACCAAAACAAATTTCAAACAGTAACATTGTAAGTAAGCCTTTGGAAAGAATTATTCAGTGGATCTCTGTTCTCTTTTGGGTACTATAGCAAGAGCAAGGTGTGCATAGAATTTGGTCAAATATTCAGTTTTCCAAGTTTCTTAACATGGAAATCGAAATAATGTGAACCCTGATGATTTTATTTAAATTCTAAAATGTGCTTTTATCAAGAAAATCTTGGCCTGCTGATGAGTCAGAGCTCTGAGGGAAAAGTATCAAGTTCAATGGTTGAATCATTTTCCAGGTATGAAAGGCGGTAATCGTAAAAGGTCAGCATGAGAAAGAATGTTTGGGAAAGAGCCTAAGGACCAATCTGTTTCGTTGAGAATTGAATGATAATGCTTTGAAGGTCGGTTAGTTGTCCATAAAGATCCATGTGTCAGCGATTATGAAGAGTGTGCTAGGAGTAGAATGCTATACCTGGCGTCGTTAGTGATCGCACACCCTGCCACCCCCCACCAACAGCATGGCCTCTGCCATCATCTTCACAGGCTGGAGGGGGATGGTGAAACAGAGACGTTAGCAGCAGTCTTAGCAGAAGCTGGGAAGGTGAATCTGCCGTGATAATTCTAGGCTCTGTGAAAGATTTCCTTTTGATGTGTACTCTACACTCTTAAATGTTATCTCTGACCACTTTCTCGGCCTTCTGAGTGGATAAGCCCAGATGGTGATTGATGCTAACAGTTTACTGCTCGTGGTCTGGAAGATACAATTGGGCTTTCTTATGTGTTACCATCATCAAAATGACCCTTTCTGTCATGGTTTCTGTGGAATGTGGAGTTCACTTTTCCAGAAGTAGGTAGAAGAAGTCTTCTGTATTTATCTTTGTTCTAGCAGGGATGCGTGTTTTGTTTTGCGTTCCATCATCCACAGTAACTGTGGGCACAGATATTTTGATCATTGTATTTGTCTGCTCAGACTGCCATCACAGAGTTAGCACAGACTGGGTGACTTAAACAATAGTAATTTATTGTCTCACAGTTCTAACGGCTGGAAGTCCAAGATTAAGATGCCAGGAGGGTTGGTTTCTGGTGAAGCCTGTCTTCTTAGCTAGCATACGCTGCTGCCTTCACGCTCTGTCCTCACATGGCCTTTCCTCCTCGTGTGCTTAATCTCAGTGTCTCTGGTCTTTGTGTAAGGACACCAGACCTATTGGATTAGAGCCCGATCCTTATGATCTCATTTAACTTTAATTACTTCATTAAAGGCCTTATCTCCAAATACAATCAAATTGCTGGTGAGGGCTTCTACACATGAATCTGCGGGGGACACAATTCAGGCCATAATAGTCATGTTTCCTGTTCATAACTCTCATTCTGTCAGCCAGCGCTTACTGAGTGTCTACTGCGAGACTGACAATATGGGCCTGGAGAATAGAAGGTCCTTGTGGAGCTTATTGTTAACTAGGAGAGATGACAGATAGATAATTACAAACTAGTATAACGATACCATAATAGTGGTGGTATGAGAGCACGTAGAAGGGGTAATGGAACCCAGATGAGGCGGGGAGTCAGAGAGGCATTCCCAGAGGAAGTGATTTCCAGAATTAAATCCTGAAAGGTGAAGGGGAATATGAACTCTGCATGCAATGCATGATCTTTGGATGGATCCTGGATTAAACAGGTAACTTTCAAAGAAAGAGTTACAGGGGTGGAGGTTGGTACAGGGAGGAACTGGGGCAAAGAACAGGGGAAAGACATTGTAGGCAGGTGGCCTACAGACAAGAGAGAACAGCACCTGAGCTGTAGGGAGGTGGGGAGGAATGAGACCAGTACAGCAGTGGGAAGCCCGTCACAAAAGACTCATGTATCAGGAGTTTGTGTTTTTCCCTGGTAGAGATAATGAAAGATTTTAAGTGAGGAGAGGTATCAAAGGAGGAGTTCTGCATTTTAGATAAATTACTTTGGCAGGTGGAAAATAGGTGGAAATAGTGTAGAGGACCACGTAGGAGACTTAAGTCTCAGATCCTGCATGAGAGTGACAGTGGCCCACACTGCAGTGGCCCGGCTGGGAGGAGAGAATTTCACACTGATGCTATATAAAGGTGAATTTACAGAGCACCCGGGTGGCACAGTTGGTTAAGCGTCTGACTCTTGGTTTCAGCTCAGGTCACGATCTCCGGGTCGTGAGGTTAGAGTTCTGAGTCTGGCTCTGTGCTCAGCGTGGAGGCTGCTTGGATTCTCTTTCCCTCTCCCTCTGCTCCTGCCTACTCCCTGCTCTTTCTCTTCCTCAAAACTAAATTAATTAATTAAAAAAAATTAAAGGTGAATTTACTTAATAGAAATCTGCTAAGTGCTTTGTACTCTTTGAGGATAGTATGTATTTTAATGTAATTGTAATTGTAAAGAGGACATCCTGAGTTAACAAAAAAACAAAACCCCAAAACCAAGGAAGTAATATTCAGTTTAGTCACATATTCGATGATTTTCTCCTGGATACCTGGTAGCTTTGTTATGGCCATTGTCCTGCTTTTGTGGGTCCCTTCCTAATTCCCAGATGATATTCTTGCGGGGTATTGCTGGTCTAAGGAGGGGAGCAACAAGTAGGACTCCTCCTCAGTAGAAGATGGTGAGCCTGTACTTTAAAAGACATCATTAGTTGATTCATAGAAGTACCCTGGGACAAAAAGCAGGAACTGAAATACTAAACATGATTCTTCTTTTTAAAAAAATATTCTGAGCATGGGGCACCTGTGGGGCTCAGGTGGTTAAATGCGTGCTTTCAGCGCAGGTCATGATCTCAGGGTCCTGCAGTTGAGCCCTGCACTGGGCTCCCTACTCAGCGGGAAGCCTGCTTCTCCCTCTCCTTCTACCGCTCCCCTGGCTCATGAGGCTCATGTACTCTCTCTCTCTCTCTTTCTTAAATAAATAAATGAAATCTTGAAAAAAAAAATGTTTTGAGCTTGCCTGATGAACTCATATGATAGTGTAATAGGTAAGTAGCACATCGAAGGACTTACTGTTGGACGTATTTTTTTAAAGATTTTATTTATTTATGAGAAAGGAAGAGAAAGAGAGTAGGGGAAGGAGCAGAGAGAGAGAGGAACAAAGAGACTCCATGCTGAGTGCAGAGCCTGCCACAGGGCTCGATCTGAGGACCCCGAGATAATGACCTGAGCCAAAACCAAGAGTCAGACATTCAACTGAGTGAGGCACCCTGGCACCCCTGGAAGCATTACTGTAGGTGTCATTTCTGAATCTGTACTAAATTGAAATCAACAAGGTACATGAAGATTTGTTTTGGAAATTTCTCACCAAATGCTAGTTTATGTAACTGGTATGTGTAGAAGCCCTCGCAGCTTGCCTAGCAATCAGTAAGTCTGGTGAACATTTCCTGGGTGCAGAGCAGTGAGCCAGGCTCTTGCAACATCCTGTACGTGACCATAGCTGTCCTTCCTTCCAGCAGGCTGCTCGTTCCCAGTGAGTCTACACTTTGACCGCTTCATGTCCTCTTTCTTGTTCGGTGACCTCACTCCATCTCCCACCAGTCTTCCAGCTCCCTGGAAGCATGTCTTCCTCATGCCAGTCTTGGTGCACGTCCCGTGCTTGGATTACCCCCTTGGTGTTCCCCTCAATTCTCTTTCCTCTCATTCTTCTGTAGTACTCCGGTCCTGGGTCAGGTCAGCCACCTGACCTCTCTGTCTTTACAACCGGGCTGCTGAGTGCTGCTGGAGACAACCCTCCACCTGTGTGTCTGCTAACATCACCTGAATCCTCGGGGCTCCCTCTTCCTCTCAGGGTTGTCCCAGACTTTTACCTCCCTTTCTCACCTTCCTCTCCCTACCATTTTTCTCCTTAGTTTTAGCAGATGATCTCGCTTTTTATTTCACTGTAAAAATAGAGAACATTAAGTGAAACCTCGTTCTGTTTCTCAGCTCTCAACAGACACAGCCATCCTTTCCTCTGGTCCCTGTATCTGAGTCTAAACTTTGTACCTGTATGTAACTTCAGTTCACTCTTGCTTCTGCCATTTCTCCAAACATGGCAGCACTATGTACCCCCTGTCTAAACTGAATAACCAAGAGTCATCCTAAATTCTCTCTTAGCGCCCTTTCTACCACATCTCTTTTACTAAGTCCTGTACATTCTTTTTTTTTTTAAAGGTTTTATTTATTTATTTGTCATAGAGAGAGAAGCGAGAGAAAGCACAGGGAGACAGAGTGGCAGGCAGAGGCAGATGGAGAAGCAGGCTCCCCACCAAGCAAGGAGCCCGATGTGGGACTCGATCCCAGGACGCTGGGATCATGACCTGAGCCGAAGGCAGCCACTTAACCAACTGAGCCACCCAGGCGTCCCAGTCCTGTACATTCTTAATATTAATTATCCCTTTATTTGGGTGCCTGGGTGGCTCAGTCGGTTAAGCAGATGCCTTTGGCTCAGGTCATGATCTCAGGGTCCTGGGATTGAGCCCCACATTCTCCCCCTGTCTGTCGTTCTCTCTGCTTGTCCTCTCTCTCAGTCAAATAAATAAATTAAATTAAAAGAAGTAAATAAAATCTTTAAAGAAAAATTATCCTTCTCCCTGTTAACGCTGACCCTGGCAGTTCAGGATCTCGTCAGTCCTAGATCACTGAGGTGGGCTATGAAACTTTCTATGCCTTCACTCTTCCTCCCTTTTCACTTGTATAATACACAGCTACTGTAGAAATCTTTTTCACATCCACATCTGATAATGTCATTTCCCTGCTGAAAATTTTTCATAGTTCTTTATGGCTTTCAGGGTAAAGTTTTAACTCTTTAGCGTAGTATGGAAGGCCCTCAATGACCTAGTCCCTGTTCATGTCTCCAGCTATACTTTTACTGCTCCCCCGAAGAACCCTGCTGGTTTTTACTTACTGCTACCTGAACTCATTTAAAACTCAGCCTGTATTATCTACTCTAGAAAGCTTTCCCAGATCCTCCCCATCTCCTCCCCTTCACACATGGTGAAGGTTTCATTTAGATGAGCCTCTGTATGCATTAGCATGCTGAGTATACCTCTGTCTTAACACACACCTCTCATGGTCTTTTTGTTGACCTGAATGCCTCCCCCATCATGTAGTTAGTTTCTTGAGAGTAAGTGTTTTGATGATCTGTTGCTGTGTAAAACAACCATCAATAACTTAATATCTTGGGGTGCCTGAGTGGCTCCATCTTTAAGTCTGCCTTCAGCTTGGGTCATGATCCCAGGGTCCCGGGATCAAGCTCCACGTCAGGCTCTCTGCTGAGTGGGGAGCCTGCTTCTTCCTCTCTCACTCCCCCTGCTTGTGTTCTCTCTCTCACTGTATTTCTTTCTGTCAAATAAAATCTTAAATGAAAAATAACTTAGTATCTTAAAACAAAATAATTTATTATTTTTCACAGTTTGGGGGGTTGATTAAGTCTCGGATGGACGGTTCTGCTAGTCTCCTCTAGGGTCATTCCTGTAGCTGTGATCGGATGGCGGCTGGGACTGGAACACCCAAGATGGCCTCATTCATATTTCTGGAGCCTTGGCAGGGACCCCTGGAAGGCTGGGCCCAGCTGAGCCACAGACAAGTCTAGGCCATTTCTTACTCTTTCTCTCCATAGTGTCTTTTCCCTGTCCAGGTGGTCTTTCCAGCAGAGGGGCCAGATTTCTTACTTGGTGGCTCAGAGCTTCCAAGAGTACAAAAGTGGAAGTTTCTAGGCTTCCCTAAGGCACAGACTTGGAACTGGCACAGGGCTATTTCTGCGGCATTCTTTTGGTTAAAATGAGTCACAGGGCCAGCGCAGATTTAGTGTTGGAGGGGGCTGAGCATGAACACCAGCAGGCCTGGTTCTTTGGGAGGGGTCCATATTTGGAAATCTGTTACTGCAGCAAGTAACACATCTCACTTAACTTTTTCTGCTCAGTATGTGTTAATATCTTTTGGATATAGGGAATCATAGAAGTTATACAAATAGGAGATGCATAATTGGAGATGTTTTAGAAATATGCAGAGTGAATTATGGGGAAAGAATGAGGTTGGGACACCAACCAGGAAGCTCTTACAATAAACTGAGTTTCTAAGGATTGTTATAAGACTCATGATGGTGGAATGAAAAGGAAGAAATGGATTCTGGAGGAATCAGTGCTTGATTATTTTAGAGATTAAGGCTGGGGGAGGTGTCAGAACGAAGTTCGGTATTGACCCTGGGTAACTGTGTGCTACCTGGATAGTAATTGGAGTGGAATTCCCATTTTAAGTTCTGAGGGTAAGGGTAATGTGATGATATGAGACATAGAAGTTCAAATCCTCAGTCGGCCATTGAAAGTGGGACCCTGGAGTAGAAGAAATGCTTTGTCTTGGTTTGGAGTTGACTGCATGGTGGTGATAGTTACAAGACTGAAAGTGTTCCATGAGAGAAAGTGTAGAGTAGGGCTCAGTTCTGAACACTGAAGCACACCTACAGTTTGGGAGTACAAAGACGAAGGGAAGGCAGAAAGAAAAGGAAACAGCTTAGAATAGTAATATGGGGCTTCAAAGGGGGAGGTGCGTGACAATGTCAGAAACTGCAGGGAAGTACATGAGAACCAGGTCTGAGTAAAGGCCATTGGTAATTACTGAGTGTAACCAGCAGGGATTTGTAGGCAGAGGAATTAAATTACTGGATTCACTTTTCCCCCAGTATCTTATTATGAAGATTTTTAAACACTAGGAGAAGCTGGAAATGTTGTATCTTAACACTCACTCCCTAGACTCAACAATTAACTTTCTGCTAAATTTGTTTTAGGAATATCTTTCCATCCCTCTATCCATTCATCAGTCCATCTTTTTTTTTTTTCTTTACGAAGTATATCAGAGTAAGTGGCAGTCACCAGTAACTTCACCATTAAATCTGTTAATGTGCATATCATTAATTAGAGTTAAATTCTATTTGTGTTTCCTTTTTTTTGGCAATGTATATGCAGTTAAATACATAAGTCTTAAGTATGGTGTTCCATGAGTTTTGACCAATGTCAAATGCCTGTGTAATTCAAACCCCGTTAAGATTCAGAGAATACTACCTTTAAATCGAATGGTCCCTTCACACTTTCCCAGTCTTTTCTTGTCTCTTCTTCCAAAGGCAACCACTGTTCTGATTTTCTCACTGTAAGTTACCTCTGCTTGTTCTAGAGTGTCACATAAATGAAATCATGCAGTATGTACTCTTTTGTCTAGGACTTCTTTCATTCGGCATCATGCTTTGACATTCATTCATGTCTCTATATTGTCGAGTAGTATTCCTTTTGTTAATATACGACAGTTTATCCATTCCCGTTTGAGAGGCATGTAACAGTTTCCAGATTTTGACTATGACGACTAGAGTTGCTGTGAATAGTCAAGTATGTCTTTGTGTGAGCATATGCTTTTATTTCTCTTGGGAAAATTTCTAGGAGTAGAATCACCAGGTTGTAGGGTAGGTATACGTTTAATGTTATAAGAAACTGACAGATGGGGGCGTCTGGGTGGCTCAGTGGGTTAAGCCTCTGCCTTTGGCTCAGGTCATGGTCTCTGGGTCCTGGGATCAAGCTCCCAGGTAGCATCGCATCACATCGGGCTGTCTGCTCAGCAGGGAGCCTGCGCTCTCTGCCTGTTTGTGATCTCTGTCTGTCAAATAAATAAATAAATAAAATCTTTTTAAAAAGTTAAAAACAAACAAACACCCCCCCCCCCCAAAAAAAAAGAAACTGACAGATCAATTTCCCAAATGGATATATACCGTTTTACACTCTACCTACAAGGTATGAGAATTCTGGTTGCTTCATATCCTTGCCTTTCAAGTAGTTGCGTTTCCTTGTGGTTTTATTTGGCATTTCCCTCATTACTAATGATGTTGATCACTTTTTCCATTTGTTTACTGGCCATGCATATGTTTGTTTGTGTGAAGTGTCCACTGAGATTTTTGCCGCCTTCCTTTTTTTGGGTTGTTTTTGTCCTTTGCCTATTGCAAATATAAAGCCCTTAGTCAGTTATATATTCTGTGAAAATGTTCTTCTACTCTCTGACTTAGCTATTCGTTTTTTAATTGTATCTTTTGATGAACAGAAGTTTTAATTTTAAGGCTATCTAATTTATCACGTTTTCTTTTATAGTTATTGCATTCTTTGTCCTAAAAAACCTTGGCCTACCCTGAAGTAGCAAAGGTGTTCTCGTCTGTTTTCTTATGGAAGCTTTATCATTTTAGCTTTTATCTTTATGATCCATCTCAGGGTAATTTTTGTGCATGGTGAGAAGTAGGGGTTGAGGTTCTTTTTTTTTTTTTAAGACTTTATTTATTTGACAGACAGATCACAAGCAGGCAGAGCAGCAGGCAGAGAGACAGAGGAGGAAGCAGGCTCCCCGCTGAGCAGAGAGCCCAAAACGGGACTTGATCCCAGGACCCTGGGACCACGACCCGAGCCAAAGCAGTGGCTTTAACCCACTGAGCCACCCAGGCGCCCCTGAGGTTCATTTTTTGAGGCTCATGTGCCTATCTAGTTGTCCCAGCACGATCCTTTTCCCCCATTGGATTGTTTGACACTTTTGCCAAAAACCAAATGACATTTTGAGTCATCTGTATAAATAGTGGGTCTATTTCTGAGTACTATTGTATTGCATCGGTATATTTGTCTATCTTTATGCCAAATCATGCTGTTATGATGATTATGGCTTAATAATAAGTCATGGTCACAAAATACAAAGTCTGCTTTTTTTTTTCCAAGGTTCTTTGGACTTTGTACTATCTTTAGGTCATTTGAACTACCATATATGTTTGAGAAACAGCCTGCCAGTGTCTACAAAAACAAAACAAAAATTGGTGGTTCATAGTTTCTTTGAAACTGTAAATCAGTTTGGAGAACATTGACATCTTAATAATACTGAGCCCCCCAATCCATAAATATATATCTGTTTATTTAGATCTTTATGTTACCAACATTTCAGAATTTTCAGAGTATAAGGTCTTACACAGCTTTCTTTAGGTTTCTAAAGAAATTTTTTCCTAAGTATTTTATGTTCTTTGACACTATTTAAGGAGAATTAAATTTTCTTTTTTTTTTTAATTTAAAGATTTTTACTTACTTATTTGACAGAGATCACAAGTAGGCAGAGAGGCAGGCAGAGAGAGAGAGGAAGGGAAGCAGGCTCCCTACTGAGCAGAGAGCCCAATGTGGGGCTCGATTCCAGGACCCTGAGATTATGACCTGAGCCGAAAGCAGAGGCTTTAACCCACTGAACCACGCAGGTGCCCCAGGAGAATTAAATTTTCAAAAAAATTTCCAACCATTTCTTTTCTTATTTTTTTTTTAAAGATTTTATTTATTTGTTTGACAGATCACAAGCAGGCAGAGAGGAAGGCAGAGAGAGGGGAGGGAAGCAGACTCCTTGCTGAGCAGAGAGTCCGATGCCAGGCTCGATCCCAGGACCCTGAGATCATGACCTGAGCCCAAGGCAGAGGCTTAACCCATTGAGCCACCCAGGTGCCCCAACCATTTCCTGCTAGTATGTAAAAATACAATTTATTTTGTATATTTACCTTATATCTACTACTTTGCTAAATTTACATATTAATGTTTTAGTTGTTTTATAGATTCCTTAAGATTTTCTACATAAACAATTATAGCTTTTATGAATATACAGATTTATTTCTTCCTTTCAAATCTTAAGCCTTTTATCTCTTGTGAACATTAGTACACTGACTAGGACCTCTGGTACAGTGTTGAATAGAAGTGGTAGAGTAGACATACTTAGCTTGTTTCTAGTCCTAAAGGGAAATGTTTAGTATTTTACTGTTAATTGGGATAATAGCTATAGGTTCTATATAGATGCCCTTTATCATACTGGGGACGAAATCTTCAGTTTCTAATTTTTTGAGAGTTTTAACATGATTGGGTGGGTGCTTAGTTTTGTCAAATAGTTTTTCTGCACCTATTAAAATTATTGAATGGTTTTTCTCCTTTATTCTGTTAATATGTTGAATTATATTGATTTATTTTTGAATGTTAAGCCAGTTGTCCATTCTTGGGATAAACCCCCTTGGAAAAGATAAATTATTGTTTTTATGTATTGCTGGATTTGACTTGCTATTATCTTTTAGGGATATTTCTATCTAAACTTACTGAGGCATATTATTCTACTTTCTTTTTTTAATTTTTAAAAATGTAATTATATCGGTTGCTTGAGGGGGTGATGTTAGAATCTCTATGATTATAGACTTTCCTCCTTTTAATTTTGTGAATTTTTGTTACTTATATTTCGAAGTTATATTGTTAGATACATATACATTTATGATCATTACATATTCTTTTTTGTTTTGTAAGATTTTATTTATTTATTTGATGGAGAGAGAGATCACAAGTAGGCAGAGAGGCAGGCAGCGGGGTGGGGGAAGCAGGCTTCCCGCTGAGCAGAGAGCCCGATGCGGTGCTCAATCCCAGGACCCTGAGATCATGACCTGAGCCGAAGGCAGAGGCTTATTAACCCACTGAGCCACCCAGGCGCCTGGTCATTACATATTCTTGATGAATTAGCCATTTTGTCATTATGAAATGTTCCTTTTTCATATTCTTTATGTTTTCTTTTTTAAAGATTTTGTTTATTTATTTGACAGATAGAGATCACAAGTAGGCAGAGAGGCAGGCAGAGAGAGAGATGGGGAAGCAAGCTCCCTCCTGAGCAGAGAGGGCCCAATGCGGGATCTCAGGACGCTGGGATTATGACCTGAGCCGACGGCAGAGGCTTAACTCATTGAGCCACCCAGACGCCCCCATATTCTTTATGTTAAAGTTTACTTTATGTGATATTAATATAGGTGCTGCATTCTTATGCTTATTTTTTACATGGGGTATATTTCCATCATTCATCTTCAACCTGTGTGTCATAAAGACAATATAATAATTGGATCTTTCTTTTTGATTTATTCTGACAAGCTGCCTTTTAGTTAGAGGCTTTAGTCAGTTTATATTTAATGTAAGTATTGATATGGTTGAATCTAGGTATACTCTTCTACTATGTAAATTGAATATTAATTCTTGAATATTTTTCAGAATTTTATTTTAAATTGGCCTTTCCTTTCCCAAATACACATCTGTTACATTAATTCACTGGCAACATTCATTACAAAAATTACATGACTGCTGCTTATTTTGTATTAGACTTGTAATTTTCCTGGATAAGGAATTTGGGAAATTTTCAGTCTTAATTGTGGAAACTTGGAGTTATTATCCCTTAGATTTTTAACAAAGATTTTTAGATATAATATACATCAATAAAAGGCACTTATTTTAAATTGCATGTAGATGAATTTTTACAAATTAATCATGCATGTAAGCACCAACACAATCAAAGTATATAGCACATAGCCGTTACTTTCTAGTGTTCCTTCTCCATCACTGCCCTTTCTTCCTCTTAGTTCCCAGGTAAACACTTTGTCACTATAGATGACATTTACCTTTTCTAGAAATTTGTGTCTAGCTTTTTTCACTCAGCCTATTTTAAGGATTCATCCTTGATGTTATGGATATGAAATACCTCAATAGTTTATTCCTTTTCTTTTTTAAGATTTTCTCTTTTAGAGCAGTTTTAGGTTTACAACAAAATCAAGAGGAACATACAGAGATTTCTCATATACCCCTGCCTCCACACATGCATAGCCTCCCATTAATCAACATCACTTACCAGAATGGGACATTCTTTACTAAGGGTGAACCTATGCAAAGTCCATAGTTTACCTTAGGGTTCACTCTTGGTTTTGCACATTCTGTGGGTTTGGACAAATGTATAATGATGTATATCCATCATTATGATATCATACAAAGTATTTTTCAGTACCCTAAAAATCCCCTGTGCACTGCCTATTCATGTCCCCCTTGCACCTGTCCCCTACCAAGAGCCTCTGATTTTGTTACTGTCTCCATAGTTTTGCCTCTTCCAGAATGGTATATTAGTTGGAATCATACAGTATATAGTTATGTAAGATTGGCTTTTTTACTGAGTAATGTGTATTTGAGGTTCCTCCATGTCTTTTCATGGTTTGGTAGTTCATTTATTTTTAGTCCTGAATAATAATCCATTGTCAGGATGTACCACAGTTTTTTTAAATCCCTTCATATACCAGCAGATATCTTGGTTGCTTCCAGGTTTTGGCAGTTATGAATGAACATAAACATGCTGCTGTAAACATCCATCTGTGGATTTTGTATAGACCTAAGTATTCAGCTTCTTACAGTAATTACAAAGAGTGCAATTGCTGGATCTAATGGTAAGAGTTTGATTAGTTTTGTGAGATATCACCAAACTGTCTTCCAAAGTGGCCGCACCATTTTGCATTTCCACCAGTAATGTATGAGGATTACTGTTGCTCACATCCTTGTCAGCATTTGGTATTATAGGTTTTGGCCATTCTTATAGATGTGTAGTGGTATCTCATTGCTGTTTTAATTTCCGTGTTTCTGATGACAGTTGCTGTGGAACATCTTTTCATATGCTTACTTACCATCTGTGTGTCTTCTTTGGTCAGGTGTCTGTTAAGGACTTTGAACCATGTTTTAATCAGGTTTATTTTCTTATTGTTGAGTATTAGGGTTTTTTTGTATATTTAACCATCCTCTATCAGATGTATCTATCATAAATATTTTCTCCCAGTCTGTGGTTTGTCTTCTAATTCTAGATACTATCTTTTGCAGAACAGAAGCTCTCAATTTTTTAAAAGATTTAATTATTTGAGAGGTGGGGGAGAGGGAGAGACAGAGAAACTTAAGCAGACTCTGCACAGAGCTGGTCACAGGTTGGATCTTAAAACCCTGAGATCATGACCTGAGCCGAAGCCAAGAGCTGGGTGCTCAACTGACTGCACCACCCAGGTGCCCCAAGACGTTCTCAGTCTTGAAGTCTACTTTGTCATTTATTTCTTTCACAAATTGTGTCTTTGGTTTGTATCTAAGAAGGCATCACCACACCCAAGTTTGACTAGGTTTTCTTCTATGTTACCTTAGAAATTATATAGGTTTTTTTTTTTTTTTTTTAACATTTAGGCCTGTAATCTATTTTGAGTTAACTTTTGTTAAAGGTGTAAGGTCTGTGTTTAGTTTCACTTTTTGCATGTGCTTGTCCAATTCTTCTAGCACCATTTGTTGAAGAAACTCTTTGTTTCATTTTATGGCCTTCATTCCTTTGTCAAAGATTAGTTGGCTGTTTTTGTGAGGATCTGAAATAGACTCTTTATTCTGTTTTACTGATCTATTTGTCTGTTATTTTGCCACTATCACACTGTTTTGATTACTACAGAAAATACTTTATAGAAAGGCTTGAAGTCTGGTATAATTAGTTCTTCAAATTGGTTCTTTTCTTTCAATATTATTACAGCTGATCTGGGTCTTTTGCTTTCCATATAAACTTTAGAATTAGATTGTTGACATCCATAAAATAATTTGCTGAGATTTGGATTGGCAATGCATGGAATCTATAGATCAAATTGAGAAGAATGGACGTCTTGATAATGTTTGATTCCCTATCCATCAATGTGAAATATCTCTCTGTTTATTTAGTTCTGTTTTTGATTTTGTTCATCAGAGTTTTACAGTTTTCCTTATAAAGATCTTTTATATATTTTGTTGGATTTATACCTAAGTATTTCATTTTGGGGGGATGCTAATATAAATGATACTGTTTTTAATTTAAAATTCCATTTGCTCATTGATAGTATATAGAAAAGCAGTTGACTTTTGTATATGAATCTTGTATCCTTCAACCTTACTTTAATCTCTTTTTTGTTCAAGGAGGGTTTTTTGATTCTTAACAATTTCCTATATAGATGATCATGTCATCTGCAAAGATATTTTTGTTTTCCTTTATAATTTGTATACTTTTGATATCCTTTTCTTGTCTTATTGCATTCTTCCAGTATGATTTTGATGAGTGGTGAGAGGGACATCCTTGCTTTATACCTGATCTTAATGGGAAAGCTTCAAGTTTCTAACCATTATGTATGATGTTAGCTGTAGGTTTTTTGCAGCTAGTCTTTATCAAGTTGAGAAGATTCCCTTCTATTTCTAGTTTACTGAGTTTTTATCATGAATGTTGGATTTTATCAAATGCTTTTTTTGATAGGATCTTTGGTTTTTCTTTTTTAGCCTTCTGGTGGGACAGATTATGTTAATTAATTTTTGAATGTTGAACTAGCTTTGCACACCTAGGATAAATTCCACTTGGTCATGGTTTAAATTCTTTTTATATATTTTTTAGATTTGATTTGCTTACATTTTGTTGAAGATTTTGCATCTTATGTTCATGAGCGATATTGGTGTGTGGTTTTCTTTTAATATCTTTGTCTGGTTTTGGTATTAGGTTAATGTTGGCCTCATAAAATGAGCCAGGAAGTATTCCCTCTACTTCTGTCTTTTGAGGGAGAGTGTAGAAAATTAGTATAGCTTTTTCTTTTTCTTTTCTTTCTTTCTTTTTTTTTTTTTTAAGTAATCTCTGGGGGTACCTGGGTGGCTCAGTTGGGTATCTGCCTCCGGCTTGGATCGTGATCCTAGGGTCCTTGGGAAGGAGCCCCGCATCAGGCTCCCTGCTTGGTGAGAAGCCTGCTTCTCCCTCTCCCTCTCCTCTAACTTGTGTTCCCTCTCTTGCTGTATCTCTCTCTGACAAATAAATAAAATCTTAAAAAAAAAAAAAAGTAATCTTTGCCCCTAATGAGATCCCTACCCTGAGATCAAGAGTCTTGCTCCACCAACTGAGTCAACAGGTGCCCTGGTCCAATTTTTTTCTTACATGTTTGGTAGTATTTATCAGTAAATCCTCTAAGCCTGATGCTTTTTTTGTTCTGGAAGGTTATTAATTATTGATTCTTGAATAGATCTAGGTATTCATTCTTTTTTAATGCTGAGTTGTCCATTTTGTGAATATCTCTTTGCAGTTATTCTACTGTAAACTGGCTTCTATTCTTCCTGGTGAGAAGTCAGTGACCGTTCATATTAGTGTTTTCTTCTATGTATTATGTCATTTTTTCCTATGGCTTCTTTCAAGATTTTCTCTCTTTCATTTTCAGCAATGTGGCTTTGATCTACCCAGGTGTGATTTTCTTCATATTTTTCCTGTTTAGGGTTTTCTGAGCTTCTTAATCTGTAAAGTTATGTTTTTCATCAAATTTTGTGAAATTTTCTGACATAATTTGTATATATTTTTTCTGTCCCATTTCCTCCTTTCTTTCTGGGACTCTGCTTTCACATGTTCGTCACTTTTATATTGTCCTATAGTTCTTGGAGGCTCTGTTCATTTCTTTACTATGTTTACACTGTTCCTCATATTGGGTAACTTCTATTGATGTATCTTCAAGTTCACTTATTCTCTCTTGTATCATTTCTATTCTGTTGTTAAGCCCATGCAATGAATTTCATACTTCCGGTATTGTATTTTTCAGTTCTGTCATTTCAGTTTATTTCTTTTTTATAGTTTCTGTTTCTCTGCTGAAAATTCTTTTTTTTTTTTTTTAAAGATTTTATTTATTTATTTGACAGACAGAGATCACAAGTAGGCAGAGAGGCAGGCAGAGAGAGAGAGGGGGGAAGCAGGCTCCCTGCTGAGCAGAGAGCCCGATGCACGGCTCGACCCCAGGACCCTGGGATCATAACCTGAGGTGAAGGCAGAGGCTTTAACCCACTGAACCACCCAGGCGCCCCTCTGCTGAAAATTCTTACTTATGCACTTCTTGAGAACATATTTTTTCTGTCCTTTTGCATAGTTAAAGTAAATGCTTTAAAATCCTTACCTGCAGGGCGCCTGGGTGACTCAGTGCGTTAAAGCCTTTGCTTTCGGCTCAGGTCATGAGCTCAGGGTCCTGGGATCGAGCCCCGCATCGAGCTCTCTGCTTAGCCGGGAGCCTCCTCCCCCTCACCCTCTGCCTGCCTTTCTGCCTACTTGTGATCTCTGTCTGTCAAATAAATAAATAAAATCTTAAAAATAAATAAATAAATAAAATCCTTACCTGCTAATTCCAGCATCTTGGTGACCTTGAAGTTCTTGTCCATTGATTTCTTTTTTTTTTTTGGTCGACTAGGATTTAGAATCACGAAGGATCATTCTAAATAAGAAACCAGCATCAAAAGTACATACTATCTATTTACATCAAGTTCTAGGATAGACAGATCTATAGTGAGAGAAAACAGATCAATGATTGTCAGTGGCTCAGGGTAGAGGAGAGAGATTGATTGCCATATAGTAAATATCCAGGCTTGCAAATCATAAGTTTCTGTGGCAACTACTCAGCTCTGTTGTTATAACTATGAAAGCAAACATGCACAATAAGTAAATAAAATGAGCATGATTGTGTTCCTCCAAAAATGTTACTTATAAAAAGAGGTGGCGGCCTGAATTTGACTCACAGGCCATAGTTTGCCAACTGCTGCTCTTGACTGTGGATCATGTTTCCTGTTTCTCTGTGTATTGGTAATTTTTGGTTGAATACTGACTTGTAGAGACTCGGGATTTTGTTCTATTTCTCCAAGAAGTCTTGGTTTTTATATTTTTATTTATTTATTTGTTTGTTTGTTTGTTTGTTTAAGATTTTAATTTATTTGACACACAGAGAAAGAGATCACAAGTAGGCAGAGAGGCAGGCAGAGAGCGGGGTTGGGGGGAGGCAGGCTCCCCACTGAGCAGAGAGCCCTACCAGGGCTAGATCCCAGGACCCTGAGATCACGACCTGAACCAAAGGCAGAGGCTCAACCCCCGGAGCCACCCAGGTGCCCCTAGTCTTGGTTTTTTTAAAAAAAAAATCTGTCACGGGGCACCTGGGTGGCTTCGTGGGTTAAGCCTCTGCCTTCGGCTCAGGTCATGATCTCAGGGTCCTAGGATCAAGCCCTGCATTGGGCTCTCTTCTCAGCAAGAAGCCTGCTTCCCCCTCTCTCTCTACCTGTCTACTTGTGATCTCTCTCTGTCAAATAAATAAATAAAATCTTAAAAAAAAAAATCTGTCACATTGGGCTTAAACATCAACATCCAGTTACAGTAGTTCTCAATTTTGTCCTTCAGTTCTCAAGCTGGTAAACCTGTAAGATTTCTATCTCAGTTTCAGCCATCAGCATAGAGCTGGCTAGGGTTGGCCCTTGGGCAAATAACTACAAAACAGGAAACAACAGTGATACTCACTTCTCGCAGGTGTCAAGTCTTCTCCAGTTTATGGCTGGTTCTTGTTTGCTGTCTAATGCCTTCAGATAGGTGCTTTTTTTTTTTTTTTTTTAACATTTTGTTTAGAATTTATGGCTTTGACCTGTAAGATGTTGGTCTGTTAGAAGCAACTCTGTCCTTATTAGAAGTGGAACCTCTCCAGATCTAATTTGTAGGATAATTCTGTCCACATCAGATTAGATGGGCTAAAGTATCGATCAGCTGGTGTCAGGAAGACAGAGTTTCAGACAGACAAAATGAAGGTCTGATCTAATTGCAAAGGAACTGAGCGGGGGGTATTCTGAGGTAGGAATTGATAAGATTTGTTGACCCCTACAGAGAGAGGAGGTGTAATGACAATGAGATGTCTGAGAAACAGAAATGATAACTATAGGAAGGGGAATAGGTTGCAGTGGCTTTGGAGTGGGGTTTGCAGATTCTTTTCTTTTTAACTGCAATTTATGGAGGTATACTTTATATATGATAAAATGTACCAATTTTAAACGATGAATGCAGTCACAGAACCCCAGCAGAAAAATGATATGAATGCAGTCACAGAACCCCAGCAGAAAAATGATATACAATATTTCCACTACCCCCCAAAATTCCTTGCCTCCCCTACCCTGAGCCATTGGCAACAACTGATCTACTTTCTCTCACCACTGTAACTTCATGTAAATAGAATCCTATAATACATAATAGCCTTTTGTTTAGTATAAAGCTTTTGTGATCCATCCATATAGTTGCATATATCAGTAGTTCATTCCTTTTTTATTGCTGAGTAGTATTCCATTATAAAATTTTATCAGATTTGTTTATGTATTAGCTACTTGTTGGACAATTGTTTTGTTTTCCATTTTTAAAGATTTTATTTATTTATTTGACAGACAGAGATCACAAGTAGGCAGAGAGGCAGGCAGAGAGAGAGAGAAAGGGAAGCAGGCTCCCTGTGGAGCAGAGAGCCCGATGCGGGGCTCGATCCCAGGACGCTGAGATCATGACCTGAGCCGAAGGCAATCTATGATAAATAAAGCCACTCGGGTGTTTCTGTGGATTTTTTTTTTTTTTAAGATTTTATTTATTTGACAGAGAGAGATAGCGAGAGAGGGAACACAAGGGGGAGTGGGAGAAGGAGAAGCAGGCCTCCTTCTGAGCAGGGAGCCTGATGTGGGACTTGTGCCCAGGATCCTGAGATCATGACCTGAGCTGAAGGCATACTCTTAAGGACTGAGCCTCCCAGGCACCCCATGTTTTTTTTCTCTTGGGTAAATGCTTAGGAGTGGAATTGCTGGGCCATATGTTTGCTTAACTTTATATGGAACTGCCAAACTGTTTTCTAAGGCTGCTTTACTATTTTGCATTCCCACCAGCAAGTGTATAGTATTGCCGTTATTCCGTATCATCACCAATACTTGGCATTATGAGTCTTTTTAGTTCTAGGCGTTTTCAGTGTTTTAATAGTATCTCATTGTGGTTTTAGTTTGCATTTCCATAATGACTATTGATGTTGTGCATCTTTTCACGCCCTTATCTGTATCTGTCATTCTTCGTTTTTTTTTTTTGATGAAGTATCCATTCAAGTATTTACCCATTTACAAAAAGCATGTTGTTTTCTTATTGAATGTTCTTGACACAGCCCTTTCATCAGATACGTGTTTTGCAGATATTTTTCTCCCTGCCTGTAACTTGCCTTTGTGTTTTTTTTTTGTTTTGTTTTTTTGTTTTTTTTTTTTTAAAGATTTTATTTATTTATCAGAGAGAGAGAGGGGGAGAGAGCGAGCACAGGCACACAGAATGGCAGGCAGAGGCAGAGGGAGAAGCAGGCTCCCTGCTGAGCAAGGAGCCCGATGTGGGACTCGATCCCAGGACGCTGGGATCATGACCTGAGCCGAAGGCAGCTGCTTAACCAACTGAGCCACCCAGGCGTCCCGCCTTTGTGTTTTGTGATGATGCCTTTTGAATCGCAGAATTTTAAGTTTTGATGAAGTCCATTTTTCCTGTTTATCAGTTTTTTTCTCTTGTGGCTTGTGGATTTTGTGTCCCAAGAACTCTTTGCCCAACCCAGAGCAAAAATCAATTTAAATAGAAGAATAACATTGTTTACCTTTTTGGAAGTCTCTTTTTTAGTGGAAGAAGCTTAATTCTCCTATCTTACTTCTGTAAGTAATCCATTGCAGTATGGTGATTTGATTGAAGTGTGTGAAGAAAATCTGGTCATCACACAGGTAGTTGGAAAGGTGAGGAGTATTTTAATAGCTTAAAAATTTTTTTTTTTTTAATTTCTTTAAAGGGACGCGTGGGTGGCTCAGTGGGTTAAGCCTCTGCCTTCGGCTCGGGTCATGATCTCAGGGTCCTGGGATCAAGCCCCACATCAGGCTCTCTGCTCAGCAGGGAGCCTGCTTCCCCTCTCTCTCTGCCTGCCTCTCTGCCTACTGTGATCTCTGTCTGTTAAATAAATAAATAAAATCTTTAAAAAAAATTCTTTGAAGTTTTTATTTGAGAGCAAGAGAGAGATTGCACATGAGTGAGAGGAAGGGCGGAGGGAGAGAGAGAAGCAGACTCTCCACTGAGCATGGAGCCTGATGTGGGGCTTGATTCAAGGATCCCAAGATCATGACCTGAACCGAAGTCAGACGCTTAACCAACTGAGCCACCCAGGCACCCCTTAGTAGCCTTTTTTTAGATAATTGTGGATATTCTTTTTTGATAGTCTCCCAAAATAGTACTGGTGATAGTTTCTTAAAAATTAGTTGAATCCATTGGCTTAAGTTATACTTTGAATGGATTTTTTAACTGTGTTGTATCAGGGAAGACAAACTTCCCTCTGCCCTATTGGGTTTAATGTCTGAGTCCTGCAATTAAATTGACAAAAGGGAGATTAACAGGAGAGCAGTTTACAAGTACAACTTGTATATGTGTGGGAGAGTTGAGTGATGAGTAACTCAGAAGGTGGTTGGAATTTGGGGCTTATCTGCCATCTGAGTAGGTGGAGGGGAGCCGGGAGAAAGGCACTTATGGGAAAACAGATGACTTCTTAGGAAGGTGGGGAGAAAGGGGACTTAAGGGGCTTTTTGGAAAGATAAGTGGCTTTTCAGGAGAACAAACAGATTAAAAGTTTGTGATAATATTTGTCTATACAGGTATGAGTGGTTTTTCTGTCTCTTTCAGACCCATAACACTTCTCTACAGAAGGGATTTTATTCACATTCTGTCTCCTGGGAGTAGATCCGCTCTGAAGAGGAATTTATGACATCCTTATTTCCCAGAAGTTGCTGCTTTTTAGGCAGATAAGGGAAGCTCCCAGAAGGCTTTTTTCTGCATCTGTTGAACCTCAG
Source organism: Mustela nivalis (assembly GCF_964662115.1). Taxonomy (NCBI): domain Eukaryota; kingdom Metazoa; phylum Chordata; class Mammalia; order Carnivora; family Mustelidae; genus Mustela; species Mustela nivalis. The sequence continues at coordinate 21,020,464 of NC_139028.1, forward strand.
ATGTCTTCAGCTTAAAATCATCTTTATGCCAAGTCTTTAGTTCCAAGTGGGTTCCAAAGTGGATTTGGTAACACAGTGCATTGATAATTTGGATAATACTGGTTTAGAGTTACTCAGACCTTCTAAGTGTTGACATGTTTTTATCATATAGCCTTTAAGGAATCTTATTTGTTTATGTCACTGTTGATCTCATCAGAATAGTCTGTAAGTAGTGGGGAATCCTTTAAGCTACCAGTGGCTGGCATAGATTTTCCAAAATTCTAATTTTTGCTTGAAAGCTCAAAATTGGTTGTTGGCAATAAATACTGTCAATTGTTTTCTTTGTAATAGCAAGAGTATTTCATTCATTTTCAAGGATATATCTGCCAAATACTCAAGTTCAAATATCCATAGTTTGTCTCTCATTTGTTCTTTTAACTAAAAATGGTGTTTCATGAAAAAAAGGCTAGCTCAACTCACAATTCAAATGGTATCACAAGTGCTTTTCCATGAGACAACCACATACTTGGGGGCATGTAACATTTTATCAAACAGAATATTTTAAAAATATGTAGTTAGAGGTCAGGATTTAATTAAATTATTATTTTGTATGTCTTCATCATGACATCCTTAAGTAAAGCTTAAACCATGACAATAAAAGGTCAGTCAGCTTAGGTTATGGGAGCATCACTTGTGTTTGTTGCCAGGAATTCACAGACGACATTCTGTCTGATGCTTAGTTGGTGCAAGTACTAGATGAATAAAATCAAGATAGTGAATCTAACTGCAGTTGCAGATTTGTCCGTTTGTGAAGCAGAATTACAGCTCTGCAGATGAGATCTTAACTCTCTCACTTCAGCTGTGAAGCAGAATCTTTAATTTGATGAGTTACTATGTCATTAAAAAGGGACATTGCCATGACTTGTTTTACTGACTTTTTATCCAGCAGGCATGTAGCAATGTCAGCTGGACAAGGTTGTGCTTCTCCGGTTAATGAAGAACAGTAATTTCCCTGTAAGATGCTTCAGCAGCTTTTTCATTTCTGGTTTGAAAGGCTTTAACGATTTTTATGAATTTTAAAGACTTCATCACATCTGCGTTTAAAATAGGCCCTTTTTCTTTAAATTCTGAATGATTGATCTCGAAATGTCATTATAACTTAACTGGCACAATATAATTAGAAAATGTTTTGTGGCTTAAGATGAAGTAAAGTAAATTATGAATGTCTGTAAAGGCAAGCGAAAGATGGCTTTTGTCATACTTTTGTTTCTTATTTATAATTCTGCCCAATTTCTTTGGAGTAGATTCTTTCTTTCCATGAGTCAGAAAACTGTAGGCCACTGCGCCTTTTTTAGGATCTTTTAGATGTATTACATTGCAGCTATGGGTTGAGAAAGTGAGTCTTCTAATCTGTCTTTTTTGAGCCAATGATTCATTTTTCAATGTAAGAGGAAAGAAAATCTGGTATTTGTAATACATTTTCTTTTAATTTAGAAAAAAAGTTAAATTCCAAAGTAATAAATTTTATTTAAGATTTTTATTTATTTACTTATTTATTTGAAAGAGAGCGAGAGTGCGCATGAGCAGTGGGGGGCGGGGGACAGCAGAGGGAGAGGGAAAAGCAAACTCACCACTGAGAAGGGAGCCTGACATGGGGCTCAATCCCAGGGTGCTGAGATTGTGACCGAAGGCAGACCCTTAACTGACTGAGCCACCCAGGCACCGCTAAAGTAATACATTTTAGATTTAACTTAAAAATAGAGAAAATTTTCAAAAATTAAAAAAAAATTATTGCAAAAATAAATTAACAAAAAGTACTTGTTTCCACCCAGATGCCTGGAGAACTTGGAAATTTTATAGTGATTATTTACACTAATGAGATTATAGAGATTATAGCAAGTATAACTAAAGATAGCTAGTAAAAGCACAACAGAGGTACGGAGCAGGAAAAAAAAAATTGAGACCTTAAATTATGCCCTAAACCTATTACTTTAGAGCATGCTAGAAAATATGAGAGTACAGAAGCATATATTCCATTAGCTATCATTGACAATACCGTCATGTGTCCTGTAGCCTCAGGAAAATCCACTGTAGACTCGTGAGGGGATGGGAGTGACAGAGGCAAGTAACTTCAGTGTCATTATGAAATAAGTTCCAGCCTTACAGACCAGGCCCTCAAAGTGTTTTGGGGCCTGTGGACTATCCTTTGCAAACTGCTACTCTAGATGAATTCTTCCATACTTAGGGCTCCCACTACTACTGTCTTCAGGGTTGTGACACTCATTTGCGTCCCCAGCCCAGACTACACCACTGAGCGTTGGACTCGTGTGTCCACTGTCTGCAACTTTCTGGACCTCCCTCAGCCAAGCGCTCTCTTCCTCCTTGGCCTCTGCCCATGCTGTCTGTTCTGCCCAGTTTCCTCATTCTCTTCATTTGCCTGGCAAACTGTCTAGATTGTGAGTTTCTTGGGGCAGGACCTGGGCATCTTTATATCTCCAGGTTTTAGCATAGTGCCAAGTACACGATGCTGCTCGGTAGATGTTGTTGAATTAAATTAAATCAAGGAAGAATTCCAGCCTCATAAACAATAAGTTTGCAAATCAACCCTGAGGTAAATTTTTCTGCTTATGTCTGATCTCATGCATCCTGTATTGGTTTGTATTAGTGTTAGTTTCAGAGTAAAGGATTTTATAACTTTCACCCCTGTATATTAACTTACTCAACAGTTTTTGTTTTGTTTCCTTTTGCCTTGCCTAGAGTATAATATATTCTAAAAAAGAGGGTATTTGGGCTGAGGATACAAACATCTTAATTTTTAGCTTTGTCTATGACCATGGAGAGTGTTTCACAAGAAATTTATCAGCTTCTGCCTATTAGAATCATCTGAATTCCACCATGCCTTATGGAAAATTCATATACATATATTTCGGTTTCTCTGAAAAAGATGTTCTACCATCCCAATGAGAGAACTAACATTTACTCAATTCTTCCTATATGCCAGAGACTGTTCTGTGTGTTTTACATACACTAATTCCTTTAGTATGCTAACATCTCTATGAAAGGTAAACTCTATTGCTATCCCCATTTTATGTTAGGAAAATGAGGCACAGAAAGGTTAAGTAACTTGCCAGAGGTCACATAGATAATAATATGGTCTGGATTTGAACTCAGAGCTTAGTTTGGCTTCAGAGGCCATGCTCTTAACTACTGTGAAACTACTGCTTCCTCATAAATCTAGATACATTACTTTTATCATTAACCCGTGTTAACAATAATAATAATAATGCTTATTATTATATAACATATTAATATATAATATATATAATAATAATAATATATAATATGATAATAAGCTTATTATAAGCTGTACTTGTTAGCTGTATTAGTTATAATTGTGAAATTGTAAATAAGTTAATACTCAAATAGATAATAGTGTATATGTACAATGGATGGTTATTTAGAAATCAAATTCTTGAAGAATACTTACTGCTATGGAAAAGCACGTTTGGCTGAAAAAGTAAGAGAAAGATCACAGTTTCTGTTTGAAAGCACACATAATGGACTTATATGTGATAAATATATAAATATTTATTTTAAAAGACTGGAAAGAAGTATATGAGTGATTCTTTGTATTACAATTGTGAGAAGGTAAATTTGAAAAATACTTTTAAAATGTCATTTGTTCAGGGTCGCCTGGGTGGCTTAGTCTTTGGCTTTGGCTCAGGTCACGATCCCAAGTTCCTGGGATACAGCCCCGCATCAGGATCCCCGCTCAGTGGGGAGCCTCCTTCTCCCTCTCCCTCTGCTGCTCTGCCTGCTTGTGCTCTCCCACTCTGTCAAATAAATAAATAAATAAAAATCTTTTTAAAAAAACCACAAATTGATGTTTGTTGGATACTTCCCATGTACTAGGTCCCATATTAAATTCTTCATGGGTGTTTTCTCAGTAAATTTTCCCATCAGTCCCATGATCTAGGTATTACTCATTTTTCAGATGAAGAATCCTAGAACGATTATATAATTTGTCTAGGGTCATATAGCCAGTAAGTGAGAATTGGAACCTCTATATAAGACTCTTTCTGTTCTGTATTTTATAAAATTTTCATAAGTTACGTTATTTACATGATCAAAAAATTAATTTTATAAATCATGCAAAAATTGGGAGCTACAAGTCAGACTTATACGACCTGCTAGAATTTACTTATTTGAGCCATCAGTTCCCTAAACTAGCTATGCAAAATAACAGAAGTCTGGGACTTGGAAGAAATGAGATGAGGCATTTAAAAAGTTTAAATAGACTCACTGGTTTCTCTTCTACCAAGAATTTTTTTCGACCATTTACCATGGGGAACTGATTATTTTTCCAGTGTGAGTTGCAGGCCTGATGCATATGTTATAGGCTAGTTAACATATGATAAAGCTGAGCATTTTTGACTGTTTAAGAATTCCTTAACTATTTTTGTTGTGGTTTCTACTGGTTCCTTTTGTATCGTTGGATCCCAAAGTAGATGTAGCCAATGCCCAAAGAGAAGATTACTGTATGTGAATATGTGGACTGACCCCCTCCCCATGGACATGGTAGAAGGATTTTTCTTATAGAAATATGTATCTATAGTTGACAAATGTATTTAATGAAAGAGATACTCAGTGACATCTATAATCTTCAAGAATAACATCAAACACAGAAGGCAGCTGTCCCATTTTTCTGTAGTTATCCCACTGTAAGCAAAATGGGTCACTGAATGACTCCATAGCGTATTTCACATGTCCTTATGGTAAGAGAATTCTGACTCCTCGTGTGATTTTTAATTTGAGGAATATGTGTCATAGCAGGAAAACACAGTTACCTATAAACCTCTGTCTGAAGAATCATTAGAGAATTCTAATTTTGGCAGGAGGTTGGTTTGGAAATGACAATACATAGAGATCAAGGAAGAAAATGCCCACCTGGTCATTTCTGTTACGTGAATAGACCTTGTCAGTAGAAGGGCAGACTCGTGGTGAATCTGTGAATGAATGTGTGTGTGTCATCTTATCTGTGAAAGAGGGAGCAGGGAGCATGAAGGACAGGGTCACATGTAAGGCATGTAAGGCTACTGCTGAAATAAAAGGGGACTGAACCTGTTTCTTTTACCACAGAAAAGTGGGAACATTTTTCTCAAGAGACAGCTCTTCCTAACCTTTTCCTTTTCTTTTCGACTTTTTAAACATTTCAGCATCTCCATATTCTTTCCACTGATCTGGGTAATCCTTTGCTTTCCAGCCATAAAACTTGATACAGTCCAGTGCCATGTAGTGAGCTCCTTCTGTGGGCTCTGTTCCGTTAGTCCTGAGTACGGTGCTTGACTCTGCCACCCACGGCAAGAGCTCTGGGAACAGGTGCACCGGGCGGTTGGTCACCCTGACCCTGTGCGTGTATGTTACGTTGCAGGGATGGGGCTGGGAGGGTGGCGTGAGAAGAGAGGACGCTGATGGAAAGGGGAAGTTCTGAGGTGTGAAGAGAACAGTTTTTTCTTCTGAAGAATGTTTCCTATGGCTAAGCAAATATGAAAATCAGTGAGCCAGCGTCTGTGTGCTGAGTAGTGAGTCAGAACTTGCTGCATTAGACCTGAGTATTAAATGGGTCTCTGTGTTTGGTCCTGCACTCTCCATTCCTGTACTAAAGGACAAATGGGGAAGTAAGAGGTATAGCGTAATGATTCTCATAGACCTTTCTGCCTGCAGTGGGCTTTGGTTCTAAGTACACTCTTTCCTGCTTTGGGCAACCTTACTTTAGCAAGTGGAGATGTGAACATGTTTACCTTTTTTGTTAAAGATTTTGTTTATGTGAGAGAGTGAGCAAGCACAAGCAGGGGGAGCTGCAGCGGGAGAGGGAGAAGCAGATTCCCCACTGAGCAGGGAGCCCGACACAGGGCTCAATCCTGGGACTCCAGGACCACAGCCTGAGGTAAAGGCAGACCCTTTACCATCCAGGCGCCCCATATTTTTACTTTCAAATATAGGGCCTTTATGCAATTACGGACCACTTTTAAACATTCTTTGTCTAGATCTGTATGAATACTTAGAGTAAGACTTCCTATAATATACCTGCTAGATCAGTTTCAGGTTTTACTTCTGCCTTGATGTCCCTGAGCAATCTTGTCTTTCTCCCCTCTCTTGTTCTTGGTTTTTGACCTTACAGAGAAGTGTGGGAAATGGAACTGGATAGACTCAAGAATCAGGATGGCGAAATAAATCGGAACATTATGGAAGAGACAGAGCGGGCCTGGAAGGCAGAGGTGAGAAGAGCTCTGTGGGAAAGCCTTGATTTGGGGCTTCCAGATAGTATAATCTTTGGGTGTGGTGTTACACTGCTAAGCTGTACAAGTATTATACCATACAGCCACTAAGCACTTGTTTTAACTAGCTGGGGGTAGCTTCATATATGTAAAATTAATAATGTGTGTGTGTGTGTGTTTGTGTGGTTTCCTTAGATCTTATCACTAGAGAGTCGGAAGGAGTTGCTGGTATTGAAACTAGAAGAAGCAGAAAAAGAGGCAGAATTGCACCTTACTTACCTTAAGTAAGTACCCTCCCATTAGAGAGTTTTAATGGTCATGTAGTTTTGCATTTTTTCGGTGGTTTGGTTTGGTTTGGTTTGGTTTGGTTAGTTTTCTGAAACCCGAGGCTTGCTAGTCTGGCACTTACTCTGTCTTCACAGGAACCCCAGGGCCACCTCTGTCTGCACAACAGCCATGGTTTAGTGATTTCTCTTCCCGTATCTTACAGTTTTGTATTTTTGATTGTGTTGGTTCCAACTGCATAAACAGTATCTCTTCACGGTGTCAAAGCGTAACAAGTATCTTTGGAGATTTGTTTCTCATAGTCATTTCTCCTCTTTCTGCCATGGAATCTGGAGGACCCCTGTGGCATTTCCAGGCAGACCAAAGCCCTCTCTCTGTGGTTGGTCCTCTTTCTCTAAGAATTGGCTTTAAAGATGCCTGACTTAGAGTGAAGCGCATGAACTCCGGCCTCTTCCTGCCCCTGGTTGACCAGCCACTGTCCTGCTAGCTCCGAGAGCCAGGAGCTGGCCTTGCTCTAATTCTCTGAATTCCTGTTGGTTTCTTGAAAGGTCAACCCCCCCAACACTGGAGACAGTTCGTTCCAAACAGGAGTGGGAGACAAGGCTGAACGGAGTTCGGATGATGAAAAAGAATGTTCGGGTAAGTGTTGTACTGTGTGACCTTTGTGTCACGGTTCAGTCAGTGCTTACACCTCTGGTGACTGGGAGGGACCTTGTACATTGTCACTGAGGGCCTGCCCCACCCCTGCCTTTGCTCTCCCGACACCGGACGATGCCCTCTTTCTCGGGCAGCTTACTCAGCTCAGCAGAAAGGGTAATCTGCTCCTGGCTCTCTTTCTAGGACCAGTTTAACAGTCATATCCAGTTGGTGAGGAACGGAGCCAAGCTGAGCAGCCTTCCTCAAATCCCTACGCCCACTTTGCCTCCACCCCCATCAGAGGTGAGAGGGCTGGCGTGGGGCCAGTCTGCCTTTCTGTGCTGGTGGCACAGCCAGAGTCTTCTACTTGCTCCTTTTGTAAAGAGATTGGTTTTACTACTGGTATTATTTATTATAACATTATTATTGGTATTATCTGGCCTAAGAATTACTCACTGATTTCTGCTCCAGATTCCTAAACTTTCATTTTCGTCCTTTCTCTCTTGTCCTTCACCTCTCCCGCTCTATAGACAGACTTCATGCTTCAGGTGTTTCAGCCGAATCCCTCTCTGCCTCCTCGGATGCCCTTCTCCATTGGGCAGGTCACAGTGCCCATGGTGATGCCCAGCGCAGATCCCCGCTCCTTGTCTTTCCCAATCCTAAATCCTGCCCTTTCCCAGCCCAGCCAGCCTTCCCCGCCCCTTCCTGGCTCCCATGGGAGAAGTAGCCCTGGCTTGGGTTCCCTCGTTGGCCCCCATGGTCCACACATGCCCCCTGCTGCCTCCATCCCGCCTCCCCCAGGCTTGGGTGGTGTTAAGGCTTCTACTGAAACTCCCCGGCCCCAACCAGTAGACAAACTGGAGAAGATCCTGGAGAAGCTACTGACTCGCTTCCCCCAATGCAATAAGTAAGTATCTTTCAGGACTAATTTTAAAAAAATGTGTCAGAGAAATGTCTGTGGTTGAAAATAGGGGAGGTTTCCTGGGTATTTCCCACAAGGACAGCGTAGAATCTGTCTCCTTCAACATACGGCTTCTTAGGGCCCAGATGACCAACATTCTTCAGCAAATCAAGACCGCACGGACCACCATGGCAGGCCTGACCATGGAGGAGCTGATCCAGTTGGTAGCAGCCCGCCTGGCTGAACACGAGCGGGTGGCGGCCAGTACTCAGGTGGGAACTCAGACCTGCTCAGGTGGGGGAGAGGCAGGTTTTGGAAGAACTGGGGGTGACACACAGCACTGCAGCCAGGGGTCTATAGCCTGCTGTCTTCCTTTGTTGGAGTGGGAAAGAAATGATTTCTTTTTGTTACCTGCTCTGTTGCTCAGACTCTCTCTCCTTACTCTGACAATATTTCTGCCCACAGCCCCTCGGTCGCATCCGGGCCTTGTTCCCTGCTCCGCTGACCCAAATCAGTACCCCAATGTTCTTGCCTTCTGCCCAAGTTTCGTATCCTGGAAGGTCTTCACATGTAAGGCTCTTTTTCTTTGAAAACTGGGATGTGGAGAAGCTAGGGGGTGAGGAGGGACCAGGTTTACAGGTGGAGTGCAGGGAAAAACTGCCCTCTCATCAGCTGGGCTGTTGGCCGCCCCAGCTGAGAAAACGCAGGTGCTTCCAGCAATAATCTGTATTTGAACTTCTCTTTCTTTTGGTATAAACTCTTTTAGCATCATGGACAGAAGAGGCAAGGAGACCCAGAGGTTCCTTACTCTATGGCTGTCCCTCCTCTGTCCTGCAGGCTCCAGCCACCTGTAAGCTGTGTCTAATGTGCCAGAAGCTTGTCCAGCCCAGCGAGCTGCACCCAATGGCTTGTACCCACGTGCTACACAAGGAGGTGGGTGCTGCCGACCTTCTTCCTTGCCACTCCTTTGCTGAGTTTTTCCTCAAACATGTTGCTGTGTTGATACTCATCATTAATATCTCAGCATGAGGTTTTCAGTAGGTTGTGGCTTTAATAGTCAACAGAATTCAGAATGCTGGCAGCTAGGATCTCCCAGCTTCCTCTCCCCCCATTCTCTTTAGGGGACTGGGTGAGCAGCACGTCCTAGAGCACTGATAGGTTACTTTCTTGGAACACTGACAATAAGACCTTAGTATCTAACCATTGTTTCAAATATAGCATTTTCAGGAGGCTGCTTAGACAAGGATGGAATGGGGAACCTGAATGTGAGATTAGTAAATCCATTAACAGAACAGCTTGGAGGTCTGCCTGTTGGGGATGATCTTCACAGACTGACAGGTTATTCCTATGGTGGATTATGTTACCAGACAGAGTTAAGTCTCCCAGCAGCAGGGATGATTCCTTCTTTACTGTTTTCTTTTGTTCGTTTTTATTTTCCGAGAGCCAGCAACTGAATTTACATCTAAATTCTTAGGGGAGAATCCTGAATAAGATTTGAGGGTGGTGGTATCTGGAGATGGGAGCATTTCTCAGCCTAAATGGATCACGAGAAGGGGATGTCCACTGCAGGTCTCCGACACAAAGCAGCGCCATACCATTCTTAGCTAATTGTTAATGGTCCCTGTAAAAAGAATAGATTCCCCTGCTTTGAAGAGTCTTTTGGGGGTAAGAGCCAATGAAATAGCCCATCTGGTCCCCATGGAAAGAGGCTGTCTGACATAGTCATGCCTTCCTCAGCCCTAGTGAACCTCGGTGGCTCGCTCTCCCCTCCTTCCCTCATCTTTCCAGATAAACCTGAGATATGTCTTTCTTCCTTTCCAGTGTATCAAATTCTGGGCCCAGACCAACACAAATGACACTTGTCCCTTTTGTCCAACTCTTAAATGACGGACCTGACTGGGGAGGAAGAAGAGGAGAAACTGATGTGAACAGGAAGCGCGGGTTCAAGATTTCTAAAACTCTATATTTATACAGTGACCTATACTCATGCCATGTACATTTTTATTATATAGGTAATGTGTGTATAGAAAGTCTGTATTCAAATGTTCGTAAATGAAAGTATGTATATTATGCAGAAATGGTCTCTCCCCCTCCCCTTGCAGTTCCTTCGAGGGATACAGATCGTAGCCTGATGTTTAGTTTGCCCTTGAAATTACAATATTCTTGCCTAGGGCTGTTCTCAAGTACAATATAAAAACCATCTAGGAAGCTGCTGTTGCTCTAAGGCCATCCTGCTTTGATTTGGCTCAGCCTCTAGTTCATTTTCTTAAGGCTCATGTATGCAGATTTGAACCCTGGTGCTCACCCGCTGTCCAACCAGATGCCTTGCTTACCGAAAGCCCACGGAAGCCCCAGTGTTGTTCTAGCCACTCGACGCCAAATGGATAAAATGAGACCGATGGAGAAAAAAAAAATGTAACCCTAATAGTTTGAATTTCCATTGAATATTTTACTGTGTTAACGCTCATTATTTGCACATAGACATTAGGTTTACAGCGTATTCCGTTTTACATCAGCAAATTCACAGTCCAAGAATAACAACATAACTGGGTCCCATTTCCCCCATGCGTCCCGAAAACTTCTGTCCATCTGACTTCCTGGGTAGTCCTCTCTTTAGAAACTAGCACAGCCCACAGATCTTTCCTGGGCCAAGCCATCCCTTGCTGCCACTGACTTGGCTTCCGATCAAGCTCTGACGGACCAACCTTGTGAAGGCCTCACCTCTTCCCCTTCACTTCTGGTCTCCTGGTCAGCTAGTCCCCCTCCCCACTGAAGGTTAAGGCAGTTGGTTCACAACCAAGTTGTTCGGTGACCTTGGGTGAGCTCCAGGCAGGCACTGGGGTGAGGAGATGTCTGTGCAAAATTATTTGCAGAATGATCTTGGGATGCCGGATTTTAATTTTTGAAGCAAGAAAATTATGGGGGACATGTTTCCTGTTCTGGGAAAAATGGAGGCCAAAGTGATATGAAGGGGAGTTGGATTTCAAGTTTAGAAGTCATTTGTTCTATAGATAGCTATCTAGAACAAGATCGCTTTCCCATGTCTGCTTATTGAGCACTTCCGGTGTTTAGGTTTATACCTGTGAAAGCTGTGAATCTATGAGAGCTTTGAATCTTTTCCTATCCTTTTATCTGTACTCCTACGGGAAATGGCTTCAGCTTTCTTCTCTTTTGGAATTAAACAAGGAGAAACCAAGTCTTAATTTAAAAAAAAAAAAAAAAAAATCAGCTCCAGGGGAAGGACGTTGTTATATTACCAACAGCTCAGTTTTTCCCCTTCTGTGACCTGGAAATGCTTCCTGGCACTAGCAGTACTATCAGGGTAGCAAAGCCTCTCCCTTTCAGATCCAATTATATTCCCTGCTCTCTGTTTTTTATCTTTTCCTTCTTTGTCCTTCATCCTTGCCCATTAGTTTCTTAGATGCAGTCTTTCCCTTCTCCTGCCTTCCTTGCTCAGGCTTGTTGACTGGCTTCATTTTCAGGAGCTGGACTTCCCAGGACCACATTGGCATCTTGTGGGGTGATTGAAATGGCCTGAGTTCTCCCCTCTGTAGAGGTCAGGTGACCCACTTCTTTGGTTAATGAAATATTAATGTCCAGTTTGTAGCTATCACGAGTGGAAATGTGGCAAAATGGAAGACCGGTTCCTTTGTTCTTTTCATCTGGGGGCATTTACTTTTTCTCTTGTAATCAAAAGATACTCTCTCTCATCAACTTTGCAGTAGCCTTTAGGCCACCGGGAGTGTTTTTCAGTATTCCCTAAAAGTCTAGAAATTAGGAATGGGTATAAATGCTATTCTCTTTCTTTTCTACAAATACTTGAAGCCAAAGGAGTATAGAGAGAAGAAAGGAATAAGTGGGAGGGGACTTAACAGCTTCCTCGTAAAAGCCCCTTGAAAGCCAACGGTAGCAGGGGGACAGATGTCTGGGGAGTATGGAAGTTGGGGCCTCACTGTTGCTGTTTTCTCTGTCTTGTTCGGGATCAGTCAGAAAGCAACATTTAAGTTTGGGGCACCCATGCTCTCCCTTTTCCCTCTGTCTCCTGGCCTGTGGGGGTAGAAGCCATGCAGATTGGTGGGAAAGGCCTCTAATGCAGTGAGTAGAAGTGGGACAGTCACTTTTCAGGAGTCGATTCTAAAAATAGAGATATATAATATTTTTACAAGCAAGAAACTGTTGTCAAGATTTTTTTTATATATATACTTAGACTTAATAGTTTCAGGATAGAAAAGAAGCAACTGTAAAAAGAAAAGTAAGTACAAGTTAAAAAAAAAAATAGGACATTGGGACTTACTAATGAAGGGGTTGAGTTTTATGCCCTGGAAAGAGCTGGGAAAAAGCCAGTTTTCCCCAACATGGATAGAAATTATAAAGCAGAATGTGGCGTTTTCATTACATGGTAGCAGTTCTGGAAGTTTTATTTACACAGTAAGTTCCGAGCTGGAAACAGTCTCCAGTCTTTCTGACAGTCTTTGTAGTTAGGAGGGGGTGTTCCCAGTCGTCCAAAGCAGCACCAAGAGCAAGGGGAATGAAGAGAACCCGGATAAAGAACTGTGATTCAGTATTCTTTTTTTATTGGTTTATGGCTTGTGGGCAGCTGGCCGAAGCCAGGATCTCCAGAGGCCCTCCTGTATTTCCCTTTCCCTCATCAGGTAATTCCACACTCGGCAGGCAGGTCCCATACCTGGAAGCAGTGTGTTGACAAGTTAGCAACAGGACCCGGTGGGTCTACTAGGAGAATCACGTCTTCCGCTAACACTGGTATCAGAGTTGACTGTGTTAGAACTGATGGGGAGGAAATGAACTTGGTCCCCACTACCTAGCCCAAGAACCAGCCTGGGTATCCAAGTACTATTTGGAGTGGGGAGTAGAGAGTAGAATAGGGGAGAAGGGTGCCCTCCCCTAAGGAGCTCTGGAGGTGAAGGAAGTATGGAAGCCCTGGGGCTGCCAGCCTTTCTCCAGCAGTCTTGTTACCGAAGGCAATGATGGTAAAGCCATAAAGCCCCGCGGTCCGGACACTGGGTATAATACTAGTGCCACTGTGGGGTGCCAAGGTAATGGAGGGTACATCGGAGGGGGGAGAAGGTGACGAAACAGCTCTGTGTCATGTGGAGATCTTACTGCTACGCTCAACTGAACAGGAAGAGATCTGGGCAGAGGTACCGGGGTACCTGTACCTATTGAGTGAATCTGGTAGATTCTGCCTGCGAGGGTTAAATTAGAGAGGTCTCCTGTCTATCCCTCTTAGCACCTCAGCTGCAGAGCTGCAGAGGAATAGGGATTTGGGGTAGGGAGTGAACACGTAAGCAGGAAGACAGAGCCCAGCTCTGCTCTATTTGCTGTGTTCCAGTTGCTTCCTCCTAGGGCGCTGGGGGTGGGGTGGGAAATGTCAGTGTTATGTATCACGTGTGGGGCAAAGGGTTCGGGTAGAGACAAGTGCAATCTTTCAGGTAGAAATTGAGTTGTCAGATGGAACTTCTTAGTGGGCACTTTTCATTTAAGAAAGTTAAAAAGAGCTTTTTGGCTAGGTAAGCCCTTCTTCCCAACTCACTTTTGGTCAGGCTACAACCACAGAAAAGAAAACACTGGACAGCAACACCCATCTTCCAGGATGGGCTTTTCTTGGAGATGCCGTCCGAAACTGGGACTGGCAAGGGGTCGTGGTTCTGCCTTTTCTAGCTCCAATCCCTGCTGTTCCCTGTCTTTGTGCTCCCTCTCCTCTCTTCCAACCGCCCCCATCTGTACAAATATTCAGTCTCATTATTTTTTGTTTAATTCAAGAGGCAATCTGTGTACCAATGCTAGGCTTGTTTATACAGTCCCTATTACTAAAGCAAATAGCAAACTGTGCATCCGTTCCTGCTGACTTGGGCCAGCAGGGAAACGACATTGGCCCTTTCTCTGCAGAGAGACACACTCTGGGGTGATGTAGCTGTGATGCCGCTACTTCTGGAACTAAGAAAAGAAGAATACTTTGGGTTGGAAAATCCAAAGGGACGGTGGGCAAAGGTTGAAGGCTGAAGTGTCAAGCAGCAGAATTTCCCAGCTCAGGCCTGAGGAGCCTAAGAGTATTCCCGCCACCAGAGTGCTTCTTTCTTCCGTCTCATGTTTCCTACAGGTGCCACTCCTGTAACCCAGCTTGCCCGCTTTTCCTTCTTTTTTGTCAAGGCAGAGGCATCTGGTGGGCAGGTGAGGGTCTCGGGGTGCTCTGGCCACCAGTGCCATCAGTGTCTCCCACTTGTGACCAAAGTGAACCACCAGATGCAGCCCAGGGAAACTTCGGTCTCCTGCCCCTGGGCCGCCTCACTTCAGCAGGGAGATGTCATCAGCAAAGTCATCGTGTTGATGGCGCAGGCAGCGGAGGCAGCGCCACTGGCACACCATGAGGCAGAGCGGCAGCATGAAGAGGGCGCAGATGGCCGCCATGACATAGGCTATGGTCATGAGGGTCGACTCGTCTGTCTGTGGGATGTTGTAGCCACAGTCTTCCATGTCTGGGGTGATAAATGGGCCTTCCACCGCTGCCGTCCTGAACTCATCGTGCACTGGGGAAAGGGCAAACGCGAATGGGCAGCTCTCAACGTCACACAGCAGTTTGGGTCATACAACAAAAAGAACTGCCCGGTAAGCCTTGAAATGAGCCCAAGGGGAGGCTCTAGCCCCTCCTTCCTCGGAGATATTTAGGAGCAGGCCAGAAAAGCCGTGCTAGGTAGAACCACGTCTCTTCCCGGGGCCCTAGGAGCAACAACCCTTTCCTGTGGAACCAGGCGGTAGGAATGATACCTAAAGGTCAGTCTTCTGATTTGACCAAAAAGACACCCCATATATGCCCAGTACGCTCACCGGCTTCCGCTGATACTTCTTGCAAGACCCCACCGCCATTCTGGAGGAGACTTCGACCCCATCGGGTAGCAGCCCACAGGGTCACTGCAGGCTCGGCCTGCTGCCCAGGGATCTGGAGCTTCCCTAGGGGCTGAGGCGGCTCTGGGTCTCCGGCAGAGGTTACAACCCGGGCAGGCCTCACCACGCCAGGCAACACGGACAGAGCCCGAGGCCGGGATGCTAGCTCTAACAGTGTATTGACTCTGCCTTGAGGCAACTGTGACTACCTCCCAGACTGGCAGGCCGGGGCTCCTAACTGCCGGACGGTGAGAACACGCACAGATGAGCCCACACCCTCCTCCCTGGCTCTCTTACCATGACAAGCACTGACAGCAAAGCCGATTCGCTTTCGGGCCCGATCAAAGACGACGTAGAAGCCCTCCATGATCACAGCTCCCATCACAGTGCCCGTGGAGGACTGTGAGATGGCGAACTTGTAGCAGTCATCTTGGGACGTGGCCACGTCTTCCACTGGCCGCAGGTATTGCTAAGGACAAGCAGTCCGAGAGGGAGAGGATGTCCTCCCCTCTCCATGTCCCCCGCCATCCCCAGCCTTCTAGATATCTGTGCTTAGGGGGTGCTCTTCCCGCCACCTTCCCTAAGCTCCATGGGCTTGCTTTGTGCCTCCGGACCCTGCTCTCTTGTCTTCCACTTTCTGGGAAGACATGCCGGCTCCCTGCCTCCCCGTGGGAACCTTGCCTTCTTCCTGGGACCCCACCGACTCCGGCTGGGGACATACCTGTGGAAGGATGGTGATGCGGAAGGACTGATTGGTGACCTCACCCATTAGGTAGAGGGAGATGACCGGGAAAATGTTCCAAGGGGTGGTGCCCGCCTGCCAGCACACCAGCTGCTCCCCCAGCCAGAACCCGTCCGGGAACTTCTCCGTCTGTGTGGCCAAGAAAGGGGAACAGTGAGGAATCCGCCTCTTCTGCCATCTCGTTTCTCCCGCTCTCAGATAACACTTACTGGGCCCTCTTTTTGCTTTTCTATGGAGTGTCCAAACTGGGGGAAAGTACACTGAAACCCAAGAATTAGGGGAACAGAGCTGGAGAGGGAGGCCAAAACTCTGCACAAGGGGGCCTGTGTGATGAGCACGCCAAGGCCCGTCAAAGACTCGCTCTGAAGACATTGAAGTAGAAGGATCTAAGGGTATACAGCTTGGCTCTTGCTGAGGGCTGTGACCTTCACGGACTTCCTCTGACACTGTATCATCTCTTGTACCCCTGCCCTGAGTCCTACTGACCGAGGAGGCTGCCTTGATGGATTTGACGGCAGCTTCAAACACTTTCTTGGGCAAACGAAGGTTGGTGGTGCCACTATCCACGATGCTCTTGTCGTAGTTATACTAGGATGGAAAAGGGAGGGTTAGAAGAGTCAAAAGCCTTTTTTGACGCTGGGCTCTGGCCGGAATCATAAGGGTAGATCTGACTCCTTAGGGTGGCATCCTGGCTTGGCACTTCTCTTAGGATTATACCCTTGGGCAAGTTGCCTCTGTGCCTCAGTTTCCTCATCTTTAAAATGAGGATAATAATAGCACCTACCTCAAAGAGTTATTATAAGGATGAAATGAATACATGCGGAGCTCTTAGAATGGCGCCCGGCACGGAGGGAGTATTCTGTAAATGCTAATTCTTAGTATCTTGGGTTGGGCAGACGTTCTCCAAATCTTGAAAATAAAATTACCTTGTATAGTGCTTTAACTTTTCATAGTTCTTTTATATTCTGATTGAACATACATTAAGAATCTAGGTAAGGAAGACCCAAACAGTTGAGCTGCTGTTTATTGGGTACTGTTGTGTGCCAGGCACTGGGAGAAGAAATTTATTTTTCTGTCTTCACCACAATCTCTGGAAAAGCTGTTTTTCCCTCTGCTTTGCAGATGAGGAAACTGAAACACAACCTAGTAACTTGCCTGTGGGCACACAGCCAGTAAATGGCAGAACTAGAAACCTATGTCTTTCCAGCTCCAAAGCCAGATGCTTCCCCTGCATCATTCCACACTACCTGGCACGAGACTTGCCCAGGGCTGCCCAGCAAGGTAGTAACTGGAGCCCAGACATGCTTTTTTCCCTTACCAGACCATAAGCCACAAGGTCCCCATGCAAGTGCCCTGCCAGTCCCTAGCCCCCAACCTCAGGTCCTGCTGTGTTACTGATACCATTAAGCTCCCAATTGTTCTGGGCTCAGCCCCCAACCCTTTCTGCACGTCCTGCTCCTCTGCCTCGTCCTCCCAACCTCATAACTCAGGGTCTGACCTCATCCTATGTTGCCTCCCCCTTCCCTCTCCCTGGCCCCCCTTGGTGGTGGTACCTCCTTGCAGTCCATTTTCAGGTCCTGCCCGTTGATCTCCACCCGCACGATGATGACCTCGTAGTACCACTCCCGTCGGATGGGTGTGTACCAGAGGCTGCCCGTGTACAGTGAGTGGTCGATACCCCCAATGATCTGGAGACAAAGGGAGGCAGGTACCCATGTCCCGGCACAGAGGGACAGCAAGTCACCCAGAGAGCAAACAGTGGGATCAGAGATTTCTGGGGGGTAGCAAAGCCCTTCACAGGCCACCTTTCTTTTCTTCCTTCTTCTGATCAAATCTTGTCCCAAAGTGGTGATTTGTAGTTTTTTAAATGTGTTAAGAATATATCAGGGGAAGACTTTACAGGATTTTAAATTATTTGTTTCAGAGTCTCACAGCCCTCAATATAAAGTTATTTAAATCCAAACTGGCACAATAAATGTTAAATGAATGATTATTTGCTTCTTTTACAAGTTTTATTTTCTCCGTGTGTTAGAGATGGAGAACCATTCACCAGTTATCCTAATTAATTAGTAAATAGACTTTTAAACTCCTTATATCACTGCCTTTTGTTCATCAGACTGAATCATCTTACTTTGAGAGGTCTTCTTCTTTTTTTTTTTTTTTTAAGATTTTATTTATTTATTAGAGAGCATGAGGGAGGGCAGAGGGAGAAGGAGAAGCAGACTCCCCGCCACTCAGGTGCCCCAGAGGTCTTATCTACATTTCTTTTGAAGTTCCCTAATCTTATACCTTTCCAAGGTACCTGGATTTCTTTCTGGATAATGCAAAGAAGAAAAGGATAGAAAAAGAAATGTGGAGGTGGCGAGTTTAAAAAGGTTTCCCTTGATTCTAAGTAGCAGAGCCCAAGACTGTGCTCCAGCCTTGGAGGTGGGGGGGAGGTACCCATCCCTCTTCCCAGGGCTAGAACCTGCCCTCTCCTAGGGCGTACTCACCATGCTCCCTCCAACTGAGGCTAGCACTTCTGACTGGTTGAGTGGGAAGCCTGCACCACAGAGCTGCAGGGAGAAGAGGTTGGGAACGTGGGTCTGCTTTACCAGGGAGTCAAAGAACGGCTCCAGGGAGTCATCCGGCTGTGGCAGAAAGAGACAAAGAGGGAAGCCTCACACAGGGGGCCCTAATGGAGAGGCCAGCCTCCTGCCTAAACGGGAAGGCAAAAGCAAAACTCGGGGGATGTTCCTAAAGCAAAACTCGGGGGATGTTCCTCGGCAAAGGCTATCTTGAAGTACTGAGATTTGGCAGAGAGGGTTAGCAAGAGACACTGGCAGTACAAACAGGAAAGATCTATAGGATCTTTGATCCCCATATGCTTAACCTGTTTTCGGGTCAGGGGGTGGGGGTGAGGGGGCTCCCTTATTCTTAAGATATTGAGAGTCAGTAGAAACCAGAGCCTAATCTTGTACCTGTCACAGCATCCCTCACTATAGGCCTGACCTCTGCAGGGACGGGATTCAGACTGCCACTAACTATCCGCACTAACTAATCCTTTAGGCTGATCTGTGTCCCACCTTTAGTCAGTTCCCCTTCTCTCCAAGCCCGTCCCTGGGTAACATGCAGGGTGTGGTGTGGACATAGTGTCCAGGGCTCAGCCTTGCGCCTCTCACCCTGGCGATCTCAGCATAGGCCAGCCCCAGGATGCCCTCCCAATTGGAGCCATTGATGAAGAACTTGTCTGATTCAGTGATGGCAGCGATGTTGGCGCGCACAGTGACGTTGGGGCCGTGGGGGATGCTCACCAGGTCGGTGCCCAGCTCCCCCTCCCACTTGCCCTGGGTGTAGGGCACATACACGCCCTTCCGGAGGTCCCGGTACGTGCTGGACCTGTGGAGAGGAGGCAGAGGTCTGTGGAGGCATGCCACGACCCTGGCACGGGGACCCAGCATCTAACCTACTCCTGAGGCCTCATCTTTTCTCAGGGTCATCCCACATAAGATAAGATGCTTTCAGGCTGCTCAGTAGAATATCCCAGCTCCATCACCCAGAACAGAACATAGAGTAACCTTGCAAACAGATGAGGGGAGCTATTGCTGGGGCTCACCGTCCTGTCTCCACAGCTCCTATCCCTAGATCTGAAGCTCAGGCCCTGCGGGGAACAAGCCTGGGCTTTGTGTATTGTGGCCACGGCCGCAGAGAAACAGCTAGCGGCATCGCTTCCTCCCCCCTGTTTCATTGGGCTCCCAGAGAAAAGGAGCCTTTGGCTGTCGCTGCCTTGGGACCTGGTGGTACCATCTGAGTGGTAGAGAAAGTGCCAGGCAGGAGGAACGCAGAACCTCTACAGCAAGTTCTTCCAGAGAAAGAGCTGGCACCGCATCTCAGCAGAGCAGGTAAGTATTAACACACTACTTGTGTGGAACAGACCTGTTGGCACGTGAGACCTTCACCTGTGCCTCACGGCACCACGACCCAGGCCTGTGTGTGCGCCGGCTGGGGCGGGGGGCAGCGGTGGGACTGGGGCCAGGAGCTGGAATGAATTCCTTTCCTGGGTCCTCACTGCGCCCCGCTCTCAGCCGGCCTTCTTCAGATGGGGAAGGCAGAAGATGTGGCAGGCGGCTTTGGCATCTGCCTACCAGCCCAAGAATGGGACGTAAGCCTCCCCTCACAGATTTCCACACACAGAGACACCTCAGACATTAGATGTCTTCTCGCCACTTGTGTTTATGCTAAGGAGGCTCCCACGTCATCTCTATGCCTCTTACCTTAAAAACTCACTTCAACCCTCTCTTCCACCACTTAGCTAAATCTGGCCGTTGGAACCCTGGGTGGTGCAGGGAGACATTTTAGCTGTCGGGCCCTGATACTGGTCCAGGCCGTGGGGCTTATGGAAGGCTCCTCCTCCAGTCCCTTGAACTGTGTGATGCCACCAGGAGCAGCCCCTGGATGAGGGCACAGCACAGGGAGCAGTCACGGTAGCCTGCTCCGCCTAGACCGCCTTGGTCTTGCCAGATGCCTGACAGCCCCTGTGGGGGGTGTGGGGTGAGGTAAAGTCTCCATGTCTCCCAATTCAAGCACAGACAAGACCCTGAGATGGCTCTGGGAGCTTTGGGGCTCTTCTCCTTCCTTCTTTCCCTCCCCAAGGAAGCTGCCCCACCTCAGTCCTGAAGAACTTCCTTCTGGCCCCTCAACCTACCCTTTCCCATAATAGAGCGCCTCAAATCCCCCCTCTCCACTCTTTCTTGGAAAGGATCTGAGGAGCTAATCTTTCTCCCCAAAGCCCTCCCCTGACCCTTCTGGGCCCTGGATCCTTGGGAAGGATTCTTCTGTCTAGCTCTCCCCAGGACTCACAGCTGCCTCTGGTAGTAGCGATGCAGGAAAGGGTGGGGGGCAGCCCCCACCGCAAAGTTACTGCTGCCTGTGTCCACGAGGATGTTGAGCTGTCGGAGAAAGGGGAGAGAAAAATGTTACCGACATGAGGCTCTGGGCTCTCTGCCTTTGTTGTCCTTCATGCCACAGCCAACAAAGTCTCCCTTTGGAACATCCAGGAAGAAGCTTCTAGGACGCAGGGCTGGACAGCCTAGTGCCTGCTACCACCATGAACACCGACAGAATGTGGCATCCCCGGACACCCTCAGCATGGCCTTGTGCCTGCTCCTGGCTTCTCTATGGAATCCTAACCTTGTCTGTGTTGTCAGAGCCGTGTGATCTCTGCGTGTGTGTGGTTTTCAGTCCTCTCTTCTCTCTACCTTCAGACTGCCCTTACCTCAGGTACCTGTCCCAGTCCATCTGCGAGCTCACGCCTTCCCTCCTCTGGTCCTCATGGGAAGCATATCACCCAGCGGGCAGCTGGGCTCATATCCCCGTCAAGCTCGGAAATGCTATTCTAGGAGCTGGCACTGGCCAGGGAAGCTACAGGGACCAGGACGGCCTGTAGGTGCCACATGTTTCTGACCCTGCCTGCCAGAATGTGGCTCCCCAAGAAGGGCTCCCCTCCTGTCTCAGAGGTGACACAGGCCTCTGAGTCCTACTATCAGAAAATAGGAGGGAGCCAGGAGCCCACTCTGCCGTCGCAGTGAAAACCCATCTTGTCAGGGCCCTGGGTTTTGGCTAAGATGGATACGGACAGGTGTCTTCCCGGTGCCCCTTGCTGTGCAGCTCCTTCTAGTATTTCTTTCTTGACCCTCCTTTCTCCTTCAATGGCCTGATCCCTCCCTCCGTCAGTCTAGAGCCATGTTTTGAATGCCAGTAGTATCCTCACAGGCAAAAAGAGCGTATGCCCCTGTCCTCGGAAACCTGGAACCCTGAGAATTCAGCCTTCTTTTGCTGACTTTTCATGCCCATCAGCTCAGCGGCTACCCTGACCTCAGGGCCCTTTTACTCCCTCGTCCTCTCTCCTCAGTGCAGTGAAGTCAGCTGACCTCAGTTTTGATGCAGGCTCTGACCTTGTCACCTTGGGCAAGTCACTGTGCTCCTCTGGGCTTCAGTTTCCTCCTCCCTGCCAGATCCTCAGGCTCCTTCCTGTTCTCAGTGGTCCCTGCGGCTCTGCAGACCGCACCTCCCCCAATGCCTGAGAGGGCCTCCTGCCTGCCCCCCCACTCCTGCCAAGGCGCCTCCTCTCCATCCCACAGTGGCCCAGACCTCTGACCCCGCCCCGCCCTCCTCCCCAGCCCCCTACTCCTGGCCTGGTTCCCATTTGCCTGCCGGCCCTTCTTCGCTGTCTCTACCCCAGGCCCTCTCCAGGGTCTCCCAGTGGCCACCAGCTCCAGATGCTGTGCTTTCAGAATCAATAGAGCTGGAGGCACAGAAGCTCAGATTTCAGTCCACCAGGTTAATGATTAAAACGCACCCCCCCACCCCCCTCTCAGCACCCCCTCCCCCACCTGCCAGGACTCTGCTCCCAGCCCTAGGGTTGGCCTCATTCTTCCAGGGATTCCTCCTCTCACTGGACCCCAAAGAAAGAGGGTCCCCAGGACTGTGCAAGAGAGGGCTCCCTGTAACGTGTGCCTGACAGCTCCAGGAAAACACAACCACCTTTCACTCTGGCACAGGGTTTTTTCTGAGGCCCCAGCTGGTCCAGGCCTCCCCACCGCTCTCCCCTCCTGCAAACCACTCTGAGCCAGGAGGCCCAGCCTTTCTCAGCTGAGGAAGTCCTCCCCCTTCCTCCTCCTCAAAGCAGGTCAAGCCCACCCCCCCCCCTGACACTGGGAGTTCAGGCCCTGTCTGCCCGCCACCCCCTCTCCACCCGCCACAAAAAAATGAGAAACCAAAACAGCTGAGATTCCTTCCTGAGCAAATGGCCAGCTGTCTGTTTGCTCTTTGCAAAGTGCTCCTGGCTTCTGGGAGAAGGATTCCTGGTCTCTCCTTCTAACACTTCTTACTCCAGCTCCGGGCAGGTTTTTCCCCCCTCCGGCTCCCAAGGAGGCCTGTCCCAGGGCAGGAGCCTTCGGCAGCTGAGCCACTACTCATCCTGACGCGGGGCAGGTAAGGGCAGCCTGGAAGAGGAGGGTGAGGGGGCCTCCCTCATCCCCACAGCCAGTCCTGGCAACCTGCCGATGGCCTTGTCCACCCGTCCTTTCCTTCGGCTGGCCCTCCCCTGCTCTGGGTGGGTGCCCGACCCTGGGAACTACACCCTTTCCCTCCAGTGGATTCGCTGCCGTTCTGCCCCCCACCCCGATCTGGGTTCCTCCTGCTGGCATTTACAAATGCTCAAGTCTGTCCATTAAAAACCTTCCTCAATCTCACCTCCACCTCCAGCTCCCCGCCCCTCCTTCACAACCGAAGTTCTCAGCCAAGCTGTCTTCATTTCTTCACCTCCCACTCATTCCTCAACCCGTCCCAAAGCCCGTTCTCCGCTGCCCCTCCCTCCACTATGAAACAGCCCTTACTACAGCTACCAGAGACGTCATGTCACCAAATACAAAAGGCATTTTCAAATCAGTCCTCCTCTGCCTGTGAGGACGTCTCCCTCCCAGAAACTCTTTCCTGTCCCCCTGGCCTGTAGGGTGTCCTCCCACGGCTCTGACCAGATCTCCTCTGTCTGCTTTGCAGGCTCCCTTCTCGAGGCTCAGGCTTCAGCCCTCTTCCCTGCAGGCTCTGCTCTCCCTCAGCCACCTCCCCTGTGGCCACAGCTCCGAGGATCCCCTAGGAGCCCGCCACTCCTAAGCTCAGAGCCCTAAGCCCTTTCCTCCCCGTGTAGCACCAGAAGCACAGAGCGTACTCCCTCCAAACCAGGATGTCCAAAGCCGACCTTCCACAGTCCCGCCCATCTGCCTTTTCCCAGCGTTCACTGTATCAGTGGATGGCGTCACCGTCCATCTGTTCTGTAAGTCAGCAACTGAGGGGACATCTTAACACCTTCCTCTTCTTCACATCTCTCCCCGCTGCATCAAGTCCTGTCCAACTAACCTTCTCAAAAGTCTCGTGAATGTACTCCTCTCTGGCCACTTCCCTTGCCGCCCTGGGCCACGTTCTGGACTATCACAATAGCTTCTCAACTGGCCTTGGCAGCGTCCATCCACCCTTGACCTCTCCAACCTGCCTCTGTGCTGCGGCTGGGGTGGTCTTTTCTAGGTACAAATCTGACCATGTTGCCTTCCATGTCAATCATTTTCCTTTGCGACTAAAACAAAAATTTAAAGCTTTGGCATGTCCTACGTGGCCCTTCATTGTCATGGCTGGACACTCAGCCCTGTTTGTTCTCTACGCCCCAGACCCCTGCCCACCGGCTACACCTCCCTCTTCACAGGTCCTCAGAGCAGCCACGGTCCTCCCCCTGAAGGCCATTCGCTCTGCCCAGACCACTTCCTCTCCGTCGGCGAGTGTGTCTTACTCATCTCCCACCATCCCGTGGTCTGGGCTCAGAAGGGATGACTTCGTAAGAGGGAAAGACCAGGTCAGACGCTCTTATGAAAATGCTGCTATACAACGTGTCACTCTATAGCTTCACGTTAACTCTCATCTCCCTTGTATCTAATTTTTTAAAAATTCCCCATTGTATCCCCAGTGGGTATCACGGTGCCTGGCAGAAGGGACAAAGAGCTAGTCTGTCTTGCTTGTTGGGTGGCAGAGATGCCACAGGGACTCCCCAGCTGTGGGCCTTCTGAGGTGTCGCTTTAGCTCAGATCTGTCTTCCCTTTGCCAGGGCTGTGGTTTGACATGGGAAGGGGACGCAAGACTTAGGGTCCTGGAGCCATCTTCTTCTCCATCCCTTAGGGCCAGGCTGACTTGGGAGTCTCTGCAGCTATTGTATTTAGATCCCCAGGGGATCACAACCTAGGGTCAGGGCTAGGTCACAGCCAATCACTTAACAAACAAATGTGTCACTGGGTGCCTCTGAGGGATGGTGACTTCTTGGGAAGTGCTAACAAGCCCCTTAGGGAAAGGTACACCTGCCCATTTCACTTGGCAGGCCAGGCTCCCCTGGAGGAGGAGTTTTCAGCAACAGATCTTGGGTGATGAGATGGGTGTGCTGCCAGTGAGTTCTGGGTAAACTCTTTGTTCCCCAAATCTCACCTGTCTTGGTCCCAGCTCTCACTAGCAGACAGGGACAGCTCAGGTTATTCTGGATGAAAAGAGCCTTTGGGAGTCATCTTTTGGTTAGCCTAGGGAGATTCTGAAAGATCAACTCTGAAAGATCTCTAGTTACTAAGATCCCAACCCTTCTTCGTAGCCTATCCCGGGGCTCTAGGAGGGAGCTTTTTAACTCTAATTCTTCCTATCAAAGAGGAAGTCTCTTTCCTTCTATGTGGGTCTCTGTGTTGATGGGGGAAGAGCTCTTACACACTTGTTTAGCAAGCCTTTTACCCGAGGCTGAGATGTAGAAGGCTTTCTTCCATTTTATAGAGAAGGAACTGACATCTGGAATGAGTGAGCAACTTGATCCGTTCTACACAATGATCCACACAGCTGGATAGGAATCCACGGGTTCTAGGCAACTCCACATCTGGTCTTTGATGTCCTTGACCTTCCCGTCTTTCACTTGGAGAGGAAGTATATGGTAGATTGCTACACTAACGAATCACATACCCCTGTATCCAGGCTCTTGTGTGATCTCCTGACGTTGACACTGGGTTTGAGCATGTGACAGTTCTGGCCAATGGAAATCAGCAAAGCAGGAAAGCAGAGGCTTGGGGAAGGCCTGCGCCCTGGGTTCCTCTTGGAATGCTACCCTGAGACTCATGGGGAGAAGCTCCATCTTGCCTCCTTGAGGATGAAAGCCTTCATGGAGAAAGAGGTCCAGCAGACACCCCACTCACCCACCGGCTGAATGCAGCCACGTGAGTGAGCACAGATAAGACCTGGAGAAGAGCCACAGCGAACCCCCACAATCCTGGAAACCACTGTGACTCTTGTTCCCAGCTACCAAGTTTTAGAGTAGTTTGTTACATAGCATCGGATTCACAATCCAAATTCAATCTTGAAATCCTTGTCCTTGGGGGCATCTCACCTACCAAGGTCAACTCCAATGAACATTTCTCACCACTTTTCCCCCTCCCTCACCATGCTTCTCAAAAGCATGATGATCTCAGCTCTGCATCTTTGTGTATGCTCTTTCCTATGCCTGGAATATTCTCTCTGTTTTGGCTAATTCTAGTCATCTTTCAAGTCACAGTGTAAATATCCTTTCTCCCAAAGGTCTTGCCCTGACACCCCCAGCCAAGATAAGGTGCAGGTCCTGTAGGTCCACTGTACTTTTTGTATATTGCTCATCAAGCCTTTAACCATTTCTGTAGGGTGCCTGGGTGACTCAGTGGGTTGGGCCTCTGGCCTCCGGCTCGGGTCATGATCTCAGGGTCCTGGGATCGAGTCCTGCATCGGGCTCTCTGCTCAGCGGGGAGCCTGCTTCCCTCCTCTCTCTCTGCCTGCCTCTCTGCCTACTTGTGATCTCATTTTGTGTGTCAAATAAATAAATAAAACCTTTAATCATTTATGTAATGTCTGTCCCCCATACTATGAGCCCCACAAGGGTAGGGGCTTATTTTATTATCTTACCCATCACTAACCCTTAGCAGGTGCTCCATAATGATTTTTTTCCTGCACTGACAGTAATTGCCCAATTTCCTGCAGTTCCCTGTGACCCTACAGACTTCAGCGATTCCTTCTCAGTCCCACGCTGACTGAGACTAGTTTAATCTGGGACTGTCTATGGTGACAATAACTGATGCCCACCTTAGCCACGACACTGGCTGGATTTTCCACGTGGGTTCTTAGACCAAGGGCTTCCTTGGTCTCAGAGCCTCGAGTTAGCTTCATCGGCTTGCCTAAGTGGATATCCCCAGACCTGAGTTTGCCCAAGGCTGAGAGAAGGGGGCAAGGAAGGACAAGAGGAGCCTAACGTCAGCATCTGGGAGAGGCTCGGGGTCAACAGAGCTCACAGCTCCTGCCTCCAACGACTCCAGCGATTGGATCCTGTCCAGGTTCCCTCCACCTGGACCGATTCGGCTGACCCACTGGAAATCCTTTCCCTAGACGGATCCTCTGCCTTCCACTTCTCTCTCCAGGCTGAAGCTGATGACGGATACCTGGGGGTAAGCAGGCTCCCTGGTGCCACTTACCCTACTTTGGCTTGTTTTGTTTTTAGGGAATTCTAAGGTGGCAGGGTCACCCCAAACCTTATTGGATGCACGCTTGTCCTTTTAGACAGGATGCTGCCTGTCCTCCGGTGTCAAACCCAGCTCAAATGATATTTATTAAGGCTTCCTATTCAGATGATATGATGGAGGCGAATAGACCAAAAATGTCCATGTCTGTTCTTAAAGAACAGATCTACGATGATGGTTTTTCAAACCTCTTTCTTTCTTTCTTTCTTTCTTTTTTTTTTTTTTTTTAGCAGGAGAACCCTTTTCCAACCTTATGCAGGATCCCACGTACCAAAGAGAAAAGAACAAGAGTTGTTCTTTTGTAGAGAGAGGTTTTACCTCCTCGGTCTCTGTCCCCTCCCTGCGGTGGCTCTTCATGCAGCTCCCCAGTGCCCACAGGCTCCACAGAACCCACCTGGGCACCCCCAGTCCGTGAGGTCTCACAGCAGCTACTGGCTCCCTGCTTTTTCACCGTAAGACAGCAAGTGTCTCCTACTGTCTAACCGTGTCCTTGTGCACAGGTTGCAGTGGCTTGAATCTTCTCTTGGTCTGTCCTCAGTTGAAAAGATAGCTGATCTCTGGCAGAAGCCCAGTCTCTTCCAGGGCACCTGGGTCATGTTTGAGCCATTGGGAGATGCCATCGCTCATGCCTCGCGCCATCTGGCAAGGAAAGTCTACAGGCACTGGAAAAGAGTTGGTGGCGTTCACCAGCTCTAAGAGGCCAGTATAGCCCAGACACAAGGTCTGGGTGGGGGGGCATGGTGGGCAGTAGAGAGAGTAGCCACAGGTTGCTAGCAGTCCAGGAGACCTGCTGACAGTGGACAGGCTGGCACGGCAGAGGCACAGAGCTCAGCCAGCTTGCTCTGTGGCTTTGTCACAATCTTGAGAAAAAAAGCCCAGGGAGTCCTGGTTCCCCCAGTCAGCCCCTAAGACTACTGATTCCCCATTCTCCTCAGAGGGAGTACTGCCTCCCTCTCAGGAACCACTGGCTACAGCAGCTGCGTGCGTGGTGTCAGCAAATGCTTCCCAGCCCTCTGGGCCCATCCTGCCTGGGGCAGCTCACGGACTGGGAAAAGGGTCTGGCTCCTGCCCAGACCTCTCCACTGCCCAGGCCCCAAAGACAGATACTCTCAGAAGAGAAGTTAGTGGTCAGACATGGCAGTTTCCTTAAGAGAGGTTTCTCTCCCCAGATTTTCAACCAGAATTTTCTGCTTAGATCTTTATTGGAGATACCCAAGAAGGGTTCCTGACCTTCTACCTTAGTGGGAGGTCCCAGTCTTTCCCATACCCCCCACTCGCAGCTGAACTCTTCCTCTCCTGACTTGGGGAGGCAGAGGAGAAGTGGGTGAAATGACAGTGGGAGGGTCCTAGCAAAGCCCTCTGTGCTACCTGAGGGGAGCTGCGGTCTCAGGGACGAGGTGGGCAACTTAGAAGTGGGATCTTGTCTAATCTTGCTTTGTCTAATTTGGATAGTGGCTCTTTGAGGTCAATGGTTTTCAACCTTTTTGGTATAGGAAGGAAGGAAGAATGGAAGGAAGGAAGGATCTGGAATTCCACTATATGAAAACAATAAAAGTTGACTTGCAAGCAGGGAGAAGGGGGAGGGCTTGGTGATGGGAGGTGTGAAAGGTCCAAAGTCTTGCCTCATACCTACTTCCTAATCTCCTTCATCCTTGAGGTTCTTCTATAGAATCCCACAAATCACATTTGAAAACCATTTGAGGGAGAGGGGGTGGAAAACCATTGGCTCTTCTCAGTTTCCAATACCCTGAACCCTCATTTTTCTACTTCTCTGATCATTTTCTCTGGCACCGTTGAGTCCCAGTCTACATTCAAAATTCCTTCCCTAATCATTGCCTCCCCACTTTCCTCCACTCTCTCAAACAATAAGCCTGTTTGTGAACTTGGCTTCCAAACCATCTCTGCAGGTGACTCCAGAGTCTGCCTGTCCAGTCCTAACTTCTCTTGTGGTTTCCAGATCCCCATGCTTAGCTAGCTGCTGGATCCATCGACAAGAAAGGCCCACTGGCATCTCAAAGGCAACCAACATGTCCCAGACTGGAGAACACAAGAAAGAACCCAGTATTTAGACTTGGAATCCAAAGACCCAGATTTGAACCCCGGCTCTGTTTTCCCTAGTTGAGTGTCCGTGGGCAAACCCCTTAGTCTCTCTGAGCCTCAGTTCCCTTATCTCCCCAACCCCCGCCAAAGGACACACTAGTACTTAACCCTTGCAATTAAAGCAGAATCATAGGCATGGGATTTTGATAACCTATATTATACTTTAAAAGTTCGCTCCTTTTGTTGTGCTCCAACAACCTCTTCTCTTCCCTCTCCCTCCCCAGGAGCACAGAACTCCTGGATGAACGGCCACGTGAAGGCTGGATCTCTGAGGACCCCCATCCTTTCTGTCCTCCCTGCCATCAGCATCTTTCAGGCCCTCGGGCCCTGAGTCAGGTCTTAGTCTGGGGCTCTAGACTATCCAGCTACGTTCCACCCAGAGTTGTTTTCCTCGAACCAGAATGATACTGGACCATTGCCCTTCTCATATACTCAAAGAACTCTCGCCTGCCTGCAGAATACAGCCCAACCTCCACTCCACCTCCCGGCACCACTGCCGCAACTCCCAGCTTCTCAGCCAGGCTCGTGCATCCTCTCTTCACGAAGCCTTTCTACCCCCTACTCTCCACAGAGCTAAGCTTTCTCATCTTTCTAGGCCATACTCAGATGCTGCCTTTTCAAGCAAGCCTCTCCTAACACCCTGTCAGTAGTAACTGCTTCTTTCTTTGCACTTCTAAGACTCACTGTTCTTCTTTTTGTACCAAATGCTTTTGGTCTTATATGATATTTAGCTGTTCATATGTCTGTGTCTCACACCAAACCCCGGGCTCTCCAAGGGCGAGGGCAATGACATTATTTTTCTCTTCTGCACACAGTAGGTGCTCGACAAGCATCTGCTACACTGCATTGACTGCCACCAGATTTCAGTCCTAACAACCATCATTATCCTGGGTTTGGAGACCGAGGTTCATCCCATTAGAATGAGATGATATCCTTTCATTTAAGTGAAAAGGATGAAAGTGCTTCTTTCTCTCAGAGCGCCAGTCCTGCACTTAGAATTGCCCACCATGAGTTCTATTTAGATGTCTTACATTTTATTTATTCACTCGCTCAGTGCTTTTTAGGCGCGTGTTCTGAATCTGCCGCTATCATGGATATGAAAGACAAATAAGACACTGCAAAAAAAAAAAAAATCTTTTTAAAAGAACTTGTTCTCGAGAGCTTGATGTTCTGGGAGGGAAACAAATAAAAAACCAGTTATAGTATTCTATAATACTGCTTAAGTCTCGTAAGGGACACGGGAGCAGGTGTCATGGGAAAATGAAAAGGAATGCTCTTCTCCCTCTCCTGTCCCCCAGACACCTGGGCAGGTGGCTAGGAGAGTGTCTGAGATCCAGACGACAAAGGGTCTCAGCGTACAGGCCGGTCTCCTGGCCAACTGTTTAAACTTTCACTCCCCATTTCTTTTGTAAGAAGGGATGAGACCATTTGTATATATTGCAGGAATTACTGTCAAGAAGAAAATGACGTAGAACATATTAGAAAACTTTACATAAACTGCCACCACAAATACAAGGTATGTATTTGTATCCGGCAACCCCTCCTGGCAGCTCTCCGGGTCCCTCGGATGGTCTTGCTATCTTCCAGTTCAGCGCAGATCAGGATCGTGAAAATCATCTCATACCTTCCTCCTCACCTGTCACACCAGTGTCCCCAAATCCTGTGTCTGGCTGCCCTGGGACGTTCCCTCACTCTGGTCTTCCCTTCCCTTTCCGTCTTATTACGGCCACGTGCCGTCCTCGTGGTGCTTCACACCTGGACTGCTGTGACAGAGCGCGTCACCCCCGTACCTCTCAGTCCCATTCCTCCTCAAAGTCAGATGTCTCTTCCTCAAAGATTGCTTTCTCTATGTCAGCCCCAGTACAAAGAAACTCAAGCTTCCCCTGATATCTGCTAACCCCAACCCAAACCGTAGAGCTTCATATTAAAGGCTTCTGGCGATTTGGTTCTATCCTCTTTACCCAGACCTGCAGCATTAACAGGATTGGGTTTCTTGCTGTCCCCTGAGCAAATGCACAAGACTCATTCTCTCATTCGCTGTGGCTTCCGGTCCCAGGGACCCAGGCTAACGGTGGGGAAGCAGTGGACATTCGAGTTAAATGCAATGACAGTTTGATGGGATGGATGGATGCCACTTCCCCGCTGGGAACAGCCTCCCCTCTCCTCGCCATCCTTCAGGACCCTGCTCACAGCACACCTCCCACGGGGGGGGGGGGGTCTTCCCTGATTTTACCTTCTGAACACCTATAGCACTCACTCTTTGTACGACGCCAGATCAGTGCTTCTCAAACTTGAGCGATAACCACCCCCCGCAATTCTAACTCAGTAGGTCTGGGATGGGGCCAGAGAGGTTTGTAATAGATTTGATGGTGAGGGTCTGGGAGCCCGCCTTTGGGTGCTGCTCTGGATTACCTTGTCCTGGCTTCCATGCTCTACACTCCTTATGGACAGAAAACTTATCTCCTGTTTCTTGGTGGGTCAGTTCTTAACCCCTGAACCTAAACACCTGGCGTATAGAAAGTGCTCTGCCCACCAGGTTCTCATCTGGTGCTCACAAGAGCCCCACCAGCTGAGCAGAAATGGCCTCCTTCTCGAGAGTGCTGGGGAGAGAGTCAAAGTCACCACAGGGTACAGACAGGCTGGCGCTGGCTTGGGTTCCCAGCCAAAGGGTGAGCCAGAGTCATTCCAACTGTGGGCTCCCTAGCAATGGTTCCTTGGGCCAGTTTTGAACCATAGGGCCACTTTCCCTTTCTAGGAAGGAAGGGGGAAGGAACTGACATTTGTTGGACAATTACTCCTGGCCAATTTCTGGCCCATGCCGGGGAATATACATATGCTCTCAGGGGTCCAGTGAAGTCTAGTACCTGTCCCCTGAGTTCCATATGTGTGACACATGGTGGCCCAGAGCATCCAAGTTCTTAGGCTTCATTGCATAGCCCAGAAGAGACACATGGCTGGAGAAGTTAGCGGAAAGTGACTTCATATGTACTAGAGGTCAGCCGTGTGTCTGGGTGCATTGTTCAAGGTGATTTCCCCTACACAGTCCCACTTAATCCCTCACGAGAGCCTTGCAAAGGAGATCTCATTTCACCCACTTTGGAGACTGGGCCCTAAGCTCAGAGAGGTTGCAGAATTTGCCCTAGGCCACAAGACTGAGAAAAGGAAAAGCTGTGGGTTGGTGCTGGAATTCCTGGTCTGTCAGGTGGCTCCACAGCCCCTTTGTGTGTCCCCTTTGTGTGTCCATGTCCCAGGGTATAAGTCCTTGCATCACTTATCGGTCGCAGACACTGGCGGGCAGAGGTTGCAGGTCTCCAAGTCCCCCTGTTATCTGATCATACCTAGTCTCCTGTTGGTCCCGGCTGCTAGGGGCCTATGGTCACCCTGACTTGAGACTTTCTGGGGAAGTTATGGTACACAGGAAAGAGAAGGAAAAGTAGGGGAGACCAGAGCCTTGCATCAGCGGGGAGGTGGGAGGCAGGCCTGAGCCTTGGGGACTGGGAAGATTTGCTTCTGTCAGGTAATTGGGGGATGGAGGTTTGTGTTTCTCCCAGATCCAGGGTAAGAGCTGTCTGAGAAGTTCACAGAAGTGTGGCTCTTCCCTCTCTGCACGTAAACACACTCCCACCTTCACGGACCCTCCCAAGGGCAGGCCTCCAGGACACAGATCCCACAGATCTGGGGGGAGGGGGTTGGCTCAGCAAAGTGCAGACTCAGATTCAAGGTGACACACACCAGCACATACAGAACCGTCCCGCCACCCGCGCCCAGGCCCACCACCCACGGAGAAGGCAGATGTGCCCCGGGGGCAGCCCCAGCACCCCACCCACGCAGGCACAGAGGGTGCAACCTCCACCTGCCACCTTGCAGGTACCGCGGAGGGCTGGAAGGATGGGGACAGCTGGCGGTGTTTTCTCCATCCACGCTGCCACGCTCCCTTCCCCCCGGCGCCTATCGCCTCATAGAGGGAGTCGCATTCTTAGAAGGGGGCTCTGGCTCCTGGACTGTGGTTAGTCCTTTCCCCAGGCTCAATTCAGTCCCCTCCGGCCTGTACTCCGCAGCACGGGGGAGGGGGAGGGGCTGGAGTGCCGAAGGCACTGGGGGAGGGGGAGGAGTTGGGAGGGGCTGGGGAAGCAGGAGTCTGCCCAGGGCTTCTGGGCTGGAGTGGAGGTCAGAGGAGCTGGGAAACCTCACTTTGCTGTCCCCGCGCCAGCCCAGACAGTGGGAGCAAGGGGCTGCTCCAACTCGTGCCAGGATTCCTGGGTCCTCAGGGTGCTGGGAATGATGGTCAGAAGCCCAGGTTACCGGAACACCGGAGGAGGGCTGAGGGTTGGGTGGACCAAGATCCCCAGTGCCAGGGTTGGGAGACTCAGGCTTGGCAGGGCTGACACCTGTTCACAGAGCCCCTATTGCTTGGACCCTTCCCCAGGCCAGGCTCTCCCATGGAGTGTTTCTCTGGCCCCAAATCCTTACTGAGGGGTAGGTGTGTGAGGCTGGGGAGAGGGGAGGGCAGTCAGATGAGGGAGGCAGGGAAGTCTGTGAGGGGACAAGAGGTGGGAAAGGGGAACTTTGGGGGTGACTGCTACCAAGCAGATCCCAGAGGAAACATCTGGGAGATGGTCCCTCCAGTCTACACCGTCCTGCCCATTTTAGCGGGGGCCAGCATGCTGCACCCCTCCCACCCCCATGCAGAAAGGACGGTAGGGCTGGCCTGGAGACCTTACCGTCTGCGGGGGGCTGCCCACGGTCATCTCCACGTAGTAGCCCTGACCGGACTTGCCCCTCAGGTTGTCCACCATCTCCACAAAGCTGCCCCTCCGGCTGGGCTCCTCCGGCTCCTCCGCGGTCTCCCGGGGCAGCCGCAGCCCCAGAGGGGGCGCCCCCAGCCCGCTTCGCAGGGGCAGCCGGATGCCGGGCTGGGAGCAGCGGGCGGGCAGCACTCCCCAGCCCATCCACAGCAGGAGCCAGGGCAGCGCTTGGGCCATGGTGGGCCTGGCCTCTGGGGCTCTCTGGGCGCACTCCGGGACCACGTCCGGCCCTGTTGCTGCCCTCAACTCCGGGAGCCGGTGGTGGCCGCTCAGGACAGTGGGCTGTGAGGCATCAGGGCTCCGGAGCCTGCAGGCCCCTCGCCGGCCCCCGGGTGCAGGCTGTGGGGATCAGACAGGAGAGATCCGCAGAGAGAGAGGGGAGGAGACGGATCCGAAGCCGGCTACATCTGGCCAGTGGCGCCCAGCCTCAGCAGAGGTCTGGGAGAGGACGGCTCGGGCCCCCCGGGCGGCTGGGAGGGGCGGGCATGGCCGGTCGGCGGCCGCGGGCTTCTCGGTCCTCTGGCTGGCCGGGCGGCGGGGCAAGGCGCAGAGGCTCCCGGCGGCCGCAGCTGCGTGTGCTGGTCAGGCCACCGTAATCCAGCTCCCAGCTCCTAGGCAGGCTGGGGAGGCGGAAAGACTTGTGGCGGTGGCTGTCAAAGCCAAAGGGTTTTCGCTCTTCCCTGGGATCGCTGGGAAGTGTAGTCTTCCCATGGCCGGCAGCCCAGCTTCCGGGGTTGGCGAGGGGTCTGGGATGCCCTCTGCCGAGGCGGAGTCCATCCTGCAGGACCCTGGCCGGGCGGGGGGGACCGTAGGAGAGAGTGGCCGCCGACCTCCCATTCGGTCAGTTCCTTCATTCTGCAAGTATTGAGCACCCACTGGATGCCTGGCATTCTTCCAGGCACTGGGGCTACTTGGAGAGAGAAAACCCATGTGCCCCATACCAGACAATGTGGCATGGATGAGTAAGGATTTGGGGAGACATCTGGGGATCTGGATGGACTGGGTGGGAGGAGGAGCATTTACTTTGAGCTGTAAAGAATGGGTGGGATTTCCACCAGCAGAGATTGGGGGAGCAAGAGTAAGAGGGGTAGAAGGGTATTCTGTTCGAGGCAGCCAAGTGCATAAGCCAGGTGCAAAGGGGAAAGCGCAGGGACAGTTTGTCTCCACAGGAATCTGCAGTCTGTGGGTCTTTTGTCACCTGAATCTCTGTGTGCCTTTGATACTCTACCTGCCCTCACCTCCACCTTGAATGCTGTGAGTCCCCAAGAGCCCCCTCATTTCTGGGCTGCCCTTCAGACTCAGGGTAAGTGGCTGCTGTCAGCTTCAGTCTTACCACTCGGAGAAGTATCTGTACTTTATTTTTATTTTTTAAAAAGATTTTATTTATTTATTTGATGGACAGAGATCACAAGCAGGCAGAGAGAGAGGAAGGGAAGTAGGCTCCCCGCTGAGCAGAGAGCCCATGCAGGGCTTGAGCCCAGGAACTGTAGGAAGAGGCTTTAACCCCCTGAGCCACGAAGATGCCCCTAGTATTTGTACTTTAAATGGTAAGATCTTAAAACAAAAAGCTTGAGAGCTCTAACAGCTTAAAGGAGAAAAGCCGTATGATTATATCAACATATTATTTAACCAATGTTGAAAGCTGTTGTCAGAATTCAGCAGTTCTGATAAAAACTAAGAGGGAACTTCTTAAACAACCTAACAGGAAATCACAGAAAACACAATAGTCGACAGACTGAACTTACTCCCATTAGAATTAGGCTTAACCAAGGGAAGGTCATTATCATTACTCTTCTCCCACGTAGCTCATACATTTTTAACTTTATTTATTTATTTATTAGTAGGCTCCACACCCAGCACAGGGCTTGAACTGATGACCCTGAGATCAAGAGTACCATACTTGGCTGCAGGAGCCAGCGAGGCACCCCTCCCACGGAGTGTAGATCAGCCTAGCTAGCTGAGTAGGATGAGAGCATGTACTTGTGCTATAAATACTAAAGAGCAAACAGTGGAGTGGTGGTTGCCAGATGTGCCTGACCGTCTGCTCTGAGCCGCAGCTGAGGAGAGTGTTGGAGCCACCGGAGACCGCCTGCACCCCAGATGGACCACAGAACAGCATGTGCCAGAGGTGGGCATCCAACGTAGAAGGACAGCCCTGCTGAGCCACCAAGAGTGTCAGCCGTACCCAAGGGGATGTCAGCACCAGCAGGTACCTGGGGCGGATTTCCAAGAGGAACTGAGTAAGGCATCCTTAGCTGAGGCACCAAAAGGTGGTGAAAGCAGGATCCGAATATCCAGGTAGCTGATTTCCCAGTGAGAAACCAGGTTCCATCTACCCTCTGAAGCTTCTGCCCCACATTTGCACTGTTTGTAAGAGAACCTGTGTGACACCTTCATCTGGAGCCTTCCTGCAGGTCCTAAGGATACTGAAACCTTGCTGCAGACCTTGGATTTGGTGGAGCAGCAACCGTGACTGTGGGAAAGAACAGTGAGATGCTGCAGCACATTGACTATAGAATAAGAGGTATCCTGCAAGATGGCCAAGTCTTCATTGGCAAGATTTTATGTTTTAAGTACTCTCTACAGCAAACATGGGGCTCAAACTTACAACCCTGAGATCCGGAGACACAAGTCTACCGACTGAGCCAATGGCACATTCATCGATACCTTTAAGGCTTTTGCCAAGCCTGTGAGCTTGATCCTCTGTGATTGTGATGAATTCAGGAAGATCAGCCCAAGAATCTGAAGCAGCCAGACCATGAAGAAAGGTGGGTTTGGGGTCAAGGTGGGGGCTACAGGGGGAGAACTTGGTTTCCATGACTGTGGGAGGACTGCCCCCCAAAGATGCTGGTATTGCTTGGGTACCACTTGTTGGAGCTGCAGGAGGCCCTGGGGTTGGCAGGGCAGCTGGCAGAGGCATGCTGGCTAGTGTTGCAATTCCCCAGGCTTCTGTTGGATTAGCAGGCCCTGTCTGAGGGGTTGGGGGGGCCTCAGGGAAGAGGTTCTAGAGCAGCTGTGCCGTTGTTGCTCCTACCAGCAGTGCTGTAGTCCCATCTCAATGTCCATCTAGATGGGGGACCCCACCCACTTCTGAGGGCCGAAGAACACTCCCCCAGGCATGTGGCCCCTCCACTTGGCATATGACCACCCACAGGCCCACCACTTGGGTTCCCAGGAATGAGACCCTCTCCACCAGGAATTAGGGGTCCACTCCCCCCAGGAGTGCATCCACCAAGACCCTATGATACTGTCGGTCCTTCTAAGTCATGTTTTCCCCTGCAGTATCTCTTGCGAATCTGTGTAGGGTGTTTGTATTATTAGCTAATAAATGCACAGAGCAATTAAAACATATATCAGAAAGCAAAGGAATGCTCACTTGCAGATATGAGTAGAAAATCCTAACCAACAAGGTGATTTGAAACACGTTTAAAAATGAAAATCAGTTAAAAAAAATCAATAGATCAATGTATGCGTGGAAATTCTGTATATGATAAAGATGACCTTGCTACTACTCAGCCAACAAAAAAAAATGAAATCTTGCTATTTGCAACGATGTGGATGGAACTAGAGGGTATTATGCTAAGCAAAATAAGTCAAAGGGAAAGACCATTATCATATGATCTCACTTATGTGGTATTTAAGAAATAAAACAGAGGATCATTGGGGAAGAGAGGAAAAATAAAACAAGACAAAATCAGAGACTCTTCTTTTTTTTTTAAGATTTTTTTTTTTAAAGATTTTATTTATTTATTTGACAGACAGCTCACAAGTAGGCAAAGAGGCAGGGATCACAAGTAGGCAGAGAGAGAGGGGGAAGCAGGCTCCTGGCCAAGCAGAGAGCCCGATGAGAGGCTCGATCCCAGGACCCTGGGATCATGACCTGAGCCGAAGGCAGAGGCTTTAACCCACTGAGCCACCCAGGCACCCCTTAAGATTTTTTTTTTTTTTTTTATTAGAGAGAGTACAAGCAGGGGGGTGGCAGGTAGAGGGAGAAAGTGAAACAGGCTCCCCACGAGCAGGAAGTCTGACGCTGGGCTCCATCCCAGGAGACTGGGATCGTGACCTGAGGCAAAGGCAGGTGTTTAATTCACCGAGGTACCCCTAAGAGACTCTTAATATAGGAAACAAACAGGGTTGCTGGATGGGAGAGGGGTGGGGGGCTGGGGGTAACTGGGTGATGGACATTAAGGAGGGCATGTGGTAAAGGGCACTGGGTATTATATAAAAAAATAAAATAAAACAGAAAAACAAAATAAAAAATGAAAAGTACTTAGATCATACCAAAAAAAGATGACATTCATATCAAAAGGAAATCGATACATCTTTTTTTTTTTTAAAAGATTTTATTTATTTATTTGACAGACGGAGATCACAAGTAGGCAGAGAGGCAGGCAGAGAGAGAGAGAGGAAGCAGGCTCCCTGCTGAGCAGAGACCCTGATGTGGGGCTCGATCCCAGGACTCTGAGATCATGACCTGAGCCGAAGGCAGTGGCTTAACCCACTGAGCCACCCATGCGCCCTGATATATCTTTCAGTAACTGTTTTTGGGACAATTGGCTATCCATTTGGAAGGAAAGAAAACGAACTCTCTATCTCATGTAAAAATCACCTTCAGGTAGATCAAAGGGTTGATCACGAAGATCACGAGGGGGAACGTGAAAAATAAAACTACAGAAAAAATAGAGAAACATTTAATAATCTTATGTTGAAGAAGAGCTCTCTAACAAAACTCAAGAGTTTTGTTTTGTTGTTGTTGTTGTTTTTAAAGGACAGGTTTGACTACTTGAATTTTTAAAACTTCTGTAGAATCACTTCTAGTATTCCAAGTGTCTGTCACTTAGAACACAGGAGACTCCAGCCTCGTTCCTTATCCTTTGTAGGTCTCAATTTTTAAAATGGGGATAACAGGAGTACCTACCTTGTAATAGAAGATTTAAATGAGGTAGCCCATATAAAGCACTTAGAATGGTGTCTGGCATTTTGTAAATGCTCAGTAAAATTTAGCTATTGGCTTTACTATCACTATGACATTTACCAAATGAAAAATGACATTTACAAAGTTAAAGATAAGTCACAGACTAGGAGATATTTGTTACATAATAAACAGCCAAAGGGTTAATGTCTATACAAAGACCATCTACAAGTCGATAAAATCCCCAACCAACCTGGTAAAAAGATGAATAAGAATGTGAATTGATAATTAATAGAAGTTCAAATGGCTAATAAACACGTGGGGGAAAAGTTCAGCTTCATTAACAGTGAAAGAATGCAGTCACAATAATATTTAGATACCATCACCATTTACTTATTTATTTATTGCCTTTCACTTTGGCCATTTTTGGTGTTGGTGAAAGGCTTGGTTGGACTAAAATTATTCCGTTTTTAGAGAAAAATTTGGCAATGTCTATTAAAAATGTAAACTCTTTGGGGCACCTGGGTGGCTCAGTGGCTTAAAGCCTCTGCCTTCGGCTCAGGTCATGATCTTAGGGTCCTGGGATCAAGCCCCACATCAGGCTCTCTGCTCAGCGGGGAGCCTGCTTCCTCCTCTCTCTCTGCCTGCCTCTCTGCCTACTTGTGATCTCTGTCTCTCAAATAAATAAATAAAATCTTAGAAAAAAAAAGTAAACTCTCTGAGCAATGTCACTTCTAAGATCCTATCTAATTAATACAATGAATTCAGCATGTATGTAATGCCGAAACTTTGGAAACAAAATGAATGATTACCAGTAGGGGAAGGAGACAGTCACTTGATGGAATCCTACTTCACCATTATAAAGAATGGAGTAACTCCTTATGAACTCTCCTTGAAAGATGTCAAGTGAAAAAAGCACATTGTAGAACAATATGTAAAGATCTCATTTCTGCAAAACTTAAAAAGGATGCACAT
Organism: Mustela nivalis; assembly: GCF_964662115.1. Taxonomy (NCBI): domain Eukaryota; kingdom Metazoa; phylum Chordata; class Mammalia; order Carnivora; family Mustelidae; genus Mustela; species Mustela nivalis. The sequence continues at coordinate 21,060,067 of NC_139028.1, forward strand.
GTGCATATATATGCATGCATATAAATATACATTTGCATAAACATTAAAAAGTCTGGAACACAGAAACCAAAATGTCAACAGTGATTTCTTCTGAAGTGTGAAATTCCTTTGTTCAGTTAGCTTATTTATTCATTCAGCAAGTGTGTATTGAGAACCTACTACATGCTAAGTTCCCTTTAGGCACCATGGATACAGCAATAAATAAAATGGACAAAATTCCTGTCTTCATGCACTTTACATCTTCCATAGGGAGACAAATAGTAAGAAAAATAAAATAAAATATACAGTATTTCAGATGGTGATATACACTATGGGGGAAGATAAAGCAGAGAAAGGAGGTAGAAGGGCAGTTTGCAATTTTAAATATGGTGGATTGAAAGAAGAGAGGGAACATTTCATCATTTTATATACCTAAAAAATTGTAGGGTTAACAGGTGTTTTTCTTTCTTATGTGGGTGATTGTCTGTATATTACCAGTAAATAGTATGAAAAGAGAAGAAAAAGTTGTAACGGTGAAAATTCTGACTTCGTGGGTATGGCATAAATTTTGGGACCGATTTCGTTTTCTTCTTCCCACATCTTTGAGTGCAGAAGCTAACCTATAAAGGATGAAATTCTCAATCTCTCTTCCTCACTCATTGCATATATTACTGGTTTATCAATTGGTGTGTCATTTTTGTTATTCCCCCCAAAGATTTGCTTTTCTTAATTATGTTTGCCTAAGGGCATTTTATAAATTGGTTTGCATTTCGAAGAACAAACCTACAGGGGAAGCTGATAAAATGCAAATTGTTTATCTGTGTGGGGTAATCCCATTAATCCCCTGGTGACCCTGACTTTATTAGCTCTCCCCATGAGATGGAAAGGGACCAATAATATGGAATAAAAGTTAAGAATTTTGACGGCAGTTAAAGTCAACCGAATTGATTATAATTTCTGGGACGTAGAGACCAAATCTACCAATGGTTTTTTTGGATCCTGTTTTGTGTAGGGTCTGTGGTGGATGAGCGGGTGAGCCCTCAGAGACCCATCCCAATCTGTCCCTCTTGCTGCTCAGGGAGACTTTCTGTGTGTGGGGGGCAATGATTTGTCATCTGAAAGCAGAATAAAGGAAGTACGGGCAGAGCTGTCGCACAAAAGGCTGAAGTTAAACAGGAGAAATACATCTGGGATGTCTGGCTTGGGATCTACAGGGACAACAACCTGAGTTCCGAATTCTGGGCTCAGAGCCAGGTGGTTTCAGGAACTGGTAGGAGTTGGTAGGAGTCAGATCCACAACAGAACCTGTCAGGATCTGCTCTAGGTGCTTCATTCTCTCCAACTGGGAAGTTCACTTTTCTGCCCTGCAGTTTCCCATTGGTGTAATGACCCTCTTAACTTCTTTGTTAGAAGGAGGTTGAGGACAAAAAAGATCTGCCCTCCACCTGAGCCAGATTAAGCTCTTTGGGATTATATTAATAGCAATCCTTCTGCCAGACTGAGTGTGGAGGGGACTACACATTGTGTCACTTTCTTCTTAAAAATTTATTTAAGTCATCCCCACACCCAGCGTGTGACCCCAACTCAGGACTCCAGGATCAAGAGCCACAGCCACCGCCCCCCCCCCCCCCCCCCCCCCCGCCACTGAACCAGCCAGGCACGCTTGTCACCTTTTTCTTCTGAAACAGACTCTGTGAAATAGTTATGAGTGATGTTATCATCCCCAATGTTGCAGACATTCAACAGCCCTGGGCTCTGGGTCAAAGGTAAACACCGGGAAAACACAGCTCTCAAGTCCTGATCAGGTGCTCACTGATTTCATCTGAGCCCAGGGAAGCATCTTCTGCGGGGGTGGGGGAGGGGTGGTCACCCCTTACCTTACATTCATATTTCTTTTGTTTATTAAAGACTCAACGGGTTACTGATGATCAGTGTCTTCTTCACCTGATATTAATCACACTACTTAAAAAATGAGGACGAATAGATTTCTTTAGTTAATTCACGTTACCATAAATACTATGAATGACCCTTTCCTGCCCCGGGAAGAAATTCCCCTCCTAATCGAATTCGGAGTTCTCCTAGGACCCCTTGCGGCTCCCTCATTAACGATCTTGGACTACATCTCCCATCGTGCAATGGGAAAACGTGCCCAAGTCCTCCGTGACCCGACGGGACCTCTAACCAATGCAGTGCCACCGCTCTCGTTCAGCGACCTATTGGCTCCGTGGAGAGGCGGGACTCTCAGTTGCTAAGTCGGTACCCTTTCCGGAAGTGGTTGTTGGCCGCTGCAGGGCAACACCCCGGCGTCCCTGGAAGCGGGGAGCCGGGGTGGTGCTGGGGAAGCTGCGCAGAGCCGGGAGCGTTGGTCCAGTGCTTCCCCGGGCGGGGGGCAGGTGAGGACCTCCTCGAGGAAGGGGTCGGGTGGCGGAGGAAGGAGGGAAGCGGGAGAGTTGGGGCACACTCGTGTGCCCGCCAGCGGGAGGAGCACGAGTGTGGGCGGGAACTGGGGAGAGGGTTTGGGAAGGAGCGGCCGCACTAGGGTGCATCCATCCAGAATCTCTCCGAGTGTTGGAAGGGGCGCTGGGCTGGGCTGGGGTCCCGGCGGGGAGCGAGCGGCGAGCCGGAGCGCGAGTGACAGCGTGTGAGCTTGCTGGGGCGCCCGTTTACTTGTCCCGTGCATGGAGAGTGAGGCCGGCCTCCGAACCGCCCTCGAATTCGTGGGGAGGTTTTCCCCGCGCCCGAATCCAGGGCTACCCCGAGCTTCTGCCGTCTTTGGGCCAGCTGGGGAAGTTGGGAAGTTTTGGAGATTTGTTTTCCCCTTCCGTTCCTTGCACTGATTAAAAAAATCTATCTCCTCCACCTGGAATCGCAGCCCTCATTTGGCTTCCACGACTCCTCGCTCCCGGGCCTCCTAACTCAGCGGTCTTTGCAGGCCTGTCCTTTCTGCTCACCACAGGCCGCGTCTGGGTCTGGGTGATTTCTCCCGCAGTTCAGTGACCGTCTGTTTAACTACCGTGAGCCCCAGCCACACCTGTTTCCTGAGCTCAGACCTGCTTACCGATCATCTCCAGCTGCGTCCCTCCCCCGCCATCCTGGCCCCCCAGGGCTGCGCCTCCTCCTGTAGTTCCTGTGTCGGTGAAGGACTGCACCGTTCACTCAGCCAGGTCTGCACCTGGAATTCAGTCTTAGGATATACACAGCAAACATTTGCTGGGCATTTCCTATATTCTGGGGAGTAGGCTAGGTGGGGCTATTGGGCAAGGCATAGAAGTGAACAGATAATCCCACGCTAGTCTAAGTGCCCTGATTTCCCTCCTCCCCATCCCTCACTTGCTGCAGACTTCAGGTCCTGTGATTCTGCAGCCTAATACTGTAGGCATCTGGTCCTTCCTTTCAATTCTTACAGCCACTGGCTTAGTTCATAATTTCTTTCCTGTGCTTTCAGGAAAGCTTCCTAAGTGGTCGCTCTGCTTCTGTTCTTGCCCTCCTGAAATTAGTTCTTAGACAGCTGTCAGAATATCATGCTAAACTGCAGATCTCATCATGCCTGTCTCCTTTGTGAAATCCTGTACTGGCTCCTCCTCACATACAGGATTCAACCTAAATCCTTCCAAGCCCTTTATAGTGTGCTCTGGGCCTTCCACTGTAGATCTCTCTCCTGCCACTCCACCCTTTCATTGTCCCTTGCGTGCTGGCGGAGTGGTGAAGAGCTCAGGCTTTGGGGTCAGAGAGACATGGGGGTGGCATGTCTGTTAGGCGGTGCCCTTCTGCTATCTGTGAAGCCTTGGGAAGTTGCTCTTTTTTTCTTTAACCTTGCCGAGCCTCACTTTCCTTATTTGAAAAATGGGAAAAATATTTTCTACCCCTTGGAGAGAACGGGGTGAGATGATGTATATATAGTATTAGTACCGTTCTTGGAACATAGGAATTATTCAGTGAATATAAACTTTTGTTGTCAAAATGAATTCTCTGTGCCCACTGTGTTCTTTCTGCCTCTGTGCCTTTGTGCATGCTGTTTCTTCTGCCTTCTCTTCCCATATCCTGGTGAGCTCCTGCTGATTCTTGAAGAGTCCTTTCATTGGTCCTCTACTCTGATGCTTTCCCTGATCTTCCAGAATAAGGTTAGTTGTCCTTACCTTGGTTTCTTGTTGTACCTCCTGCTATTTAACATGCCTCGCACATTCTACAATCATGTCTTTATGTGTTTGGCTTCTCAGCTAGGCTCAGCTGGAGTTCAGGACCTCATGTAATCAGGCTTGTAGCCCTAACAGTTAGCACAGTGCCAGCCCATGGTCAGTGTTCAGTAAGTGGTCATTGAATGTCAGAAAGGCCTTCACTTACATTCCCTGGTACTCTATCTGTCCTCTGGAACAAGGTAGAATAGGCCTTTCAGATATGTAATAGTAATAACAACAACTCATTTATTGAGATCTTACCATGTTTTAAGTATTTTATGTGTATTGAATAATTTATTTTTATTTAATTTTTTTAAAAGATTTATAGTTTTTAGAGAGGGCATTCATGCAAGAGTGAGCATGAGCAGGAGGAGGGGCAGAGGGAGACAGAGAATCTCAAGCAGACTTCGTGCTGAGTGTGGAGCCAGACGTGGGGCTCAATCTCATGACCTGAGTAGAAATCAAGAGTCAGAGGCCTAACTGATTGAGCCACCCAGGCGTTACCCCTCTCCCCCCGCCCCCGCCCATGTATTGAAGAATTCTATTCTCACCGCCCTTTGGGATAGACCTTGTTATCTCCATTTTACAGATGAGAAAATTGAGGCAGTTTGCTCTGCTGGTAAATGGCAGAGCTGGGGTTCAGAGCCAAGAACGTTCCCAGACCTGCCCTCAGTTACCACTACATAATCACTTTTCACATCTCCCGCCTTCTCCCCAATGCCTTCTTCAGTAAGCCTGCTTTTCTCGGCTGCACTTTCTCTGTAATTGTTCCAGCAGAGTGGAAGAAATCCATACCCAGGGAACTCTGATTATGCATATGTGTGTGTAAGTATGCTCTGTTAGCTTGCGGGTGTTTTTACTCCTCATCACGTCTCTAGTGCCAGCAAGAAGTAAACTTAGTAGATGTTCAATAAATATTTCTCGAATGAATAAATGATGTCTAGTAGTCATTAAAGGCTTAGGATTTCTCTTTCCACCACCTTCCTCATTCCTACAGTTCTTGTTCTTTTGGTCTTGCCCTTACCCACATCCTTTCTTAAGCCGGGCAAAGCAAAGAAAGGAGGGAGAATATAGCCCACCCACATCTTGATTTTTTTTCTGATGGAAAATTTTGTTTGATTTTGGAGTGATCCGTGAATTTAGATTTTCTGGGTTCTTCCTGACCTTTTCCATATAGCTAATCAGGTATTCTGCGGCAACAAGATTTTACCTGCCGTCTGCTTTCCCGAGATGGGATGTGTCTAGGGATATGTGACATCTCTCACACATGAGATTTCTCTGTTGCTCTGAGGTGGTTGACAAAATGCCTTGTGAGAGATCACTGCCCTGGGGCTCCTGGGTGGCTCAGTGGGTTAAGCCGCTGCCTTCGGCTTGGGTCATGATCTGGGGGTCCTGAGATCCTCCAGGATCCCTGCGTCGGGCTTTCTGCTCAGCGGGGAGCCTGCTTCCCTCTTTCTCTCTCTGCCTGCCTCTCTGCTTACTTGTGATCTCTCTCTCTGTCAAATAAATAAATAAAATCTTAAAAAAAAAAAAATCACTGCCCTGTTGGATCGAATGATGGCCAGCCTGATGTCCCCGGGGGTCCTTGCCCTCTTCTTCCTAACTCAAAGATTCCCGTGGCTCCTTTAGCTACATCTGGTTCCTGGTACCTTTCTGCTCTGCTTTTCCAGAGTCCGTGACCCTACTTACCTTTGCTGTGTGTGGACGGAACATTACTTCGGCAGGGTGTTATGGGATCTTCGGGTAGGAAGCAGATCCCCACTTGGGTTGATGCACCACAGAGGAGAACGCTTCTTCCATTAGCCTGTCGTCCTGAGGCATGAAGTTACTGCTTGGAGATGTCACGGTGGAAGTGAGAGGGGCAGAGCCTGACTTTCTTGGCTCCGGTGTGCTGAAAGAGGGAGCCATCACTCATGAGTCCTGAGGCAAGATACGTTCCTTGGCTGGTTGTCAACTCTCAGGATATGGAGGGGACCACAGCAACAGTCCCTCCTCTGTCCTGTGCTGTTCGTCATGGGTCCCTCTCTGGGGGACCTGGGACAGATTCTGAGCTACCAGAAAAGGCCATGAGCACTCCTGACCTTCTTTTGGATGACAGGGTCTTTCTGCTCACTTCCCCTGCTAGAAGACAGCTGTGTTGTGCTTGCTGCTCCGGGTGGAGCAGTGACAGCTTCTGAAGAGGCTGCTCTAGGCTCGTGTCAGTCACACCAAGGTGGTGACAGCCCTCCCAGCAGCGCCGTATGCGGCAGCCCCTGTCTAGGGTGACTTGTCTCTGCATCCTGGGGAGCTTCGGTGTGGGAGCTGCCTGAGGGGAGAGTTGTGACCCGGGGTTCTCAGTAGTTACAGGAGGAGGGATTGGAAGGGAGGAGCAATTCTAGAACGGGGACAGCTCGTCAGTTGAACAGTTTGACACTGGTCCATCCTTGGAGCTGCAAACCGTGGTTTCAAGTCAGACTCCTTTCCCCCAACTGTCCTCCTTCCTGGTCCTATGAAGCCTGCCATCACAGCCTCTGCCCCTTCTGCCTTCTCTCTGCTTCTGCCCTCGTTTAAGGCCTCCTCAGTGGTTTTCCACCAGTCTCATTCCTCCGGTCCTGCCGTGCCACTCCTGCCAACGTTCTCAACCTAGAAAAAAGCCACTCTGTGCCACTTTCTTTCACCAAAGCCCTCAGCAGCTCCCTTTGCCACAGGGGAGAGGTGAGGCTCTTCCGCATGGTCTACACGGCTCTCCTCCGTGACCGCTTTCCGCCCCAGCCCCTGCCATGCCTGCTGGGGTCCAGCACTCCAGAACAGCTTGTCTGCACCCGATGTCCCTGGCCTAGAACACCTCTCTCCACTCACACCACTCTTGACCGCCCTTCGTCCCCAGCCCCTTGACAAAGCCTGCGATCCTCCCTTCAGCGGGAATGTTCCTTCTCTCCTAGTATTTCCAGAGCTGTATGGTTTTACTCCCCTTCTGCCTTCTAGCATTAAAGTTGGGTTTGCTACTGCCACTAGATCGTCAGCTCCCTGAGGACATGGTTGAAGGCAAATAGGGTTGTGTGCTGAGACTGGGACTGCCCTGGGATACGTTGGTATATGGGGGTGAGGGGTGCTGCTAGTTCCTCTGGTGTTTCACTAGGGTTTTCTAGCTGGGGAGCCTATACTGTGAATTATTTCTCCTGTGTTGGGGGCAGGCGGCCTATGAAGTCAAACTCTCGAGAAGGCTGGGTTTCCAGATCCTTTGTGACTCACCATGTGTTCAGCAAGCCTTTGGGAGGTGTGTCTCAGGGAACCTTCCCAGGTGCAAAGCCTAGAAGGCCTGGGTTTTGAGCTGTTTGTCCCACCCTTCACTGTCCCTGGAGTTGGAAGATTCCCGGCTAAGCTGGTGTGCATGGTCTGGTCTGACCCAGCTCCAGTTTTTCCCCTTATAAGCCGGTCACTGATTTTCTCTTTGGGCGCGGGTGTTTGGGACCGCAGGTGTTTGAGCCCAGACCAATCATGGCGGGAAGACCCATCCGCATAGGAGACCAGCTGGTTCTAGAAGAAGATTATGATGAGACCTACATCCCCAGTGAGCAAGGTAAGAGGCCGGGGGTGCAGTTCGAGGGCAGGGATGATCTCGGATTGAGCTCTGTCCTTCCAATACGAAGCGTGCTGTGTGTGTAGGGCCACTCCGTGTATTCGGTTAGATCAGGGAAAACTATAGTCCATGGACCTGACCTGGCCTGTTGTCTTCTTGTAAATAAAGTTTTATTAGAAAATAGCCATGCTTTTGCTTATGTATTGTCTGTGGCTGCTTTTCATGGCACAGGGCAGTGCTGAGGGGTGTGGCAGGAGCCCTGTCATACACAAAGCCTAAAATACTTAGTCTAGCTCTTCACACAAAAGGTTTGCTGACTGGGTTGGATTAGTGATTAATTTAATTTATTTTTGTTTATTTATTAGAGAGAGAGAGAGAGAATGAGCAAGGGAGAGAGGGAGAAGCAGACTCCCCACTGAACAAGGAGCCCGATGTGGGGCTCATTCCCAGGACCCTGGGATCATGACCTGAGCCTGAGGCAGACGCTTGACTGACTGAGCCATCCAGGTGCCCCTGAACAAAGATTAATTTTAAAATGAAAATAATAGGGGCGCCTGGCTGACACAGTCTGTAGAGCATGTGACCCAATCTCAGGGTTGTGAATTTGAGCCCTATGTTGGGTGTAGAGGTTACTTAAAAATAAAATTTTCAAATGAATGAATGAATGAATGAATATTTAAAAAAAAAAAAGGAGTCCATCTTAAGAATAAAAAATATGGTAGGGGATACAGTGTGTCCTAAAGCCAGGAGGTAACCCAATTTCTTAAGATGAAAACTAAAGCCTTTTTTTTTTTTTTTTAAAGATTTTATTTATTTGACAGAAATCAAAGCAGGCAGAAGCAAGCAGAGAGAGGAGGAAGCAGGCTCCCTGCCAAGCAGAGAGCCTGATGTGGGGCTCAATCCCAGGACACTGGGATCATGACCTGAGCCGAAGACAGAGGCCTTAACCCACTGAGCCACCCAGGTGCCCCCTAAAGCCTTTAAAAAAAAAAAAAAAAGATTTTATGTATTTATTTGACAGAGATGGACACAGTGAGAGAGGGAACACAAGCACGGGGAGTGGGAGAGGGAGAAGCAGGCTTCCCACCGAGCAGGGAGCCCTGTGCAGGGCTCGATGCCAGGACTCTGGGATCATGACCTGAGTGGAAGGCAGATGCTTAACGACTGAGCCACCCAGGCGCCCCTTGTTTTTAAACAGCAGAAATAACAGAATTTACTGAGTACTCCTCTGTACTGGTTTCTGTGCTAAGAACTTTACATGTATCTCCTTTACTCTTTTTTTTTTTTTTAATTTTTTTTTTTTTTAACTTATTTAAGTGATCTCTGTACCCTGCGTGGGGCTTGAACTCACAGCCCTGAGATCAGGAGTTGCATGCTCTTCCAGTGGAGTCAGCCAGGTGCCCCACATGTACTTCTTTTCAACCCTTGCAACAGCTCCATGAGTTAGATACTGTTACCATTCCCATTTTACAGATGAGGAAATGGGGCACAGGAAGGTAAACCAACTTCCCTCAAGGCACAGGTCTGCTGAGCGGTGCAGCTGGGACCCGCAGCCAGGTGTCCTCACGAAAGCCACCGCCTTCCTGTTTGTGCTCCCGCTTGCACCAGAGTGTTCTTACAGTGTAAAGCAGATCATAGCAGGGCTCTGCTTTTAGTCATAATCTATTCTATTTAGCAGAGCACCCTTAGTGGGGTGTGCGGGACTCTGCATGACCCAGCCTGCCACTTGGCTGGGGTCACCCAGTGCCGTTCTCTCTTTCCTTCTCTGCCAGTCACATGACCTTTCTGACAGTCCCCAGAGGGGCCAAACCACCACTTGCCACAGGCCTTTTGCACCTGAGTGCTCTTTCCTCAGTGCTCTGCACGGCCAGCTCCTTGTCTCCTCTAGGTTTCATTTGTGTTCCATTCTGAGAGGTTTCTTGACCCTTTGCAAAGGAGTGCTCCCCTCCACCTTGACGTTCTCTCTCTCGTACCTCATTTACTTCCTTCATTTCCTTTATCAGAAGCTGCAATTCTTTGTGCAGTTGTCTGTTCACTTCTTTACTGGTGGTTTCTTCTCCATAAGGACAGGGACTGATTCTCTTATTCACAGCACACAGGAAGCACTCAAAAACTATTTGTGAGCTCTGTGAATACGTTGGTCCCTAGCTAGCCAAATTGCAGCTGGTCCTTTGAAAAAGTGCTTTTTCTTCCCTGGTCCCCAGGTGTGTCATCCTTCCCATTCCCCCTGAGATGACCCAAACTGGTGATGCTTTTCTGGCCTGGGCTCTTAGCAGCTGAAGCATCGATGTGTTTATTTCATTATTCCTGGGGGCTCTGGTGACATTCCAGTGGTTATCATCTGTCTTTTTCCCTGTTGGTGTGAGCTAGCTCTTAGTATGTATATGTATATATATATATATCTCCCCAGTTCCCCCAGGTCTGTGGTGAAAGAGCTTTCTAAATGCTTCCCACAAGAGTATAACGCAAGTCTCAGAGTCTATAATATATAACATATAGTCTAAAAGAAACAACTGCCGTCATGGGTGAGAGGGTTGAGTGGAGAAGAAGGCTGCTCAAGTATCGTCCCCCTTTCTCAGCTCAGATGTTCCAGGACCCTGAGCAGAAGTCACTGCTCTGTCTCTGCTCCCGGGCACACGGTGCAGATCTCCATTCAGACACCTGCCCTGTGGTTTAGACTCCGTTCGTGGGTCGGTAAGGTTCTCCGGGGGCTTAGTCTTCTCTAGTTGAGTTCATGCTCGTTGATTGAGTGACCAGCACTTTTGCAGCAAGCTTTTGGAAATCTTGGGAGAGCTTGTGTCTCGGTAAGGCTGCCCTCATTCAGGATGGCTCTGGCTGTGGCTGGTGCGCTTCTTCCCCAGGTCCCTGCCATACTGATGGTCTTGGTCTTACCGTTTTGCTTTTGTCATCCTTGGCTTCAGATGACATTCCTGGAGTATGGCAGTAGCATGCCTTGGTTCAGGTGTACCATTTATCATTTAAGAACATGAAATTAGGGGCGCCTGGGTGGCTCAGTGGGTTAAAGCCTCTGCCTTCGGCTCAGGTCATGATCCTAGGGTCCTGGGATCGAGCCCCACACTGGGCTCTCTGCTCAGCAGGGAGCCTGCTTCCTGCTCTCTCTCTGCCTGCCTCTCTGCCTACTTGTGATCTCTCTCTGTTAAATAAGTAAATAAAATCTTAAAAAAAAAGATGAAATTATGTAAGTTTATTGTTTATAGTTAGAGACATAACACTTGCTCACTTAGGAAAATTTAGAGAGTAAAGGTGAAGTAGAAAAAAAGTTGTCTAGGAAGAAACTCTGCTTTTCCTTTACTCTCACAGTCAAAATGCTAGCACTAGATGTCTGGGGATTTCCTAACACCAGCTGTATGTCCTACAATTCAGTTCAGCCCTGACACTGTGTCCCCGGAGAGAACATCTGATTCCACAGGCTAAGGGCTCAGTCCCACAAGACTGCCCTTACTTCAGACTTGCTGTAGCAAGTCCCAGGCTGTGCCTGGTACTTCTGACCAACAAGCGAGACACCAGAGTCCCATGTCCCCCTCTTTGGGTTTGATAGTTTGCTAGAACAGGCCACAGAACTCAGGGAAACACTTAAAACATATACTTTCCAGTTTATTATATAATAAAGGATCTCATAAAGGATACAGATGAATAGCCAGATACGGAGATCCATAGCTTGAGGTCCAAGAGGGTCCCAGTGCAGGAGCTTCTGTCTCTGTAGACCTGGGACGCAGGTTCCCCCAGCACATGATAGTGCTTACCAACCACTGCAGCTCTCTGAGCCCTGTAGTTTAGGGATCTTTATGGAAGCTTCTTCACCAAGTCATGATTGATCATTAACTTCTTTTTGAGCCCCTCTCCGGGAAATGGGGGTGAGGCTAAAAGTTCCAAGCTTCTTTTTTTTTTTTTTAAGATGTTATTTATTTGTTTTAGAGAGAGAGGGCGTGTGCACAGGAGCCTGGGAGAGGCGCGTAGGGAGAAGTTGGTTCCCTGCTTATCAGGGCTGACATGGGGCTTGAGCCCAGGACCCTGTGGATCATGACCTGAGTCCAAGGCAGATGCTTAACCGACTGAGCCTCCCAGGTAGCCCCCCCTTTTTTCCAGATTTTTTATTTAAGTAATCTCTACACTAGCATGGGGCTCAAACTCACCACCCTGAGATCAAGAGTTGCATGGTTTACCATCTGAGCCAGCCAGGTGCCCCAAGGCCCAAGCTTCTAAACATGGCTTGGTCTCTCTAGTGACCGTCCCCCATCCAGGAGCCTGCCCAGAATCACCTCATTGGTAGAAAAGATTCTTTGGAAGTTCTCGGGGCTTTCGGAGCTCCGGTCAGGAACTTGGGTCCAAAGTCAAATAGTAACAGGAACCGGGAGCCAATAGGTATATTTGTTATTATTTCTTATTATTGCACAAGGTACACTGTTGCACACCTTTGATTTTTTTTCTCCTTTCCACATCCCCAACTTTTTTCCTTTCTCATTCTCTTGCCTCTTCTTGCAGAAATTCTCGAGTTCGCCAGAGAGATTGGTATCGACCCCGTCAAAGAGCCGGAACTGATGTGGCTGGCGAGGGAGGGCATTGTGGCCCCGCTGCCTGTGGAGTGGAAGCCCTGGTAAGTCGGCACGCATGCGGCCCGCTGGCTTGGCCTCTCCCAGGCAGAGGGAGCTGGCCCTGGAGGTGAGCTTGCATTTGCCACCTTTTGAAGCCTGTCCTGCACAGAGCTGGGAATGGCAGTGGGCTGTCCCCCTGCTGCGCCACCTGATGCCTTGGGTCTGAGCTTACGCTGACCTGCTTGGTCCAGGGACCCAGGAGCGGCTGCCTTGGGTCGGGTCTTGCAAGGGCAGCGTCTGTTTCCCACACGCTGGGGAGGTATCATTGCTATTCTTTGCAGACTGCCATGGAGAGTGACAATACTGAGACCCGGTCAGCATGTCCACGGTGGATCTGGTGCTAAGGAGGGCTGTGGTGGGGTCCCACAGCCTGGAGGGGATTCTGTCTCCCTTGGCAACCTGTCTCTGACTTTGAGTTGTGGATTCGTTCCTATTTTTAGTTTGGCTCTGAGCTCTCTGAATGGTGGCAAGTGGACCCACTCAGCTTGCGTCAGGGAACCAGGTTGATGGTGAGGAGGCTAACAGGGTCTTGGCAGCTGTTGCCAGGCTGTCGTCGCCTGAGAACTGCATCCTGCCCCACTCTTGGGGGACAGTGACACCTGTTCTCTCTTCTGGCCTCCTGCTCTGTTCTTCCTGTCACGGGTGCAGTGCGCACCGCCTTGCCTCTGCAAGTGTGTGCTAAGTTTACTTCCTTCTGGAGTGTGCCACTTGCCTATGCTTTTCCCCAGCTAGTGCCCCAGGTGTCTTCTGGGGTCCTCTGTTCTGCCGGTCTGGCACGGTTTTGTGGGCACGGTGTAATTATTCTGTTCTTACCCATCCCATTCAGTGTGTTGGCCAAGCTTCAAAATGACTGCATCTGTGGCCTTACCCATCCCTGCTGAAGAATCATACATCATACGTAATCCTTTTAGCTTCTCCTTAGGTGACAGGTTCCGCGTTCTCTTGATCTTTTTAGCTGCGTCTTTTTGGATCTCCTCCAGTTTCATCTTTCTCATAAGAAGTCTGTCCGTGCTGTACACGGTATTCCAGGTGCCGAGGACACATGGTTGGGTTTGTAGGATAAGTTCGTAGGAAGTGGTTTCTGTTTTGTTGCCAGTATCCACCCTGATACCCACATTTGCCTTACCTATTTTTTTCCACAGATTTGTTCGTTTATTTTAGAGAGTACACATGAGGGGAGGGGTAGAGGGAGAGAATCTTCAAGCAGATTCCATGCCCAGGGCAGAGTCTGATGCCGGAGCTTGATCCCAGGAGATTATGACCTTGATCGTGACCAAGAGTTGGGTGCTTACCTGACTTATCTGCCCTGGGGGCCCGGACATTTGCCTCATCCATTAATCTCTGTCTTCTCCGTTTTTGTTTTTATGTTTGTTGGTACACGTGCTGTTTTGATCCATTTTTGAATGAAAAAACCACACGAGAATTATAATCAGTATAGTAATACCTTAATGCACACATACCTAATAAATAAATGGCAGCCGTGTTTGTAAAAAGGAAAGCGGAGGGTGGAAGGGAAGACACCGTCGTCGGTTGTGGGTCAGCCGGGTGCCCGTGTGCCCGCTGCCTTCACTCTCCTGCTCGTGGTGGCCGGTGCTCCCTCAGCCTGGAAGGGAGCATGAACTCTCCTGCAATTTTTAAAACACTGTAAGTCATTAAAATTTATCTGCACGTGCCATCTTCTACCCTGTCAGTTCCAAGAGTAACTACTGTTAATTGGTGACTTCCTTCCTGGCCTTGAGAACACACCCCACAGGACGCACATGGTTTTGTTTGTTACACTAAGTGTGTGCAATATACATTGTTGCTGTTCTTTTGTCAATGTGTGGCCCACCTTAGCCTTTTATCAGCTACACACTTTTGCAAGTAGAGATGTGCCCTAATTTTTAAAAATCCTGATTTATTTAACCACTCTTGTACTGAAGGGTGTTTCGATTTTTTTTTTTTTTTTTTGCAAATTAACCCTATGTGTGGGTCTACTTCTGGCTTCTCTGCTCTCTTCCATTGATCTGTTTGTCTACCTTAACACCGATACTGTATGTACTATCTTGATTACTATAGCTTTATTATAAGTCTTGAGGTCATTTAGGGTAAATCCTCCCGCTTTGTTTACTGTTTTCCAAGTTGTAATTATTGTAGGTCCTCTGCATTTCCATATGAATTTTAGAATCAGCTTGTCATTTTCTACAAGAAAAAGAAAATCCTATTAAGATTTTGATTGGCATTTAGTTCTCCCTAAATCAATTTAGGGAGAACTGACCTCTAAAATTACATGGAGGCTTTCAACCCCTGAGCAGGGCCCGTCTCTGTTTATTTAGGTGGTTCTTTAAGAAATGTTTCATGGTTTTTAGTGTACGTGTCTTGCCCGTATTTTGTTAAATTTATTCCTGAGTAGTGTGTATTTTTGATGTTTCTGTGAATGGTATATATTAAAATTTCAATTTCCTATTATTTTTATATAGAAATAAAATTCATTTTTGTATATTGATCTTGTAGCTGGCAACCTTGTAAACTCATGTGTCAGTTCTTTTTTTTAATAGATTTATTTATTTATTTATTTATTTGAGAGAGAAGTGTGTGTGCTCTTGGGCACACAGTGAGCTGGGGGAGTAGGAGGGGGGGAGAGGGAGAGAGCAGACTGCCCTCTGAGCATGGAGCCCAAAGCAGAGGATGGGGTGGGGAGCTCAGTCTCATGACCCCAAGATCATGACCTGAGCTGAAATCAAGAGTCTGATACTCGGGACGCCTGGGTGGCTCAGTTGGTTAAGCAGCTGCCTTCGGCTCAGGTCATGATCCCAGCGTCCTGGGATCGAGTCCCACATCGGGCTCCTTGCTCCGCAGGGAGCCTGCTTCTCCCTCTGACTCTGCCTGTGCTCGCTCTCGCTCGCTCTCTCTCTGACAAATAAATAAAGAAAATCTTAAAAAAAAAAAAAAAGAGTGATACTCAATTGACTGAGCCACCCAGGTGCCCCACATATGTCATTTCTAATAGTTTTGTAGATTACATAGGATTTCCTATATATGTGATCATCGTCTTTGTGCAAAAGACATTTTTACTTCTTCCTTTCCAATCTGGATGCCTTTTATTTTTATTTCTTTCCGTACTGTACTGACTAGAGCTGCCAATAATAGAAGTGGTGACAATGGATATTTTTGCTTTGTTCCTGATCTTAAGGGATTGAGTATGGTGTTAGCTGTAGTTTTTGTAAATGCCCTTTGTCAAGGTGAAGAAGTTCCCTATATTACTGGCTTGCTTGGAGTCTAAGTCAAAAAGCATATAGGTTTTTAACCAAATGTTTTTTCTGTATCTATTGATAGGATCGTGGGTTTTTTTTTTTTTTTTTCTGTTTTAAACTTAATATGGTCAATGATATTGATTGATTTTCAAATATTAAACTGACCTTACATTCCTGGGATAAAGTCCACCTGGTCGTGATCATATATTATTGGATTTGATTTTCTAAAATGTTGTTAAGTATCTATATTCTTTTTTTTTTTTTTTAAGATTTTATTCATTTATTTGACAGAGAGAGATTACAAGTAGGCAGAGAGGCAGGCAGAGAGAGGAAGGGAAGCAGGCCCCCTGCTGAGCAGAGAGCCCGATGTGGGACTCGATCCCAGGACCCCGAGATCATGACCTGAGCTGAAGGCAGCGGCTTAAACCACTGAGCCACCCAGGCGCCCCGAGTATCTATATTCTAAAATAACATTTTGAAGGGGATGAGGTAGATAGAGTTTGGGTATTTTTTTTTTTATTATTGATTTCCAATTTTATTTATTCATTTTTTTGTTACAAGTCAAGACCTCTTTTCTGGTTCAGTAAGTGGTTCTATTTGTGTAAATGTTCTAGGTGTTTTCAATAAGAATGTAGTCTCTCATTTTTCAATATAGGGTTCTATAAATATTCTATCAAGCATCTAGATGTGTTTATGTCTTCCTGTGTCCCTAGGCACTTTTGTCTGGTCTCACTCTGAATAACAGTTTAATTGAGTACAGAATTGTCTCTTGAATTTGAGCAGCCTTGGCCAATATTATGTACCATTATCTTCTGACTTACGGTTTTCCTTAATAAGACATATTTTCTTGGTCTCATTTGTTGTTCCTTAGTGGGTAGTAAATCTTTCCCCCTTCTGGTTATTTTTATAATTTTATTTTTATCTTTGGTGTTCTATATTTTCACTGCAGTGTATCAGGTGTGTATTTATTTCTATTTCCCAAGTTCAGGATTTGGGTGCTTGCTTTCTTTCTTTGAGGAGTCCTGTCTCTTCATCCCCCTTTCCTCCACTAATTTAATGATTTTACCAATTCTTACAAGTTCTGTTATGTTTTTTCAATATGTCTTTTTTTTTTTTTTGAGTTCTGTTCTTTCATTATGGCTTCTACTCTTTTTATCTCTACAGTAATTTTAGTTGTAGTTAATTTTAGTTTTCTTTTGATGATTCTACCATGCCAAGTGTCCTTGTGTGCTAATGCTTGTCTTCGCTGGCTCTGATTCCCCTTCACCATGAACTATCTCCCCCATGGGGTTTATTAATTAAGTATTGGGACTTTTGGACTCCATCTTCTTCTTTTTTTTTTTTAAGAGTTTATTTATTTAACAGACAGAGATCACAAGTAGGCAGAGAGGTAGGCAGAGAGAGAGGGGGAAGCAGGCTCTCCACCGAGCAGAGAGCCTGACGCAGGGCTCGATCCCAGGACCCTGAGCTCATGACCCAAGCCGAAGGCAGAGGCTTTAACCCACTGAGCCACCCAGGCACCCCTGGACTCCATCTCCTATAGAGTATTTTCTGTCTTTTATTCCTAGGTTGTTGAGTGGCTTTACGATAGCTTATGCCGAGGATTTTTCAGTGGGTTTAGGACTAAATTTTTACATTAATTTTCTGATTTGGGATTTCCTTACCACAATTTGGACTCTATGTCTACATGTGTCTTGGGGTTTTAATTTTTAATGAAATTTGATTTTGCCTGCCTAGGCCTGGATTGGGTCCTTGCTCCACTATGTTTTTCTACTCAGGGAGCAAGAAGCCTTAAGGGCCCAGCTATATGCAAGGGTCTCATTCCTGGTTTCCAGATTCCTGAAAGCCTAAGGTCATCTTTTGTGTCTATCAGTTGGCATTAAAACCCAGGTTTGAAAGGTCTCTGTCTAGGTCAGACACCAGACTATTGACCTGTTACTTCTCATACTAACCAGGCTTCATGTGTTCTTTCTTTTTCTGGCCTCTGAGAATTTGGCCCCAGGTGAGGAGAGGTCAGATGTTTCCTTCAGTTTGGTTTCAAGCACATTGCCTGAGATTTTGTATGTGTGTCTTGAGAAGAAATTTCTAGAATTTGATTTTAGATGTGATTTGATTTTAGATTTCTAGATTTTGAATCAACGTGTTTAAAGATATGCCGAATTTAAATATCATTAGTTAATGCCAAATTACTTTCCATTACAGTTTAACAATCCCTCCAATAATAGCACATGTGGTTCATTTAAAAATATTATCAATTATAACATTGTCAACCCCCCAGAAATGATCAGTAAAAAAAAATTGTCACTCCAAGGGCAGGAAATTATACCTGATCGTTTGAATTTGCATTTCTCAAATTGTTCATTGAGTGGAACTGGCCCTCTGTTGGCCGTTTGCTTCTTTATACCCTTTGCCAGTTTTGTCTGCTGGGTCGCTTATCTTTTTATTTTAGAGAAGGTGAAACTGATTTTTCTGTGTATGAATCTTCTACTACTGTTTCTGTTATTTTCTTCCATTCTCCTGTTTTTTAATGTCTTTACTCTTTCTTTTATCACACTGAGATTATACATTTTTTTGTAATTTTTTTTTTCTGGTAAAACATACATAACATAAAATGTCCTGTTTTAACCATTTTTAGGTAGACAGTTGAGTGGCACGAAGCACATTCACAGTGTTGTGTAAGCATTACCATCACCCAGTTCCAGAGCTTTTTCAGCTTCTAAATTGAAAGTCTGTGCCCACTCTCCCCACCTGCCAGCTCTGGGCAACCTCTGATCTACTTTCTGTCTCTGCTTATTAACCTGTTTTAGACTGCATCAGTGGACCCACAGTATTGGTCCTTTTGTGTCTGGCTTATTTTACTTAGCATCACATCTGCGGGCTTTATCCGTGTGGTAGTCTGTGTCAGTATCTCCTTCCTCTTCAAGGTGGAATAAAATTCTAGGGTATGTCTGTGCTACATTTTGTTCATTCGTTTGTCTGTTGGTGGGCATTTGGGCTGCTTGCACCCTTCTGCTATTGTGAATAATGCTGCTGTGAACATGGTGTACAAAAATCTGCTTGAATCCCCACTTTCAGTGTTTTTGGGCGAAATTACTGGGTCATATGGGAGTTCTGGTTTTAATTTTTAGGGAACCACCACACTGTTTCTCATGGTGGCTGCACCCCTTTCCATCCCCACCAACAGTGTGCAAGGGTCCGGTGTCCCCACATCCTCGCCCACACCTGTTCGTCCCTGCTTGTTTGGCAGCAGCTGTGCTGCTGGGCCTGAAGTGGCAGCTCACGTTCCCTGATGGTCACAGGTGTCGTGCACCTTCTCGTGTGCTTCTCTGTCATTTGTTAGCTTTTTATCTTTCATTCCTGATATTTTCCCTGCTTATTTCTGCATGTTTTCTCTTGTATTAGAATCACGATTGAGGGAGTGCTGTGAAGTGTGTAAACCTGGCGATTCATAGACCTGTACCCCTGGGGATAAAAATATATTATATGTTCATAAAAAAAAAAAAAAAAGAATCGCGATTGAGCTTGTGGTTTTATAAGGAGCCTGTTTGGGATTCTACTGGGATTGTATTGAAATTATACATTAATTTGAGGATTATCAGCATGTTTATAGGCGTGAATCTTTTTTTTTTTTTTTTTTAAATGTAGTTGCTACACCCAGTGTGGGGCTTGAACTCACAACCCCAAGATCAAGAATCATGTGCCCTGCCAACTGAGCCAGCCAGGCGCCCCCAGACTCGAAGTCTTTCTATTCAGTAGCAGGGACTGTCTCTCCAAGTGCTTTTTCTTTTTTTCCTTTTTCCTGATTTTTTGGTAAAGCTTTATAAAGATTTTGCACACTTTGAATTTAGTCCTGGGTATTGTGTCTTTTTATATTGCTATTGTGAATGTGGGGTTTGTTCTTTGTTTTTCTAATAGCTGTCCCAATGGATTGTTGACAACAGTGAACATAATGAATGGCTCATTTTGGGCTTGTCTATGTCAAAACACAGATTCTTGAAATGCACCTTTTGTGTTGTTTTTCTTCTTTTTATTTTTTTTTAGAGGGAGAGAGAGAGAAAAAGAGAGAACCTGGGGGGCGGGCAGAGGGAGAGAGAGAATCTCAAGCAGGCTCCATGACCCTGTGATCGAGTCTTGAGCCCATCTCAAGAGTCGGACGTTCAACCGACTGTACCACCCAGGTGTCCCTACGTTATCTTCTTCTATCGTTGATCCCCACTGACTTGGATTGTCACCTCTTGTGAGTTCAGAGTCTTCTGCAAAACCAGAGCTTTCGGAATGGCTCTTTCTTCCTTATGCCGTTTATAAAAATAGTAAACAAGGTTGACCCTTGAATTTATATCCAGGATCCCATGGCGTCTGTACTTACCATCTAAAACCAAGTTTATACCTACTCCAATCCAGCATGAATTCCCAGGAACCCCGATGATTATATATCTTCTTCTAGAGAAGTCCTTAGGCATCCCAGTCCTTTGTTCCTAGCTAAGTTAAGTCCTGTCTTAGCCACACGGTACCCTTCCGTTCTGTGTTACTCCTCCCTGTGTCCTCTTGTCCTCCTCTTTCTCCGTCTGCTCCTCTCACACCATTCTTCCTTCTTCTCCATCTCCCGGCCACTTTTCTTCTCTTTCTTTTTTCCCCTAATTAGCTTTGGGCCTGAGCAGAGACTAATTTCTGATCTCTGTTGTCCACAGCCAGGACATCACAGGTGATATTTACTATTTCAACTTTGCCAATGGGCAGTCCACGTGGGACCATCCGTGTGACGAGCACTATCGGAACTTGGTAATCCAAGAGCGGGGGAAGCTGTCAGCTCCTGGAGCCATTAAGAAGAAAGACAAGAAAAAGAAAAAGGAAAAGAAAGATAAGAAGGACAAAGAGAACCCCAAAAGTCTGCTGGTGAGTCCGTGGCTGCCAGTTCCCAGAGAGGCCAGGGCTGAGACCTAAGGGAATGTTGGGAGCCTCTAGGCCTTTCCAGCTGGGAAGTTAAGAACAGCACCAATAATACAGCAATTTCTTCATAGTATATCACCTCTGATCTGCCTGTCTCTTGGAAAATTTTCCTTTTAGCTTTTGGAAGTTCTTACTGCCTCTGAACAATTCCTTTTATCCCCCTTGGGAAGCACATGCTGTGTGGCGGGATTAGGGAGCAAGAGCACTCTGCCGAGCTCTGCGGTGGTCAGGGAAGTGGTGTCGTTTGTCCCTGTTCAGAGTCAGGGACGGGGGACAGTTGATGGAGAACCCAGACGAGTGGAGTGTCCTTCCTGCCCCGTCAGAGCCAGGTCTTCCCAGGGTGGTGCAAATTCCTAGATGTCAGATGTAGCCCTAATTCAATTGTCAGGACGCCAGTGCCTTCCAAATCCAGCGAGGAAAGCTCTGGGCTTTATCCGTTCCTGTGGATTGTCTTTGTTGCCCGCGTTGGCTGTTAGCGAAGCATAATTGACATTTGATGGCAGTGTGATCATCTTGGTCTCGGGTAGCTTTGTTTTTTTAACTCGGAGTTGAAAGCGCTCTTTGCCCTTATTTTGTTTCATTTGTTCCTCCAGTGTGTCTGAACTCTAGAGACAGAGTTATGGCCCTGAATTTATAGGTAAAGAAGCTAAGACTTGGAGCCATCCCGATGTAAGGCCCAGGCTTGCCCAGAGTGCTCTGGTGGTCCAGGAAGTCCTTCACCCAGGTGTGGGGCAGGTGTGGCGCAGGTGGGGCACAGTGAGGAGAGGGAGGCCCCATAGGAACCCAGGCCAGCCGGAGTGGAGGCGGGGGAACACTGACACTATCTTTTCAACCCTCTCATTTGTCCAGCGTTCTGTTTGTAGTCTGTTTCCCACAGTGCTTAGTGCTTGCTTCTCAGTGAAGGTTTCCTCCAGCTAACTAACTAACTTCCTTCCTTCCCCAAGGCATCAGTTCTGCCCCTGGATGGTGGCTGGTGAATTTGTCTCTTTCAACATTTCCAACCTCTAAACATCCTTTTCCCCATGTACTGCTACTCATGATCCCAAGAAATAAGATAGCAAGCCCATCCCTCCAGATGGAGAAAAGAGGCTGGGTAACGTCCACATCAGTTGAATTTTCTGATGTTACATGTTTGAAAGGCCTAAGATGGATAATGGGCTTTTCATTAGCCCAGGACTACTTCAGTGTCTGGGCAGGCTCTGGCATGGCTAAAGGTGAGAGAGGGAATGAGGCGAGCGTTCTGGGGCAGAGGGTTGGGTGACAGAGTTCTGGGTATGTGAGTGAGTGCTTGGAGCTCCCTGTTAAAAAGGATTCCTTTGTGGTGTCAGGAGCTGAGGACGATTGGATAGCCCTGGGCTGCCAGTCTGGATCTCAGGGCTCAGGACAGTGCCTCAGACCTGGGTTTGTGCAGAGGGCAGGCCTGAGCCAGGTGGGTGACCTGGGCTCAGGTGGCTTGGGCTCTCTGGCGGTGTGCGTGCATGGGCCGGCTGGAGCTTAGTGTGAATGTTTGCAGGATGAGGTCTGTCTTTTAGGGTCTCTTTGAGACCGAAGAGTCTCTGGTGTGGACCTCTCTTGAGCAGTACCAGTTTGCATCTCTGCTGGAAGACCTAGATGGAATTCCCAGGGCTCAGCTTGCTGGCCACGTTTCCCTTCTCTCCCTTCTTAGACAATTTCTGGTGGTCTTTGGTAAGGCGGGTGGATTTCATGAAATTCACCAGTCCCAGAACTGAGAGCCTGATGACACCTTAGGGATAATCTGGTTGGTAACTCAGACCTTTGTGAATAGTGAAATGCTGTCTTCCAGTCAATTCCTCCATGGAGGTCCAGCATATCAAGAAAAAGTGAACCTTGGGGTGTAGGTCTTGGTGACGCCCCCTCCCCATTACATGTACACTAGAATGATCTACCAGCAGGTTCTGTGAAGCAGGGGGGTAAGCCCTTGATCTAGTCCAGCTTCCTCTATAGATGAGGAAACTAGGGCCCAGAAAACAATGGAGGTGAAAGGAGTTTTTAGCTTTTTCTTATGTTTTCTTTTTTTTCCCTCTTAGTTTGTGTTTTCCTTTAAATGGCGGGTGGGTTTCTTCTAAGGGCTTGCCCAGGACTGAGGTAGCAAGTATAAAACAGAAGTGCTTTGTCTTCATTCTCTCTGCATGTTTATATACCCATCTAGGAAACACAGCCTGAGCAGGGACTTCTGCCTTCTTCCTCCTTTCTCCGTGGCCCATCCCCTCTCTCGGCACCTGGGCTTGCTGATCTGGACCCAGACCAGGAGATGCAGGCTAGAAGTGAGGGCTGCTTTAAGAAAGGGAAGAGCCCCAGCATGCTGGGTGACATGCCCTGGCCTCTCCTGGGCACCCTGCCTGGCAAGCTACAGCCACTCTCCAAAGGCCAAGCTTCTCGCACCCACCAGATCTTTGCCGATGTGGAGGAAATCTTAGGCAGGGCCCCAGCCCAGTGCAGGACAGAATTAGGTGACCAGCAGGGCCTGGGGAAACCCCAGAAGCTGACAGACAAAATCTACCTGGGGTTTTCCGACCCTGAAATAGAAGAGCTGGAACTGAGGACCAGACAGCAGAAGCCCAGTGCCCTGGGCACTGAGAATACCAGGCCCCTCCAGAATGGGCAGGATGTGCTGGAAGGCAGGAGCCAGGCCTCTGTGTACTCAGGGCTTTCTGAAACCGTCACCGGCCTACAGCTGAGAGGGGAGCAGCATGGCCACCTCATGATGGCCAAATGGGGCTCCACTGGCCCCGGGGGAGACAAGAGCCAGAGTCCCATTCCTTCACCGTCCCTGGAGGAGGACCGCTCCCAGTCCCTGTGCTCCTCTGACCACATGCCGCCTACCAGGAAGAGCCAAGCGCTCTTGCTAGATAGCGCCTTGGCCGATGGCCTGAGCTGGCAGGGCATTTCTGGGGAAGGTGGTAGTGTGGGCAGGGGGAGGAGGAGGAAAGAGCCCCCAGAACTGTGGATGGGGCAGGTCTCCAAGCTTGTCAACCAGGATACCTCGGGGAGCTGCGAGGAGACAGGACCCGATGCCCCTGAGGCTCTAGGGGCATCAGCCAAAGATCCGCCGCAGGAGCTCTTCCTGCTGCCGCCCGCCCCGCTGGCTTTAGAGCTGGCCCAGAATGTCCCTGCCGGGAGTGCCCCTGGACGCTCCCCTGACCGTGAGGAGAGACAACCCCCGGGGTCCCTAGAGCCCCCAGAAGAAGACAGGAAGCCTAGTGAGTCTGAGCCTGACGTGGAGAGCAGCAGCCTGGCTTCTCACCTGGGCTCACAGATCCTGGGTGAGGTGAGCAACTTCCCTTGGGACCTGCAGAGCTTGCAGGGCTCTGAGCAGGGCGGGGGCCAGCCGGCTCCCAGGGCCGGAGGGCAGCGCTGCAGCCCCTTCCTGGGACTGCAGTTGGCCCACTTGCAGAGCTCTGCTGACGAGCAGTCAGAGAGCGAAGACTACTCTGAGGACCAGAGATTCTACCGGCACATCCTGCAGATGGTCAAGATCTCCAGGCGGCTGGAGGGCCTGGAGCTGCCCGAGAGCACGCCGGAGACGCCATGTAAGGCTCTTGCCGGCATGGTCTGTGGCCTGGTGGCCGAGTCTCCCAGAATGTCTAGTGAGGGTGAGCACGAGGCCAGCAGAGCTGTGGAGAGGGACCCGAGGCTCCTGGCTTGGGGGCCGGAGATGCTGGAGCACCCTCAGGAGGCGGCTCTTGCCCCTGCTGGGCAGGCGGTCCCTCAGCAAGCCTGTGTCCAGCCCAACAGCAGCCCCCTCAGCCAGGGGCCGGACGAGCTGAGGTGCAGCAGAGCGCTCGCTGCAGAGCGGGGCAAGGTGAGGCTTCTCAGCCAGGTAGGCCTCTTAGTGAGTGGGGCCTATGGGCCTCCGTGAACCTGGGCGGGAGGGGCCAGGTTCAGCTGATGTTCTCACTCAGCTGTCAGGCCTGCTTTCCTGTTGTGTGCTCTCCCCTGGTAACTGCTGATCTCTTAGCTACCCGGCCCAGCCCTCTTATGGGCTGACAGGTCTTCTGTTTCTTATACCTGTGACCTCCGAAACAGCGGCAGAGGGCAGCTAGCCTTCCCTTCCTTGGAGCTTAGGTCCCGGGTGGGTCACGGGCTTGGCAGATGGTCAGTTCTGAAGGTGAGCGAGGTGGTGCCGATCCTGGCATGCAGGCGGGATCTAGGTGCCTTCCCAGGACTTGGGAGGCCTTTCCCATCAGCCGATTGTGGACAGAGGCTTCCCCAAGTGACACCCTCCTCCCAAGCTCTGAATTTAGTCCCTTCTTGGAGTTCCCTGGAACTGGAAAGTTAATACAGTCGTGGGGTGCGGGGTGGGGGGAGCTGAAGCCCAGAATCTCTCTGCTGTCCGGTGAGCTGCTTCTGCTCCTGCATCCCAGGGGTCCCAGGAACCCGGGACTAACTGGCGTCAGGCATTGCAGACCTTGTTTGTACCTTTACTTACCCCCTGTGGAGATTTGACATAGGATTCTGCCTTCTCTGTCATTCTGACCCTTTGTCCCTTTAAAGAGTCTCACTGTATTCTTCATTCAGAAGAAGTCAGGTCAGATCAGAGACTGGGGGGGTCAGGCGGAATTTCCCAGGCTGTTCTTTTGTTGTCGCCTGGCTGCGGCCGTGTTCCCTCTGGTTTCTAATTGCTCGAGTGTCCTGGTTCCCTGATGGCTTTAATAACTACTGTAGCATGATAAATCTCGGATAAGTTGCAGATGATCCTGAAAGTTTTAATTAGTCCGATGGCAGCAGGTTTATCTCTTCTGAAGGGTAAGGCCATGCACAGCCCATAGTCAAAGTTAATGGCCAGCTCTAGAAGATGATCAGCTAGGAGCCAAGGGTGTGTCATTTCCCTGCCGACTGCTGATTTGGTAAAGGCCTGGGAGACAGAGCCCTCAGCATGCCTGTCTCCCTCCCTCAGTCACCCGGCACGTCTGCAAATTAGCCGCCAGAGGAGTCTATACGTTTCCGTAAATGTAGTGTGGGAGAAATTCTGGTTGTTTATCGGCTGGGGCTGGTTGGGAGGGCTGAAGTCAGGAGGAGCAGACCAGTATGCTCCCAGTTTACCTTAGAGAAGCTCCTTTTTGGCCACAACCAAGACGTGGTGTGACGTACTGGCTGGGAGATAGGCCTGGGTCCAGTCCCGTGCCTGTGCCCCCCCGGCTGGCCCGTGACTGCGAGCTGGGGGTCTTTATCTCCACCATCTCCCTTTGTAGGGACTCTGGTCTCGGGTTGTCATGAGAGCAGGAGAGATGGCACGTGAGGGCTGAGCCCAGCCCCTGGGTTTTGTGGGCGTCTGATTGTACCTGCTCCTTTCTTCCTGCTGGAAGTACTCTGCAGCAGGCCAGATGGTTGGGCAGTGACTCGGGTGTTTAAAGTCTTGGGAGTGGTTCTCATTTCACTTTCAGATGAGCGTCGGCTGCTCTTCCCACACAGGAAGGGGCCCTGGTCAGAACCCGCCCGATAGTCTGGGCCCTTCAGCCCGGGCTGGCGGGCTGCCTGTGTGTCTTCAGCCTGACCTTCTCTGGGTTCCCCTTTCTTCAGTCCCCTTGGGATAGACAGAAGGGGTTTTGTGTTGTTTTATACACTTTAAGTTTGAGCAATGAATTTTAAAGAGCCTTTTGTGAATTATCCCCACAATGCTCTCCTTGCCCCTGCTGCTCTGCCTGATCTATGGGAATGTGTGTCCTTCTCACGGCCATTCCACGGTGGCGTAGCCCTGGACCACTCCCATGTGCTCCCCACCTTCATGGTCTCTCTTCAGCTTCCCAAAAAACCTTCTTAAGTCGCAAGACACCTATCATCTCTGTCTTGTCGATGAGTAAACTGAGAATCCGGGAGTCTGTGAATGAGCTGAGGTCTTGCAAATTCTGACTCCCAGCCTGGTTTCTTTTCCCATCCTCCCTAGCCAGAAGCCTCCTTCTGGCCAACGTGAGAACAGGGAAACCGGTCAGTCCTTTGAGCAAGGCTTCATTCAGCCACCTTCCTTGTCTGTGGAAGAGGGGAAAGAGAGTTCTTCTTTTGTCATTCATGTATTTTTTTTTTTTTAAAGATTTTATTTATTTCTTTGACAGAGATCACAAGTAGGCAGGGTCAGGCAGAGAGAGAGGAGGAAGCAGGCTCCCTGTTGAGGTGAGAGCCCGATGTGGGACTTGATCCAAGGATTCTGGGATCATGACCTGAGCTGAAGGCAGAGGCTTTAACCCACTGAGCCACCCAGGCGCCCAATTTTTTAAAAAAAATTTTTACTTATTTATTTGAGAGAGCAAAGAGGGAGAGAGAGAGCATGAGCAGGGGAGAGAGGCTGATGGAGAGGGAGAAACAGATTCCCCACTGAGCTGGAACCCCAATGTGGGGTTCGATCCCAGGACCCCAGGATCATGACCTGACCCGAAGGCAGACGCTTAACCTACTGAGCCACCCAGGTGCCCCCATGTGTTCGTTTCATAGTTGATATGTATTTTAATGAAAGGAATACACGCCCATATCGAACAAAGTCGAATAGTATCAGAAAGCATGTAACGAAATACAGTTCTCTGGTGTGCGTACCCCTCCCCAGAGGCAACGGCTTTCTGCTGCTGTGTACTTCCACATTTGTAAATAATATGCTTAGACTGCTTTTTCTTGGTTCATCAGTTTTAAACTTCCATCTATTGAGACTTCTCATTCTGGTAGATGAGGCTTTTGTCTCTGCCCTCCCCCCGCCCCCCCACTTCCTATGTGGCTTCTGAAAGGGGAGCAGAACCCGCTGCGGCATCTGCCAGATGTGAGGGAACCGTGCGCTGTGTGCCGGCAGCGGAGTTAGGAGAATCAGCAAGCCAGCCTGTGATTTCTCACACAGTTGGCACAATGGCAATTTCTGGATGTTGTGTTTCATTAGCAGCCTCCGAGCGGAGGTGGTTTAAATTTGAGCGGGGAGGATTTAGATGTTTTATTTTTATATCTGTCTCTGGCACTCTGAGAGCCATGTGGTTTCTTGGGTTTGTAACAAGATGTTTTGTGTTGCCCAGGCCCTGGGCTCCTCATTAGCCCCAGTCCACGTCCCTCCCGGGGGCCTGGCTCCCTTGAGAGGTCTTGTGGATGCCCCCACCTCCGCTCTTCGTGGATCGCAAAACGTGAGCTTGGGGAGCTCGGCGGAGTCTGGTCAGCTCGGAGAACTCACACTGGTAAATGGTTTTTCTCGCGTTCAATCTGTCTAGTGGCCCTGGGGTCTCTGTGTGCCTCGCTAGGAACGGTGGCCCCTAGATAAGAAAGAAGGCGTAGGCCGAGTCTTCAGAGTTCATGGGCAAACTGGGAAGCTGGGAAAGTAAATCACGCTTGTGTGATGCTAGATGTGTAGTCTGAGCTCCAGATGGTAGACCCGTGGCAGGGAAGGGGGTGGTGGGGGTGGTGGGAGGGGGCTGCAGCGCTGAATTCCCAGTCCTTACAGCAGGGGCATTGGGAGTCAGGAAGGGATCCGTGTGACCTGGGGTCATTTCCTGGGCATGGCAGACTTGTGGTATGAGACCTCCAAAGAGAGTAGGGAGAACATTCTGCAGGTCCTTAACGTGCCCCTTGACTTTCCTTCTCTACTTTGGAGCCTTCACAGGGTCTCAAGACTTCTGCTTATACGAAGGGTCTCTTGGGCTCCATCCATGAGGACAAGAATGCTCTCAGCCTCTTGGCTTTAGGGGAGGAGACCAACGCAGAGGATGAGGTGGAGAGCGACAACCAGGTAACGATGAACCCTCCTCCTGCCTTGGAAACCCTGCGTGCTATCGAACAAGGAGTTTATTTTATTGTGGGCAGCTACGTACTACGCGCAAGTTACTATTATAACCACTTGGAAGCGTGCAGTTCAGTGGCATTAATTACCTTTACAGTGTTAGACGGTCATTACCACTGTCTGTCTCCAAAACTTGATTGCAATCCCAAACAGAAACTGTGTGCCCGTTAAGTAAATAGTAACTTCCCCAACCCCTTCTCCCCTTTTGTCTCTTCTGTTCTGTTTTCTATCTTTGAATTTGCCTGTTCTGGATATTTCATATAAGTGGACTCCTACAATGTTGGCCATTTTATGTCTGCCTTCTTTTATGTAGCCTGTTTTCAGGGGTCGTCGTGAGTAGCATGTGTGGCTGACTAGACCTCATTTTGTCCAGCCATCCATCTGTTGACGGACACTTGGACTGTTTCCACCTTTTGGCCAACTCTATACTCCTTTAAAAATAAGTAAGATGATTTTCCAGCCCACAGCTTCATTTCTTGCCCAATCTATATACTTTGTGGGCCTGACCCAGATAGCGTAACCAACAAGGTGCTTCTTGGCCCCCTCACCCCCGGCTGACCCGTTTCCTTGACTTACCACCTGTAATCGTGTTTGTTTTCAGAGTGTTCGCAGTTCAAGTGAGCTTTTGAAGAACCTGCACCTGGACATTGGGGCGCTGGGGGGTGACTTTGAGTATGAGGTAAGAGTCTGAGGCCTGGCAGGCAAAT
This sequence comes from Mustela nivalis, assembly GCF_964662115.1. Classification (NCBI taxonomy): domain Eukaryota; kingdom Metazoa; phylum Chordata; class Mammalia; order Carnivora; family Mustelidae; genus Mustela; species Mustela nivalis. The sequence continues at coordinate 21,089,042 of NC_139028.1, forward strand.
GATTCAGCCTGGTCTGTCCCTCCTTCCTTCCTAAGCTTTTCTGCTTGGAGATTGCGGATTTGGAAAGAGAAATGTTTTGTCCCAGTGCTGTCTAGATGGGCTTTCTGGGGTTTGGGGAAGCACAAAGAAGAATAGGACTCCATCCTTCCTCTCGTTTGCCTGGTAACCACCAGTGGTTGAATGTTGTCAGGTAGGGCCACTTTGCTGGGGGCTCTCAGTTGTGCAAGCCTAAGTTAGGTGGGATTACTGCCCCCCTGAGGTTTTGCGGCCTCACAGAAAGAGGGGCTTCTATTCCCAGAAGACAGGGTAGAAGGCAGTGAGACGGGGCATCATGGGAAGGAGAATCTGGGGTCTCCAAGCTGCATGGATCCACCAGGCAGGGCTCTGTTGAGAAATTGCCATGTAAGGTGAACCAGGAAGGATGGTGGGCAGGACTGGGCGGGCAGGGGTGAGTGGGGAGAGAGAAGCCCACATGCAGGGCCTTGCACAGACAGGGGCAGAGGGTACAGGGTTAGATTGGGGAGGGTGAGGCTGTCCTCTTTGGCTGGAGCACAGACAGAGCGCCTGTGGGAGACGAGTGGGAGATGGTTTGTGGAGGTATCTTGGGCTGCGTCACGGAGGCCCTGAGTGCCAGCAAAGGAGTTTGTTTTGGGGTATGCAGGCACCGGGGCCAGGGGTGGCTTTGAACAGAGGTGTGACAGCCAGAGTCTTAGCAGTTGTCGAACGTTGGCCGCTGCGCTAGGCCCCGTGAAGATACAGAGGTTGGAAAATGGGTTGGGCTGGCCTCATGGAGTTTGCAGCTGGAGAGAGAGAAAGGACAGCAGGTCTTTGGTGTTTAGTGAGTGCTCGCTGTGGAGTAAATGCCTGTCTAGGCAGCCGTAAAGCAGGGCGGCTTGGGCGAAGAGCTCCGGCTGGCACAGGTGCCCGGCCTAGAGGAGCTCTGAGTGGGCAGGATATGACTTGCCTGGAAATTAGGAAAAGCTTGGAAGAGATGACATTTGACCTTGCTCTTAAAGAGTAGGTAAATTCCAGACGTGGGGGTGTAAGGGTTATTTTAGGCACACAAACAGCTTGAGCAAAGGCGAGGGGCCTGGGAAGTGTGGACTGCAGTGGGGAATAGCTTCCAGAGTCTTCCCACGGTACTCCTGTCACTTCTAATCTCCGTCCCCCGGCCTGTCCACCCATTGCCACTGGAATGTTCTTGAAAACAAACCAAACCCGACTCATCATGGTGTTGTAATAATCTACAAACCCCCAGTGTGGTTTTCTGCTTGAAAAGGAACATTCCCTATCGTATGCCCTTTCTCTAATGTCCGATTTACTAGTTCTTAGCAGTTAGGATTTCTCTCAGTATTCCTGTGGTGTTCATACACCCCGTAGTAAATCATGATGTCAGGAACTCAGATTTCCCCATACTTTTAAATATTGATTGCAAGCTGAATTAAATTTTTTGTAAGTCTAATATATAAAATTCTTATACACACTTGCAGTACTTTCAAATGAAACTAGGCACTCGCCTTTAATTAGAATGATCCCAAAGCTGGCCAGGAAAACAATAGTGCCTATAATGTGGTTTTAAGTTTGTTTCCTTATTATCTCTTAACTGTGTTCTTATTATCTCTTACCGTGCTCTTACTCTTTCTGACTTCTTGGTTTTCAGCTCACGTCAACAGCCAGGGTTCCCTTCTCAGCAGGCGGGGGTCACGGGTGCTGGCGCACAGGACTGGGGTTGTAGCTGGGCCTTCTTGGATGGTCTAGCTCTAGCCCCTGGGCAGTCTCCATGTTATTGTTCTGCTTCTTCCCGGAAGCATGTCCCCATCTTGACCCCAGAAATTGTCCACGTTTTGGGCGGTGCCCAATCAGATACCTTTTGCTTGTGACTTTAACACTGTGTGAAATGTGACGCTGTGTTCCCCAGTGTCCCATCTTTATCATCAACCTGGTTTGTGTCCACTTTGAAACTTCCTTGTGTGTGGGGCCTGGTCTCTTTGCATTATATGGAAAGCCTTCTGTGTGTTTGGTTCCCTGAAACGACAACTTTGTTTCTTCCCATCAACCATTAAGACCTTATTCTGCCAGTGTAATCAGCAGCTCAGGTTTGTAGCTGAGAAAGATGACCATGAGCGGGAATGGGGCATCAAGAGGGCTTAAGTG